>NC_060057.1:3958333-4316666 GCF_905333055.1 Maniola jurtina
TGCACTTTTTAAGAAAAAAATTGATATAGGTGTCGTTTTATGGGGTTTTCGGGGTAATTTGTGTATCTTAATAAAAAAAAATCGGTTTAATACAACTCATAAACCTAACCACGTCACGTGAGCTGCTTTAGCAGCTCGCGCACCAAGCAAAACACTAGTTATTATACTATATATAGCTCGATTACCACTCACTCACTGACTCATTGACATAATTGTTCTCCTAGAAAGAGACGGAAAATGATATAGTGATGAATGGGAGTTGTGTTCGGATGGGGGAGTCAACTGGGGAAAAATTATGACATTTCGGAAAAACAAGATGGCGGCCGATGTGATTTTTGCAGCTCCGTTGTTTTCCAACCGATTTCATCGAATTTTACAATCTATAAAGAAAGTAGTAAACGGTTAATAGGAAATGTGAAAAAAATTGGAAAAACAAGATGGCGGCCGAACCGTAGCGTTTTGAAAATTTTGAATTTTCGACCCCGAACCGCGGCGCCACAGATCCGAAACGGGAAATTGATAATAATTATTTTTTTCTGGTTTCGTCTAGGATTATCCTGAATTTTGACAGAACGGGAGTAGTTTTTAAAAATTCAAGATGGCGGCTGTCATGGCGGCCATTATGTTAGAGGTACGAAAAATCGCAATTTTAAAAGTTAAATATCTCAAAGTTGGCAACATCGGAGCGATTCGGTTTCTGTGAAGCGATTGTACGTATAGGCTTGAGGTATAGATTGGAGGAAAAAAATTACCCCATTTTTAGGGAAATTTCAAGATTTTCGGGAAATTGTAAAAAATCGAAATACGGACTTTTCGCAAAATCCGAGTATGAGCGATTACGTGTTTTGCTCGTGCAAATGACATTTAGGTACTTTGGTTACCAGAGACTGGCAACACTGGAATTTATCAAAGTAAAAGTGATTTTCGACACGGTCTTTTTCACGGTATCCCCTTTCGCGTGGGTGCGAGCGAGAGGCAAGATTGAAACGTCATCGGGAGCGGTATATCCTGTAGTTAATAGGAAAATTATGAAACCGTGTAAAATCTTTCTGTGAAACGAGCTGGCGGCCATTATGTATTTTTTTTAACTTTTCGAAATTTTGATCAAGTTTTTGAGGCAGTTGGCAACATTTTGGAAAGTCAATATGTATGAATCGATTGTGTATCTCGGCTGGCAGTATAGAGATATGCAACCGGTGTTGCCAGTTTTGGGGAGATTTTCGAGATTTTCAACTAAGAAACTCCTGTAAAATTTTGTATGAAAATTTTTTTTTTCACTGATGGTGTCGTATAGAAAACAGAAAGTTAGTAAGCCAAAATTATGGAGAGAGCTGATGATTGAGGGTTTCGGAGACGGGTGGAGGGCCCGCTTAAGGTATTGAAGATAGGTGGGGGGTGCTCGAGCAAATGTCATTCATGACGTCATCCAATTGCCAAAAAGCTGAAAAAAAATTCAAAATGGCGAAGAAAAGATGGCCGCCATACAAATTTCGCTGGTGTCCAGCTCGGAGGGTATAAAAGATGGAAGTGAGGTTTTTTGGCAAGAGATGATCAGGATCCGAAGGTCTACTCGATGAATAGAAAAAAAATCCAAAATGGCGGAATTTTTTTTTCCATACATTTTGTATGGCGAATATTGAATGCCTCATTCTCCTAGAAAGAGACAGAAAACGATACATTGATGTATGGGAGATATGTTCGGATGCGCAATATGAGTAGGGGAAAATTATGATATTTCAGAAAAACAAGATGGCGGCCTATATGATTTTTGCAACTCTATTGTTTTTCGACCGATTTCGTTGAAACTCGCAATCTTGGAAGAAAGTAGTAAACGATTAATGGAAATAGTGGAAAAATTTGGAAAAACAAGATGGCCGCCACACAAACTTCGTCGGTGTCTATCTCGGAGGGTATAAAAGATGGAAGACTGGTTTCTCGGCAAAAGATGATCAGGATCCGAAGGTCTACTCGGTGGAACAAACTCTGCATGCTCGCGGACCACTTAAGTGGTCCGCGCACCCACGCACCCTACTTTATTAACCTCAACTACCCCGTTTTTACAAAAAATGATATGGATGTCGTTTTCAGAGTTTTCCGGCGTGCTGATTTTGATAACGACATTTATTTTGAAATCCAAGATGGCGGACATGCACTTTTTAAGAAAAAAATCGATATGGGTGTCGTTTTGTGGATTTTTGTGGTGAATTGCGTATCTTAATAAATAAATTCGTTTTAATACTTGTCAACCTAACCACGTCACGCGAGCTGCTTTAGCAGCTCGCGCACCGAGCAAAACACTAGTTATACTATATATAGCTCAATTACCACTGACTCATTGACATAATTGTTCTCCTAGAAAGAGAAGGAAAATGATATAATGATGTAGGGGAGATGTGTTCGGGTGGGGGAGTCGACTGGGGAAAAATTATGACATTTCGGAAAAACAAGATGGCGGCCGACGTGATTTTTGCAGCTCCTTTATTTTTTAAGAGATTCCGTTCAAACTCGCAACTATTAAAGAATGTAGTAAACGGTTAACAAAAAATGTGGAAAAAATTGGAAAAACAAGATGGCGGCCGAGCCGTAGCGTTTTAAAATTTTTGATTTTTCGACCCCGAACCGCGGCGCCACAGATCCGAAACGGGGTAATCGAGGATAATTATTTTTTCTGGTTTCGCCCACGATTATCCTGTATTTTGACAGAACGGGAGTGGTTTTTAAAAATTCAAGATGGCGGCTGTCATGGAGGCCATTCTGTTCGAGGTACGAAAAAACGCAATTTTAAAATTCGAATATCTCAAAGTTGGCAACATCGGAGCGATTCGGCTACTATGAAGCGATTGTACGTTTAGGTTCGAAGTATAGATTCAAGGAAAAAAATTACCCCATTTTCAGGGAAATTTCAAGATTTTCGGGAAATTGTAAAAAATCGAAATACGCACTTTTAGCAAAATCCGAGTATAAGTGATTATGTATTTTGCTCGTACAAATGACATTTGGGTATTTTTGTTGCCAGAGATTGGCAACACTGGAATTTATCAAAGAAAAAGTGATTTTTCGACATGGTCTTTTTCACGGAATCCCCTTTCGCGTGAGTGCGAGCGAGAGGAGAGATTGAAACGTTGTCGGGAGCGGTATATCCTGTAGTTAATAGAAAAATTATGAAACCGTGTAAAATCTTTCTGTGAAATGAGTTGGTGGCCATTTTGTATTTTTTTTAATTTTTCGAAAGTTTGATCACGTTTTTGATCCCAGTCGACGACGTCGGACCGTTTCGGTTTCTATGAAACGATTGTGCGTATAGACTTGAGGTAAAGATTGGTGAAAAAAAATTACCCCATTTTTTGGGGAAATTTCAAGATTTTCGGGAAATTGTAAAAAAACGAAAAACGGACTTTTCGCAAAATACGAGTATGAGCGATTATGTGTTTTGCTTGTACAAATGACATTTGGGTATTTTTGTCGCCGAAAACTGGCAACACTGGAATTTATCAAAGAAAAAGTGATTTTCGACATGGTCTTTTTCACGGAATCCCCTTCGCGTAGGTGCGAGCGAGAGGAGAGATTGAAACGTCATCGGAAGCGGTATATCCTGTAGTTAATAGGAAAATTATGAAACCGTATAAAATCTTCCTGTTAAACGACTTTTCGGCCATTTTGTATTTTTTTTAATTTTTCGAAAGTTTGATCACGTTTTTGAGGCAGTTGGCAACATTTTGGAAAGATGACATGTGAGGATCGATTGTATGACTTGGCTGGCAATATCGAAATATGCAAACGGTGTTGCCACATTTGGGGAGATTTTCGAGATTTTCCCCAAAAACTCCTCCTGTAAAATTTTGTATGAAAAATTTTTTTTTCACTGATGCTGTCGTATAGAAAACAAAAAAAAAATCGAGGAAAAATTTGGAAAGAGCTGATGATTGAGGATGTCGGAGACGGGTGAAGGCCCCGCTTAAGGTATTGAAGATAGGTGGGGGGTGCTCGAGCAAATGTCATTCATGACGTCATCCAATTGCCAAAAAGCTGAAAAAAAATTCAAAATGGCGAAGAAAAGATGGCCGCCATACAAATTTCGCCGGTGTCCAGCTCGGAGGGTATAAAAGATGGAAGTGTGGTTTCTTGGCAAAAGAGGATCAGGATCCAAAGGTCTACTCGATGAACAAAAAAAAATTCAAAATGGCGGAATTTATTTTTCCATACATTTTGTATGGCGAATATTGAATGCCTCATTCTGCTAGAAAGAGACAGAAAACGATACGATGATGTTCGGGAGATATGTTCGGGTGCGGGATGGGAGTCGAGAAAAGTTATGACGTTTCAGAAAAACAAGATGGCGACCGACGAGATTTTTGCAACTCTTTTGTTTTCCAACCGATTTCGTTGAAACTCACAATCTTTGAAGATAGTACCAAACGATTAATAGAAAAAGTGGAAAATTTTGGAAAAACAAGATGGCCGCCGTACAAATTTCGTCGATGTCTATCTCAGAGGCTATAAAAGATGGAAGAGTGGTTTTTGGCAAAAGATGATCAGGGTCCGAAGGTCTACTCGGTAAAACAAACTATGCATGCTCGCGGACCACTTTAGTGGTCCGCGCACCCACGCAACCTACTTTATTAACCTCAACTACCCCGTTTTTACAAAAATTATATGGATGTCGTTTTCAGAGTTTTCCAGGGTGCTCATTTTGATAACGACATTTATTTTGAAATCCAAGATGGCGGACATGCATTTTTTAAGACAAAAATCGATACGGGTGACGTTTTATTGTGTTTTCGCGGTTAATTTTGTATCTTAATAAATACTATCGTTTTAATACTTGTCAACCCAACCACGTCACGCGAGCTGCTTTAGCAGCTCGCGCACCGAGCAAAGCACTAGTTATACTATATATAGCTCAATTACCACTCACTGACTCATTGACATAATTGTTCTCCTAGAAGGAGACGGAAAATGATATAATGATGTAGGGGAAATGTGTTTGGATGCGGGATTCGACTGGGGAAAAATTATGACATTTCGGAAAAACAAGATGGCGGCCGTCGTGATTTTTGCAGCTCCTTTGTTTTTTAAGGGACTCCGTTCAAACTCGCAACTATTAAAGAATGTAGTAAACGGTTAACAAAAAATGTGAAAAAAATTGGAAAATCAAGATGGCGGCCGAGCCGTAGCGTTTTCAAAATTTTCATTTTTCGACCCCGAACCGCGGCGCCACAGATCCGAAACGGGGTAATCGAGGATAATTATTTTTTCTGGTTTCGCTTACGATTATCCTGTATTTTGACAGAACGGGAGTGGTTTTTAAAAATTCAAGATGGCGGCTGTCATGGCGGCCGTTATGTTAGAGGTACGAAAAAAAGCAATTTTAAAAGTTAAATATCCCAAAGTTGGCAACATCGGAGCGATTCAGCTTCTATGAAGCGATTGTACGTATAGACTCGAGGTATAGATTGAAGGAAAAAAATTACCCCATTTTTTGGGGAAATTTCAAGGTTTTCGGGAAATTGTAAAAAATCGAAATACGCACTTTTAGCGAAATTCGAGTATGAGCGATTATGTGTTTTGCTCGTACAAATGACATTTGGGTATTTTTGTCGCCGGAGACTGGCAACACTGGAATTTATCAAAGAAAAAGTGATTTTTCGACATGGTCTTTTTCACGGAATCCCCTTTCGCGTGGGTGCGAGCGAGAGGAGAGATTGAAACGTTGTCGGGAGCGGTATATACTGTAGTTAATAGGAAAATTATGAAAGCGTGTAAAATCTTTCTGTGAAACGATTTGGCGGCCATTTTGTATTTTCTTTAAATTTTCCGAAATTTTGATCACGTTTTTGAGGCAGTTGGCAACATTTTGGAAAGTCGACATGTATCAATCGATTGTGTGACTTAACCAGCAGTATCGAAATATGTAAACAGTGTTGCCACATTTGGGGAGATTTTCCAGATTTTCCCCAAAAACTCCTCCTGTAAAATTTTGTATGAAAATTTTTTTTTTCACTGATGGTTTCGTATAGAAAACAAAAAAAAAATCGAGGAAAAATTTGCAAATAGCTGATGATCGAGGATGTCGGAGACGGGTGAAGGGTCCGCTCAAGGTATTGAAGATAGGTAGGGGGTGCTCGACCAAATGTCATTCATGACGTCATCCAATTGCCAAAAAGCTGAAAAAAAATTCAAAATGGCGAAGAAAAGATGGCCGCCATACAAATTTCGCCGGTGTCCAGCTCGGAGGGTATAAAAGATGAAAGTGTGGTTTCTTGGCAAAAGGTGATCAGGATCCGAAGGTCTACTCGATGAATAGAAAAAAAATTCAAAATGGCGGAATTTTTTTTCCCATACATTTTGTATGGCGAATATTGAATGTCTCATTCTCCTAGAAAGAGACGGAAAACGATACGATAATTTAGGGGAGATGTGTTCGGGTGGGGGAGGCGAGTAGGGAAAAATTATGACATTTCAGAAAAACAAGATGGCGACCGACGTGTTTTTTGCAACTCTTTTGTTTTCCAACCGATTTCGTTGAAACTCACAATCTTTGAAGAATGTAGTAAACGATTAATAGAAAACGTGGAAAATTTTGAAAAAACAAGATGGCCGCCGTACAAATTTCGTCGGTGTCTATCTCGGAGGCTATAAAAGATGGAAGAATGGTTTCTTGGCAAAAAATGATCAGGGTCCGAAGGTCTACTCGGTGAAACAAACTCTGCATGCTCGCGGACCACTTTAGTGGTCCGCGCACCCACGCACCTTACTTTATTAACCTCAACTACCCCATTTTTACAAAAAATGATATGGATGTCGTTTTCGGAGTTTTCCAGGGCGCTGATTTTGATAACGACATTTATTTTGAAATCCAAGATGGCGGACATGCACTTTTTAAGAAAAAAATTGATATGGGTGTCGTTTTGTGGTGAATTGTGTATCTTAATAAATAAATTTGGTTAAATATAATAAAGTTTTTTTTTTCACTGATGGTTTCGTATAGAAAACAAAAAAAAAATCGAGGAAAAATTTGGAAATAGCTGATGATCGAGGATGTCGGAGACGGGTGAAGGGTCCGCTCAAGGTATTGAAGATAGGTGGGGGGAGCTCGACCAAATGTCATTCATGACATCATCCAATTGCCAAAAAGCTGAAAAAAATTCAAAATGGCGAAGAAAAGATGGCCGCCATACAAATTTCGCCGGCGTCCAGCTCGGAGGGTATAAAAGATGGAGGTGCGGTTTCTTGGCAAAAGAGGATCAGGATCCAAAGGTCTACTCGATGAATAGAAAAAAAATTCAAAATGGCGAAATTTATTTTCCCATACATTTTGTATGGCGAATATTGAATGTCTCATTCTCCTAGAAAGAGACAGAAAACGAAACGATGATGTTCAGGAGATATGTTCGATAGTGAGATGGGAGTCGGGAAAAATTATGACATTTCAGAAAAACAAGATGGCGGCCGACGTGATTTTTGCAACTCTTTTGTTTTCCAACCGATTTCGTTGAAACTCGCAATCTTTGAAGAATGTAGTAAACGATTAATAGAAAAAGTGGAAAATTTTGGAAAAACAAGATGGCCGCCGTACAAACTTCGTCGGTGTCTATCTCGGAGAATATAAAAGATGGAAGAGTGGTTTCTTGGCAAAAGATGATCAGGGTCCGAAGGTCTACTCGGTGGAACAAACTCTGCATGCTCGCGGACCACTTTAGTGGTCCGCGCACCCACGCACCCTACTTTATTAACCTCAACTACCCCGTTTTTACAAAAAATGAAATGGATGTCGTTTTCAGAGTTTTCCAGGTTGCTCATTTTGATAACGACATTTATTTTGGAATCCAAGATGGCGGACATGCATTTTTTAAGAAAAAAATCGATATGGGTGTCGTTTTATTGTGTTTTCGCGGTTAATTTTGTATCTTATTAAACACTATCGTTTTAATACTTGTCAACCCAACCACGTCACGCGAGCTGCTTTAGCAGCTCGCGCACCGAGCAAAACACTAGTTATACTATATATAGCTCAATTACCACTGACTGACTCACTCATTGACATAATTGTTCTCCTAGAAAGAGAAGGAAAATGATATAGTGATGTAGGGGAGATGTGTTCGGATTCGGAACCCTCTGGGGAAAAATTATGACTTTTCGGAAAAACAAGATGGCGGCCGACGTGATTTTTGCAGCTCCGTTGTTTTTCAACCGATTTCGTTGAATTTTGCAATCTTTGAAGAAAATAGTAAACGATTAATGGGAAATGTCGAAAAAATTGAAAAAACAAGATGGCGGCCGAACCGTAGCGTTTTCAAAATTTTGATTTTTCGACCCCGAACCGCGGCGCCACAGATCCGAAACGGGAAATCGATAATAATTATTTTTTTCTGGTTTCGTCTATGATTATCCTGAATTTTGACGGAATGGGAGTGGTTTTTAAAAATTCAAGATGGCGGCTGTTGTGGCGGCCATTATGTTAGAGGTACGAAAAAACGCAATTTTAAAAGTTAAATATCTCAAAGTTGGCAACATCGGAGCGATTCGACTTCTATGAAGCGATTGTACGTATAGGCTCGAGGTATAGATTGGAGGAAAGAAATTACCCCATTTTTTGGGGAAATTTCAAGATTTTCAGGAAATTGAAAAAAATCGAAATACGGACTTTTCGCAAAATTCGAGTATGACCGATTATGTGTTTTGATCATACAAATGACATTTGGGTATTTTTGTCGCCGAAGACTGGCAACACTGGAATTTATCAAAGAAAAAATGATTTTCGACGTGGTCATTTTTAAGGGGCGATCGTTTCGCGTGGGTGTGAGCGAGAGGAGAGATTGAAACGTCATCGGGAGCGGTATATCCTGTAGTTAATAGGAAAGTTATGAAACCGTGTAAAATCTTTGTGTGAAACGAGTTGGCGGCCATTTTGTATTTTTTTTAATTTTTCGAAATTTTGATCACGTTTTTGAGGCAGTTGGCAACATTTTGGAAAGTCAGTATGTATGAATCGATTGTGTATCTCGGCTGGCAGTATGAAGATATGCAACCGGTGTTGCCACTTTTGGGGAGATTTTCGAGATTTTCAACTAGAAAACTCCTGTAAAATTTTGTATGAAAAAATTTTTTTTCACTGATGGTGTCGTATAGAAAACAAAAACTTAGTAAGCCAAAATTATGGAGAGAGCTGATGATTGAGGGTTTCGGAGACGGGTGAAGGGTCCGCTCAAGGTATTGAAGATAGGTGGGGGGTGCTCGACCAAATGTCATTCTTGACATCATCCAATTGCCAAAAAGCTGAAAAAAAATTCAAAATGGCGAAGAAAAGATGGCCGCCATACAAATTTCGCCGGCGTCCAGCTCGGAGGGTATAAGAGATGGAGGTGTGGTTTCGTGGAAAAAGAGGATCAAGATCCAAAGGTCTACTCGATGAATAGAAAAAAAATTCAAAATGGCGGAATTTATTTTCCCATACATTTTGTATGGCGAATATTGAATGTCTCATTCTCCTAGAAAGAGACGGAAAACGATACGATAATGTAGGGGAGATATGTTTTGAAGCGCGATATGAGTAGGGAAAAATTATGACATTTCAGAAAAACAAGATGGCGGCCTATATGATTTTTGCAACTCTTTTGTTTTCCAACCGATTTCGTTGAAACTCGCAATCTTTGAAGAATGTAGTAAACGATTAATAGAAAAAGTGGAAAATTTTGGAAAAACAAGATGGCCGCCGTACAAATTTCGTCGGTGTCTATCTCGGAGGCTATAAAAGATGGAAGAGTGGTTTCTTGGCAAAAGATGATCAGGGTCCGAAGGTCTACTCGGTGGAACAAACTCTGCATGCTCGCGGACCACTTTAGTGGTCCGCGCACCCACGCACCCTACTTTATTACCCTCAACTACCCCGTTTTTACAAAAAATGATATGGATGTCGTTTTCAGAGTTTTCCAGGGTGCTGATTTTGATAAAGACATTTATTTTGAAATCCAAGATGGCGGACATGCCTTTTTTAAGAAAAAAATCGATATGGGTGTTGTTTTATGGTGTTTTCGCGGTGAATTTTGCATCTTAATAACTCGATTCGGTTTAATACAATAAAGCTAAACATTACCACGTCACGCGAGCTGCTTTAGCAGCTCGCGCACCGAGCAAAACACTAGTTATTTTATACTATATATAGCTCGATTACCACTCACTGACTGACTCATTGACATAATTGTTCTCCTAGAAAGAGACGGAAAATGATATAATGATGTAGGGGAGTTGTGTTCGGTTTCGGGAACCCTCTGGGGAAAAATTATGACATTTCGGAAAAACAAGATGGCGGCCGACGCGATTTTTGCAGCTCCGTTGTTTTCCAACCGATTTCGTTGAATTTTGCAATCTTTGAAGAAAGTAGTAAACGGTTAATAGAAAATGTGAAAAAAATTGGAAAAACAAGATGGCGGCCGAACCGTAGCGTTTTGAAAATTTTGAATTTTCGACCCCGAACCGCGGCGCCACAGATCCAAGACGGGGTAGTCGAGGATAACTATTTTTTCGTGTTTCGCCCACGTTTATCCTGTATTTTGACAGAACGGGAGTGGTTTTAAAAAATTCAAGATGGCGGCTGTCATGGCGGCCGTTTTGTTCGAGGTACGAAAAAATGCAATTTTAAAAGTTATATATCTCAAAGTTGGCAACATCGGAGCGATTCGACTTCTATGAAGCGGTTGTACGTATAGATTCGAGGTATAGATCGGTGGGAAAAAATTACCCCATTTTTAGGGAAATTTCAAGATTTTCGGGAAATTGTAAAAAATCGAAATACGCACTTTTAGCAAAATCCGAGTATGAGTGATTACGTGTTTTGCTCGTACAAATGACATTTGGGTATTTTTGTCACCGGAGACTGGCAACACTGGAATTTATCAAAGTAAAAGTGATTTTCGACACGGTCTTTTTCACGGTATCCCCTTTCGCGTGGGTGCGAGCGAGAGGAAAGATTGAAACGTCATCGGGCGCGGTATATCCTGTAGTTAATAGGAAAATTATGAAACCGTGTAAAATCTTTCTGTGAAACGAGTTGGCGGCCATTTTGTATTTTTTTTAATTTTTCGAAATTTTGATCACGTTTTTGAGGCAGTTGGCAACATTTTGGAAAGTCGACATGTATAAATCGATTGTGTGACTCAACCAGCAGTATCGAAATATGTAAACAGTGTTGCCACATTTGGGGAGATTTTCGAGATTCTCCCCAAAAACTCCTCCTGTAAAATTTTGTATGAAATTTTTTTTCCCACTGATGGTTTCGTATAGAAAACAAAAAAAAAATCGAGGAAAAATTTGGAAATAGCTGATGATCGAGGATGTCGGAGACGGGTGATGGGTCCGCTCAAGGTATTGAAGATAGGTGGGGGGTGCTCGACCAAATGTCATTTATGACGTCATCCAATTGCCAAAAAGCTGAAAAAAAATTCAAAATGGCGAAAAAAAGATGGCCGCCATACAAATTTTGCCGGCGTCCAGCTCGGAGGGTATAAAAGATGGAAGTGTGGTTTCTTGGCAAGAGATGATCAGGGTCCGAAGGTCTACTCGATTAATAGAAAAAAAATTCAAAATGGCGGAATTTATTTTTACATACATTTTGTATGGCGAATATTGAATGTCTCATTCTCCTAGAAAGAGACGGAAAACGATACAATAATGTAGGGGAGATGTGTTTGGGTGGGGGAGGCGAGTAGGGCAAAAATTATGACATTTCAGAAAAACAAGATGGCGGCCTGTATGATTTTTGCGACTCTTTTGTTTTCCAACCGATTTCGTTGAAACTCGCAATCTTTGAAGAATGTAGTAAACGATTAATAGAAAAAGTGGAAAATTTTGGAAAAACAAGATGGCCGCCGTACAAATTTCGTCGGTGTCTATCTCGGAGGCTATAAAAGATGGAAGAGTGGTTTCTTGGCAAAAGATGATCAGGGTCCGAAGGTCTACTCGGTGAAACAAACTCTGCATGCTCGCGGACCACTTTAGTGGTCCGCGCACCCACGCACCCTACTTTATTAACCTCAACTACCCCGTTTTTACAAAAAATGATATGGATGTTGTTTTCAGAGTTTTCCAGGGTGCTGATTTTGATAACGACATTTATTTTTAAATCCAAGATGGCGGGCGTGCACTTTTTAAGAAAAAAATTGATATAAGTGTCGTTTTATGGGGTTTTCGGGGTAATTTGTGTATCTTAATAAAAAAATCGGTTTAATACAACTCATAAACCTAACCACGTCACGCGAGCTGCTTTAGCAGCTCGCGCACCGAGCAAAATACTAGTTATTATACTATATATAGCTCGATTACCACTCACTCACTCACTGACTCATTGACATAATTGTTCTCCTAGAAAGAGACGGAAAATGATATAATGATGTAGGGGAAATGTGTTCGGGTGGGAGATTCGACTGGGGAAAAATTATGACATTTCGGAAAAACAAGATGGCGGCCGAGGTGATTTTTGCAGCTCCGTTGTTTTTTAAGGGACTCCATTCAAACTCGCAACTATTAAAGAATGTAGTAAACGGTTAACAGAAAATGTAGAAAAAATTGGAAAAACAAGATGGCGGCCGAGCCGTAGCGTTTTCAAAATTTTCATTTTTCGACCCCGAACTGCGGCGCCACAGATCCGAAACGGGGTGATCGAGGATAATTATTTTTTTTGGTTTCGCCCACGATTATCCTGTATTTTGACAGAAGTTAAACAGGTTTTTAAAAGTTCAAGATGGCGGCTGTCATGGCGACCGTTTTGTTCGAGGTACGAAAAAACGCAATTTTAAAATTCGAATATCTCAAAGTTGGCAACATCGGAGCGATTCGGCTTTTATGAAGCGATTGTACGTACAGGCTCGAGGTATAGTTTGGAGGAAAAAAATTACCCCATTTTTAGGGAAATTTCAAGATTTTCGGGAAATTGTAAAAAATCGAAATACGCACTTTTAGCAAAATTCGAGTATGAGCGATTACGTGTTTTGCTCGTGCAAATGACATTTAGGTGTTTTCGTCACCGGAGACTGGCAACACTGGAATTTATCAAAGAAAAAGTGATTTTCGACATTGTCTTTTTTCAGGGACGATCATTTCGCGTGGGTGCGAGAGAGATGAGAGATTGAAACGTCATCGGGAGCGGTATATCCTGTAGTTAATGGGAAAGTTGTACAACGATGTAATTTATTTCTTCAAATTGAGTTGGCGGCCATTTTGTAATTTTTTGAATTTTTCGAAATTTTGATCACGCTTTTGAGGCAGTTGGCAACATTTTGGAAAGTCAATATGTATGAATCGATTGTGTATCTCGGCTGGCAGTATGGAGATATGCAACCGGTGTTGCCACTTTTGGGGAGATTTTCGAGAATTTCAACTAAGAAACTCCTGTAAAATTTTGTATGAAAAATTTTTTTTTCACTGATGGTGTCGTATAGAGAACAAAAACTTAGTAAGCCAAAATTATGGAGAGAGCTGATGATTGAGGGTTTCGGAGACGGGTGGAGGGCCCGCTTAAGGTATTGAAGATAGGTGGGGGGTGCTCGAGCAAATGTCATTCATGACGTCATCCAATTGCCAAAAAGCTGAAAAAAAATTCAAAATGGCGAAGAAAAGATGGCCGCCATACAAATTTCGCCGGTGTCCAGCTCGGAGGGTATAAAAGATGGAGGTGCGGTTTCTTGGCAAAAGAGGATCAGGATCCAAAGGTTTACTCGATGAATAGAAAAAAAATTCAAAATGGCGGAATTTAATTTTCCATACATTTTGTATGGTGAATATTGAATGCCTCATTCTCCTAGAAAGAGACGGATAACGATACGATAATGTAGGGGAGATATGTTTTGGTGTGCGATATGAGTAGGGAAAAATTATGACATTTCAGAAAAACAAGATGGCGGCCTATATGATTTTTGCAACTCTTTTGTTTTCCAACCGATTTCGTTGAAACTCGCAATCTTTGAAGAATGTAGTAAACGATTAATAGAAAAAGTGGAAAATTTTGGAAAAACAAGATGGCCGCCGTATAAATTTCGTTGATGTCTATCTCGGAGGCTATAAAAGATGGAAGAGTGGTTTCTTGGCAAAAGATGATCAGGGTCCGAAGGTCTACTCGGTGAAACAAACTCTGCATGCTCGCGGACCACTTTAGTGGTCCGCGCACCCACGCACCCTACTAAATTATTATCCTAATTTACAAAAAAATGATATGGATGTCGTTTTCGGAGTTTTCCAGGGCGCTGATTTTGATAACGATATTTATTTTGAAATCCAAGATGGCGGACATGCACTTTTTAAGAAAAAAATTGATATGGGTGTCGTTTTGTGGGTTTTTGTGGTGAATTGTGTAAATTAATAAATAAATTCGGTTTAATACAATATAGTAAAACCTAACCACGTCACGCGAGCTGCTTTAGCAGCTCGCGCACCGAGCAAAAGCTAGTTATATTATACTATATATAGCTCGATTACCACTCACTCACTGACTCACTCATTGACATAATTGTTCTCCTAGAAAGAGAAGGAAAATGATATAGTGATGTAGGGGAGTTGTGTTCGGTTTCAGGAACCCTCTGGGGAAAAATTATGACATTTCGGAAAAACAAGATGGCGGCCGAATGGATTTTTGCAGCTCCGTTGTTTTTCAACCGATTTTGTTGAATTTTGCAAACTTTGAAGAAAATAGTAAATGGTTAAAAGAAAATGTGGAAAAAATTGGAAAAACAAAATGGCGGCCGAGCCGTAGCGTTTTAAAATTTTTGATTTTTCGACCCCGAACCGCGGCGCCACAGATCCGAGACGGGGTAATCGAGGATAATTATTTTTTTTGGTTTCGCCCACAATTATCCTGTATTTTGACAAAACGGGAGTGGTTTTTAAAAATTCAAGATGGCGGCTGTCATGGCGGCCGTTTTGTTCGAGGTACGAAAAAACGCAATTTTAAAATTCGAATATCTCAAAGTTGGCAACATCGGAGCGATTCGGCTTCTATGAAGCGATTGTACGTATAGACTCGGGGTATAGATCGGTGGGAAAAAATTACCCCACTTTTAGGGAAACTTCAAGATTTTCGGGAAATTGTAAAAAATAGAAATACGCACTTTTAGCAAAATCCGAGTATGAGTGATTACGTGTTTTGCTCGTACAAATGACATTTGGGTATTTTTGTCACCGGACACTGGCAACACTGGAATTTATCAAAGTAAAAGTGATTTTCGACACGGTCTTTTTCACGGTATCCCCTTTCGCGTGGGTGCGAGCGAGAGGAAAGATTGAAACGTCATCGGGCGCGGTATATCCTGTAGTTAATAGGAAAATTATGAAACCGTGTAAAATCTTTCTGTGAAACGAGTTGGCGGCCATTTTGTATTTTTTTTTCATTTTTCGAAATTTTGATCACGTTTTTGAGGCAGTTGGCAACATTTTGGAAAGTCGATATGTATGAATCGATTGTGTGACTTAGCCGGCAATATCGAAATATAGAAACGGTGTTGCCACTATTGGGGAGATTTTCGAGATTTTCAACTAAGAAACTCCTGTAAAATTTTGTATGAAAAATTTTTTTTTCACTGATGGTGTCGTATAGAAAACAAAAAGTTAGTAAGCCAAAATTATGGAGAGAGCTGATGATTGAGGGTTTCGGAGACGGGTGGAAGGCCCGCTTAAGGTATTGAAGATAGGTTGGGGGTGCTCGAGCAAATGTCATTCATGACGTCATCCAATTGCCAAATAGCTGGAAAAAGTCTACTCGGTGGAACAAATCCTGCATGCTCGCGGACCACTTTAGTGGTCCGCGCACCCACGCACCCTACTTTATTAACCTCAACTACCCCGTTTTTACAAAAAATGATATGGATGTCGTTTTCAGAGTTTTCCAGGTTGCTCATTTTGATAACGACATTTATTTTGAAATCCAAGATGGCGGACATGCAGTTTTTAAGAGAAAAATCGATATGGGTGTCGTTTTATTGTGTTTTCGCGGTTAATTTTGTATCTTAATAAATACTATCGTTTTAATACTTGTCAACCCAACCACATCACGCGAGCTGCTTTAGCAGCTCGCGCACCGAGCAAAACACTAGTTTTTCAATATAATCCTACCTCCTATCATATTCCATGCTGGATATTGTCTGAAAAGAGTGAGTTTTTATTATGTTTCTATAGTTGCAAAATTAAGTACATATAAACTTATCTCGGCGTGACAAAAATCGCACCTTTTGAAAAAATAGATTCAAATCAGTTTTAGGCCCGGTTTGTCAGGGTAATGGTATTGTAATACCCAGAACGCTAGCAAAAACGAAGACAGGTGATAGTACTGATGATTGCTGACAAGATACCATAAAAAAACTACGATATTTTTTTTAGAAAAGTTCACAATATATTGCAAATAAAACATCTGACTGACGCTAGAGGTCAACGAACTTTCCGTAAATAGGTCACTCGAAGCCAGTGCCGCGTCGTAGGTGGGGCATTGACTCGAGTTTTGCAAGCTATACAATGCGGGTTTGAATACTGGATCACTAAAACTACAAGATAAGGCAAATGATTATAAATTGGCATTGGATTGTGTTAAGAGGGCTCTCTCCGTCACTCGTTTCATACAATCGTAGTTCCAATTTCATTTGAATATTAAGCAACCAAAGTCCATGAAATTTTGCAGACATATTCTAGAAACTAATATCTATGCCTGTGGTTTTCCAGATTTCTGTTAAAATATTCGGTTTCAAAGTTACGCGGTCTTAAAATTTTTCATACAAATCTTTGAGCCAATGTAATTTTAAAACTACATATTTTTAGAAAAATTTAAAACACCACAGACACAGATATTAGTTTCTTAAATATGTTTGCAAAATTTCATGGACTTCGGTTGCTTAATATTCAAATGAAATAGAAACTACGTTTGTATGAAGCGAGTGACGGAGAGAGCCCTCTTAAGGTAGTATAATAATAACGCTCAGTTTCTGCTAGCGTTTTGAATTAGCGCGGGAAATGAAATGTCACCCGGACAAAATGGCGGCAGTTTGCGCTGGTTTTTGTTTTCAGACTGTTTTGAGATTGAAATTATAATACATCACTGCCCATATTATAAAAACAAACACATTTGTGTTTGTTTGTTGGTTTATTGGTTCTTTGGTTTGTCCTTCAATCATGTTGCACACGAGCAACGGGTCGTTGTGGTTTTTGTATAGATAAAGTTCCCACGGGATGTTTAAAAGCCACGCAGACGTAGCCACGGGCATCAGCTAGTATCATCATCATCATCAACATCATCAACCCATCGCCGGCTCGCTACAGAGTCTCTCAGAGACTCGCTACGGTCTCTTCTCAGAATGACATTTCACCATAGTCCAATACTGAATGAGAATGAGACTCCACCATAGTCAAATGCGGATTGGCAGATTCACATACCTTTAAAACATTATGGTGAACTCTCGGGCATGCAGATTTTCTCACGATGATTTCTTCACGATACTGGTAAGACAGTAAAATACAATTCCACTTAGTCGTGAATAATGGAAAACGAATGGAAAATAATAAAGTATGACAAGAATGTTTCCTTTTGTGTTTTTTAGGGTTCCCCATTCTTAGAAGAAACACACGCTTACAGGATCACTTCGTTGTGAAAGGGATAAAATAGGAGTTTAAAATTTCTGTAGCCGACACGGACTAACTCGCGGGTATAAGCTAATCTACTCATTAAACACCGACAACCAATTAATCAGAACAAAGCCGTCCTAATAAGGAGCCGCCAAAAACCAACCGCCAACCTTACATTTATTATTAGAATTCTCCAGAACAAAAAAATAGATTAATCGCCATTTGACAGCTGCGATGGGATCGTAATTAATGTGGTAAAGACCAGTAGAATTAGTATGAGTTTATACCTACATCTCGACAACGTCGTTAGATTTCGAGTTTCGAATACGAAAAACTATACGTCAAAGTAAAGTGAATCTTAACATCCTAGTTTTAAAACTCAAGTTCATCCATATATCTACAATTATAGCATATACTTACTGGTTTTCATTATTTGTTACAAGTTATCTACTCAACCCACGTGCAAGGCAATAGATTGGCACAAAATTGACATGATGTTGACATGTATCTATTTGAATAAAATATTTGAGTTGAATAACCGCGAAACTTCTAATAGGAACTGCCAAGTTAATGCAATGATAACCCCTGTAGCCTTTCACTGTCATTGCTCATTCATAGTAAGTCATTCATAAAATACATCAAGTGTGAGAGCTTCTTTCTATTACGTTTTGTTTTTAGGGTTCTGTTTCCAACGAGTTCGAACCCTTTTACTAAGCCTCCGCTGTCCGTTCCTTTATCTGTCCGTCTGTCTGTCAGCGGGCTGTATCTCAGGAAACGTAGGTACCTATTGGTAGAGAGTTGAAATTTTTACAGAGGGTTATATTTCTATTGCCGTTACAACAACAAATAATAAAAAGCCAAGACAGCATTTTTTTTTAAGAATTTAGCCATTTTAATCATAACTAGCATTCCCCTTTCCCTTCCAACTAAGCGTAACCGCTAGGAGTGGGCACGACAGTAGTGCAACGGCTGGGGTTTGAACTAGAGGTGTCAAATATGGTTACATTTACATATCTTAATACTAACGCTAGTTACTTAAAAATATTGAATATTTTTTACGATAGAATATATTCCTAAAAAAATTAAAAAAAAATTGAACTTCCCTTCATACTTTTACAGGCTTAAACTGAACCAGTGGTAAATTACTTTGACGATTCAAAAGCACTTGTAAAATGTAAAAGTTTACTTGAATAAATATACCTACCTACCTATATTTTATAGTATATTTATTAGTACAGCTACAAGGTTACAGTTACAAAAACAAATAATAGGTTCTCGTTGTTAGCACCCTTCCGATACAGAACCCTGAAAAACATAGAGAAATCCCGAACTTAAGAAAGTATAAACAAGTTTGTCAATAGGTACATTGAACCTTTATAGGTACATTGAACCATTGGTACTGTAGTTTGTATGCAATTTCTAGTCTACATACCAAATTTCAGCCTTCTAGGACTTCGGGAAGTACCCTAGAATTACAGACTAGAAGTTTTGACTGTCAATAAATCTGAAACTATAAAAGCTAGACAATTGATACTCAATGCGTTTAATAAGTCTGCCAAGGACATCTTATCCTGAAAATATCAGCATTCTACCAACAAAATTTACAGATTTGCTTTTCCCATAAGAATCGTAGAGGGGGGGCATTGCCAATTTCTTAATTTTCCTGTAGTTTGTATGCAATTTCTAGTCTACATACCAAATTTCAGCCTTCTAGGGCTTCTGGAAGTACCCTAGAATTACAGACTATGAATAGTGATGATCATCAGTGAGGGACGAAAACGGCGTATTTTAGGTATCAATAAATCTGTAACCATAAAAGCTAGATATTTGATACTTAATATATTTGGTAAATTTGCTGAGGACACCTTATACTGAAAATTTCAGCTTTCTAGCGTCATCCAGACCGAAGTTATGACGGGTCGAAAATACGGCGAAACACTTCGAGAAAAAGGTACTACGTAGCGCCCCGGCCGCCGTTTGGCTCGTCTTGGCGGGGGCACTGCCGTGCCCCCTGATTTCATTTTAACGTAGGCTGCTTTATATTATGTGACATACAGGTGTCCCCACCACATCTTGTATATAATATAAGCAAGTCTATGTATTAATTTTACTTTATTGTAAGTAGCAAAGATATTATTACCTATAAGACTCCAGATAGACAAATCTCATCAATACTTCCATACTCTTAATTTTCATCTTGAAATGTTCCAAATGCAACGAATTACTTCATTAAAAAAATCCATAATTATTGTCATATTGGGCTCGGTTGAAATTTCTGAAAATCCTTCCTCTTAGTAGAATAGACTATTTTATAGCAAGGAGTACTAATTATAGAGACAACTTAAATGCCGATTTTCAAATTCTCAATATCCTTTTTACCCGCCTACAGCAAAGCCAAAAGGAAGGGTTGTAATATGTTTAGATTCTACACACTTTCTACTCTATTCTAGGTTCTATTACCTACTTCTTATTTAAAAGTTGTATTTCTCTGTCTTTCTCAGAAAACTTTCCAATACTTGGAATAGCTGAAGTCGTCACGTTTATAATCAGTTCAATCCTTTCAGTGAACATTGCAACAGCAATGTTGAAATTGTATCAGCAGAATTTTTGCTGCAATCTAAATAGTTGGGATACTCGACCCACTGGAGCAGCGCCAACTTAGCCACCACGCAGAATAAACGTCGCTTTAACTGCTGCTACACTATTTTAAATCTTATTAGCATGAGCTAGAGTTCATTATAAAGGGATGAACGCTAAAGAAGCTATTAACATTAGTATCACAAACTTGCATCTTGTTTACCTCTGTTAAAAGTTCATTGTCTATCGTGGAGGAGTTAAAAGGGTAGAAATAAAAAATGTCAAGTTAAAGACCATAATTGTTGAATACTAGTTCATGCTCGTGTCTTCGTCTACGTAGAATTTAGAAGACTATAAAAATACTTTGATTTTCTCGAATAAAAAGTACCAATTTTACATTCATCTCCATGACTATTTTCTTCAAGATAGCTTCAGCGGTTGAATATGGATGAAATAACACAATATAGCAACATACCGGCACATGTAATGGCATTATTAATTATGTCCCGGATACAAGCACAGATCCAACATCGTTACACACTTAACGCAGGAATGTATGAGTGTAATAACGCTCGTTACTTTGTCATATTTATAAGAGACTTATCTCCACCCGTGACATCTCAGGCACAATTAAAGTTAATTAGAAAAATGTACCACCAGGCCCGCAGATGTTATTTACAGTAATGAATTCCGTAGCACTTCGATTAAACACTTACTCATATCTACTATAATATACTTAAGATCTTACTAATATGATTTATATTTTGTTATCAGTAATTTAATAAATCGAAAGAAAAAACAGAGTGTTTCGCCACACTACGTTTATTACTAAAAGCGTATAAAGTAATATTATAATGGATGAAGCAAGTAGGTATGAACACTACTCTAACATTGATCAAAATTGTATCACTAGAATCCATGATCCGAATGATGTGAATCCGAATTTCATGCCAGTGTAGTTGACTGTACAAGATAGTAAAATAAACAATACAACATTATATCTCGTCGGTCACACCAACAGCTTACGTTCTAAAGAAGAATATAAGCTACTTTTATCGCGGAAAAATATCATATTACTTCTGTGCCAAGACAGAAACATTCTGAAAATAAATAGTATCTGAGCTGACCGAGTTGTAGCTACTAACTACTACAAGTTGAAACAATACACAATAACTATAAAGTTTGTTGCAAATAGACCACGCGGTGGCGGCTGTGGCGGCGGAGGCACAGAGGCATTGCAATGCAAAAGAGCTACACTCTAATGACGTCCTCAAACAAAGCGTATTTTGAATTTGAATTTCAGGAGATGAGGGACTATAATTAAATACTAATTAAGAAATTATGGAAATATAAGAGCGTCCTACTTTTCGTTCCGCGTTTTATGAAATTGCGTTCCTGTGGCTACGTAGATCATCAGGCTTAGGGTGAGCGTACACCGAGCGGCTTGTAAGGGTACGTTTTCACTGAAGCGGAGTGGAGTGGACTCACATGTTCGCAACCAATCAAATTACTGAGATGTCACGTGACAAGTTTACCATGTCATCTAACAATAATCTGATTGGTCAAAACACAGATATTCCCGTTTAGCTTCGCTACCGTGGAAACGCACCCTTAGCTTGCATGCTCGAGTTACCATGGGTAGTTTAAACATCGTCTTTAACCAATTCAATATAAACAAAATTGAAATATTTATCTGTGATTTTCAAATAAATATCCCTCAGATATATTAACCATTATTCGAAAGTCTGCAGAACCAAACAACAAGTCTTTGAAAGTGTCTGTATGTTTGTTTCACCGGGCTAACCTTCGGATCAGCTAAGCAGCTGGCTTTTAAACTACGTAGCTCATTATCGCGCCAGTCCGCCGGTAGGTATTGTTTTACAGGCACTTTACTAAATTGCTGCTTTATTGTACTAACCCCCACTTAATGCTGTTCCTGTTTTTTGCATCTTTCGTCGCGCGTGGGTGACATTGCATCCATTCATCATCATTGCCAACCGATAGAGCTCAACTGCTAGACATAAGCCTAGTATAGGAACTTCCACACGTCACGGTGTTGCGCCGCCTGAATCCAGCGGCTCCTTGCGACTCGTTCGATGTCGTCGTCCTCCTAGTGGGCTGTGGGAGGTCTCACGATGCGAGGTTGCCATTCTAGCACCTTGAGACCCCAACGTCTGTCGGACTTTAGCTTCGCAACCTTAAAGCTTTTATTCAAAGTCTTGAGGTTCTAAAAATAACATTAAATTAGAGTAACACTAGTCAAATAATAATGATAGTCATTTAGTATATCAGGCAATTTTCAAAGCTAGTAATTTCAGGCGAAATATTGAAGTAAAGGGATATTTTTTGTAGAGATTCTAATAACATAGCAATCATAGCATTTGAGAGTTTTTGTCGGTCGGTGGGAGCATCACAAGGCTCCGCAGACCTCATTGGGGGATCGAGTCGTAAATCTCCCGCGCCGTGATTACATCCACGATAACTCCGTATACTTACCGGGATACGTCGTAAATTATATTCAATTCAATTCAATTCAATTCAAAATGTTTTTATTCAATTAGACTTTTACAAGTTCTTTCGAATCGTCAAAAGCATCTACCACTGGTTCGGAATGCCTTTCCTACCGAGAAGAACCAGCAAGAAACTCGGCGGTTGCTCTTTTCAAAGATTTGATATACAATATTATGCCATGTATAAAAGCAATTGAAGTCCTGCGCATTGCTGGAGCGAATCGAAGTTCAAATCCACGCTTTTTTATCATTTACATAATCTTCGATAGTATAATATGCTTTTCTCAAGAGCATATTTTTAATAGATTTTTTGAACCTGTGTAAAGGCAAGTCCAAAATTGACTGAGGAATTTTGTTATAGAAGATTATACCCATTCCCACAAATGACTTTTGGACCTTCCTGAGACGGAGCGTAGGAGTCGCAAGCCTGTTACGGTGTCTAGTCAGCCTGTTGTGTAGATCGCCAACCTTCTTGTAACTAAGAATATTTTGTCTTACAAAAATTATGTTGTTGTAAATATATTGAGAGGCTACGGTAAGGATACCTATTTCCTTAAATTTTTCTCGAAGTGAATCGCGTGGTTTTAAGTTATAAATTGCGCGTATTGCCCTTTTTTGTAATACAAAAATTCTCCCAATATCTGCCGCTCTACCCCATATTAAGATTCCATAAGACATAATACTATGAAAATAAGCAAAATATACTATCTTTGCGGTCTCCACGTCAGTTAATTGTCGAATCTTTCTAACCGCGTAAGCAGCAGAGCTTAGTTTGCCAGCAAGAGTTGATATATGGGTGCCCCATTGCAGCTTCGCATCTAAGGTTATCCCCAAAAATGTAGTAGTCTCTTCTATTTTCAAAATATCATTATTTATCATTAAATTAATGTTACTTGTGTTCTTGGTATTGGGCAGTGCGAATTCAATACACTTAGTTTTTTTTGCATTTAAAAGTAGATTATTTACAGTAAACCAGTGAGTTACCTGAGATATGGCACCATTTATATCGTCAAAATTGTCCTTATTTCTATCGACTTTAAAAATCAAAGACGTATCGTCAGCAAATAGTACGATATCGCAAATATTTTGGACTACATATGGTAAATCGTTTATGTATACTAAGAACATGAAAGGACCTAGAATAGAGCCTTGAGGAACACCCATTAGTGAGGCTGATCCGGATGACTTCACATCATTCACACATACTGTTTGAATACGATCACTAAGATAGGACGCAATGAGACCAAGCGCAGTGTCTTTGATTCCATAGTGGCTCAATTTAACTAAAAGAGTCTCGTGCTCAACGCAATCAAATGCCTTGGATAAATCACAGAAAATACCAATGGCATTCTGTGACCCCTCCCACGCATTGAATATATGCTTTAACAGCATTGCGGCCGCGTCGGTTGTTGATCGACCTTTAGTGAAGCCATACTGTTCAGAATGGAGTAGCTTATTTAAATTGAAATGCTGAAGCAGTTGGTTGAGCATGATTTTCTCAAATATCTTGCTCAGTGTTGGCAAAATTGAAATTGGCCTGTAATTGTTTGGGTCACTTTTGCTACCCGATTTAAAAAGAGGTATCAATTTACTACATTTCATGAGATCTGGAAAAGCGCCTGTATCCACAGACTCATTAAAAATTAAGGCTAGATATGGCGCAATAATATCAATAATATTGTTAATTATTTTTACTGATATGACGTTTGACGTTTACTATTAACTCCAACAAAAACCGCTTTTTTGTTTCAGGTAAGAAAGTGCTTCGAAATATAAATAAGCACTGATTTGTGGTTAGACGTATTAGCGTTAGTGGTAAGTCTAATTTTTTTTTAAAGAATCGAACTGGGAACCACCTCCTTTTGAAGTTGGATATATTACATGCGTAGTATTATACCTAGGCAACTAAATGTTTAGATTTCAGCAGGTACGATTAGGTGTCCGATTGTAAGATAGAGCTTTTATGAATACACATGGCATTCTCTATTCACAGCGATCCAACCATACTATTGAAATACAAACCAACAAACTGATACACGTTTATAGCATTATGGGTAGCGATATGGGCAGTTAGTTATTCCAGTTAAAGTAAGAAGTAACTAATGTAATCTTTACGTTGAGACAATCGCCATCATTCGTTGGACCTGAGCTTAATTTTATACCAACTTAAATATTTGGTCTCGCTGTGGTCATAATTTTTGCCGAGCTTCTTATCCTTTATCTTTATTTAAATTGACCGCCGCTGCTCCGCCCGGGATATATCTGCGCTGCGCCGGCGGCGCGGTTAGCACTGCTCGAGAAGATGGAGTGTCGCGACGGGTTCTGCCCCTTACTTAATATTCTGACTTGGTTGTTGTTCATACAGACTTTAAGCCGTAAATAAGGGTGGAGGCACACGCGCAATTATCCGTTCGGGGCGCGCGTCGCGATTTGTCTCAACAGTTTAGGCAAAGTTTAAGGAAATGCAAATGTACGCTAATTCTGACGAGGGTCGTCGTCTCGGCCGGGATGCTGATAACTTGGAAGATTACGAGTCAGTTTTGTTAAAGCCGTGGTGGCGTGGTGATTAGACTGTTTACCTAGAGCTCATCAAGAGTAACAGGTTCAGATCAGGACCCTCACAGTAAACCGTTATTCACGCTCCATGTTATTCTCTCCTATTATTATAATATGTATGAATCAATAATTTTCAATACACATTAATAGGCTGATGATAATATGCATAACGAAGATAAATTATTTTTAGCATTAAACGCTTTCGGCATACCTATTACCCGTCTAATACATGTTGAATATCGCCCCGTAACGCCGTAACGCCGGCAGCCCTCAAGGAAGGGTGCGCTCGTGATAGATGTCACGTTTCGTTCAACACTCGTGACGAAATTGCGCATAATCGCCTCCCAGCCGTCCTCGCCACATAAGTGTTAGGAAGATATTAAGATTTCTCCTCTACCACGTTTTAGGGTATTATGAAAAAGTTGAGTCACAGCCTAAGTACGTCATAACGACAGTCTCATATCCTAACTGCCTCTCGATCATAGGGTTGTAGATCGTGAGTTTGGGTTCGCGTCCCGGGTTGCTCCAAATAAGTAACTGGGTTTTTGTGTAAAGAAATTGCGAAGTTGCGAAAATTGCGAACAAAACGATGTAATTGCACGGAGTAATATTCAACAAGAGGAACAAAAAATTAAATGAAAGCTGTTCAAATTTCAGTGTAGTACCTAGTACCTACCATAGAACTATTTTGATCGAAATCACGAACTTTGGGCTCTAGTTTAGCACAGTTTTAGGGCGATTTACTGACGACCACGGAAGATGTATAACTGAGCGGCAGATCTCTGCGAATGAGCATTATTCAGTGATGATGCTACCCTATCTCTTTTCAACGATGAAGTGGAAAATTTCATCCTCAGCTCGTAGATAATAGAGTCTCACAAAAATTTAATAGAGAGTTCTGAATTCCGCGTTTTACAGCTTTCCTTGTAACCCAATAACCGTTTATAATAAAATTACACGGTTAAGTCAGATTCAAAGTTCGCAGAGACAAAGGAGAGACACCGCCGGGTAATTTCAAAAAGTGTGTCGCAGTCATACCTGCGGTTATTGCTTTTCATTGAAGTTTGTTGTGGCGGCTCTTATTTCGTTTAACGGCGACTGCCGCGAGGAGGTCGCCGGAGAATGAATCGTTAAATCTTATAGCGGAGTTTTTATTGCGAATATGCTCGTTTTGCAAAAATGCTGTGCATACTGCTGCGATGTACAGTCGACGTCAAAAGTCCATATAGAATAAGTAAACAAGTTACCTTGCATGCAGTCTGTCACGCACACACTTGCACTGTAATATTATACAAGTCATTCAATTTGTAAGCCTGAGTAACATCTAAAAATTTCAATTACAAAGTAAAAGAGTTGAATGACGCAGCGCGGGGGTACCCGGACTGCAAACGCGGCTGTTTCTGGTTCAAATCTCGGGTCCGTGTAAGCTTTTTTTCTGTTTTTATTTTTTGAGTGATACGTTTAGACTTATAATAGCTTAAGTGGGTAGTTTAAAAAATCGCAGTTACGAAGTTAGATAAAATATGGTCACTGAGTACCGACGGACAAAAAATTTTGACAGCCGTTACTTGCAAAGGCTACAATGTTAATTCATGTTGTTTTTTGAGTCTTGAAAACGTTTAATTTTACTTGTCTTCAAGAATAATGCAGGCTAATGTGTATTGTTGATACATAATCTCGGATACAATATTTTAAACTTGCAATGAAACTGATTTCACCGTGAGTATTGTTTTTATTGTTAGATAACGTGTATTAGGTTAAGAAATTGTGTTCATAAACATAGCATTACATAAAGTTTTGTGAGTAAATAATACTCGAATACTCGAATAAGTGATCGAAGGAATATCCATAAAATTTAGACAAGATACTTAGTAGGTTAAAGTGTTGTTTTATTTGGTGTTATATTTTTTTTTTTTTTTATATAAAGAATATTAGCCATGTTAAATGACTAATATTCCCCTTTCCTCTCCAACTAAGCGTCAGGCTTGTGCTAGGAGTAGGTACGACAATAGTGCAACGGGCGGGGTTTGAACCGTCGACCTTCGGTTTTCAGTCCACTCCTTTACCGGTTGAGCTATTGAGGCTCTTATTCTCATAATTATCTCACTGTTTGGTTTTTAGTGGATCACCGAAAAGCATTGGGTGTCGCGCCACGAAGAAGAAGGTAATTTAACATCTAGACCGAGAAGTGGCCACCCGCGTCATATTAATGTTTCACAGCGGAGATCTATGGTCGAACAATATGAAAATGTTGTCCCAAACATGGAATCTGGACGGATATCTGTCAATATGTGGGGCTGGATGACTGCCGCTGCACCTGGTGAACTAGTGTCAATTGCAGGGCGCCCCACAGCTGCACATTATATGGAAGTGTTACGTGACAGCATGTTGCCGACTGTGTGGTGTGTGTATCCAGTTGTTAATATGCCACAACTATCATTTTTGCATGATAACTGTCCTGTGCATCGAGCACATAATATAGTGCGTGATTGGCTTAATGAAAACCCAGACAAAACTATTATTTCCTGGCCAGCAAGATCACCAGACGGGATATGCGAAATGAGAGGACTGCAGAGGAATTAGAGGCTCACTATATGGAAGTGTGGGAGAATATTAGAAGAACGGATATCTGTTTCAATATAGTCGGATCCATGGGGTGGCGCTTGCTTGCTGTTATTGAAAATAGTAAAGTAAAATGGATATAACTTTATGAGTAAATTGTTTTAATATTTAATATAAAATATTAAAACAATTTACTTATAAAGTTATATCCATTTTACTTTTTAAGTCTTTAAACATAGATCATAAAGTATTTTCTTTTCTTAACTTATATTATGTTAATAATATATCTTACTAAAATTATCAGACAACAAAAGCAGCGCCGCCGAATGATTACTAGTTTTTGTAAGGTTTAGTTTCAATTTTCTTTTCTTTATGAAAACGATTACTTAAGCTATAACCTTTAAAATAGATTGAAAAAAAAATAGCTAATATTATCTATTTATTACTTTTTAGCAAATGTAAAAAGATAACAATGAAAAAATTACAATAAAGTCGATTATCTAGTAAAAAGTGTTTTTTTCTTATTTACACTTTTTATAATATCAATAAACAATAATTATATAAACAAAAAGTCCTTTTATTAAAAACTAAAAAAAATGCAATAAGAGATTCGAACCTAGATCATTTGGAGCTAATGCATTGTGTGCCGACTATGTTACTACGACACTGAGAGTGAGTATACGCAGAGATATGAAATAAACAATCACTTAAAGTCAGTAGATAGGTCGAGTAGGAATAGAAATATTTTAAACTTAATGGTTGTTGTCTTAAGGTTGCTATTGTAGACATTTTATGGAA
The DNA here is from genome assembly GCF_905333055.1 of Maniola jurtina. Classification (NCBI taxonomy): domain Eukaryota; kingdom Metazoa; phylum Arthropoda; class Insecta; order Lepidoptera; family Nymphalidae; genus Maniola; species Maniola jurtina. The sequence continues at coordinate 3,986,929 of NC_060057.1, forward strand.
GTATTCAACTGAAATCGTTTGAACCTTATGTAGTTTACTTAAGGGTGATAATATTATTGACAAATAATATTTATTTGTGTGAGTGAGCATGCGAGTGATTCAAAGCATTGCTTGCTGCACGGTTTTAGCCTTTAAGCTATGTATGGACTTTCGACGTCGACCGTACATCATTTTCATGGCCCACCCTCTATCGTTACCTCTTTTTTTAAAAGCTTTTATTCAACTTGCAATGTACTCGTATGTAAATATGTTTGTTCGGGTGGAATCTTGCAACTCAATTTTGAAGCACATATATCAAACTTCAGTCTTTTAGGACTTCAGGAAACACAGATACTTGGTACGTTTGATAAATCTGCCACGGACATCTTATCTTGAAAACTTTGGTATTCGAGCAACAGATTTTACAGATATGCATCTCATATACGAGGGGTTGAAGGGGGACCCGATTTCTTAATTTATCTGTTGTTCATAATTCTTGAAATTCCTGCTTAATGCCAAATTTCAGTCTTCTAGGACTTCAGAAAGTACCCTAGAACTTGTGACTAGAAGTTTTGACTGTCAATAAATCTGAAACTATAAATGTTAGACAATTGATAGTCAATGCGTTTAATAAATTTGCCAAGGACATCTTATTCTGAAAATATCAGCATTCTAGCGACAGAATTTACAGATTTGCTTCCCCCATAAGAGGCGTAGAGGGGGGGAAATCTCCAATTTCTTAATTTTCCTGTAGTTTGTATGCAATTTCTAGTCTACATACCAAATTTCAGTCTTCTAGGACTTCGGGAAGTACCCTAGAATTACAGACTAGAAGTTTTGACTGACAATAAATCTGAAACTATAAAAGCTAGACAATTGATACTCAATGCGTTTAATAAGTCTGCCAAGGACATCTTATTCTGAAAATATCAGCATTCTAGCGACAGAATTTACAGATTTGCTTTTCCCATAAGAGGCGTAGAGGGGGGAAATTTTCAATTTCTTAATTTTCCTGTAGTTTGTAGTCAATTTCTAGTCTACATACCAAATTTCAGTCTTCTAGGACTTCGGGAAGTACCCTAGAATTACAGACTAGAAGTTTTGACTGTCAATAAATCTGAAACTATAAAAGCTAGACAATTGATACTCAATGTGTTTAATAAATCTGCCAAGGACATCTTATCCTGAAAATATCAGCATTCTAGCGACAAAATTTACAGATTTGCTTTTCTCATAAGAGGCGTAGAGGGGGGGAAATTCCAATTTCTCAATTTTCCTGTAGTTTGTATGCAATTTCTAGTCTACATACCAAATTTTAGCCTTCTAGGACTTCTGGAAGTACCCTAGAATTACAGACTATGAATAGTGATGATCATCAGTGAGGGACGAAAACGGCGTATTTTAGGTATCAATAAATCTGTAACCATAAAAGCTAGATATTTGATACTTAGTATATTTGGTAAATTTGCTGAGGACACCTTATACTGAAAATTTCAGCTTTCTAGCGTCATCCAGACCGAAGTTATGACGGGTCGAAAATACGGCAAAACACTTCGAGAAAAAGGTACGTAGGGCCCCGGCCGCCGTTTGGCTTGTCTTGGCGGGGGCACTGCCGTGCCCCCTGATCTCTATGGAATGTTATGTCCTGTACGTAAAAACGCACATATTAGTATGTTCTTGCATTCAGTGGCTGAGCCATGAAAGAAGCCATGAAACAAATAGAGTTACTTTTGCATGAATTTTAAAGAAAAAATAATTTGAAAAATTACAGGAAGGCGAAGTCAAATTCAGCGACTACGACTACGTAATAGCACATCCCAACATCCTAACTGACTTGGTGCCAATTCGTGGGCTGATGAAGAGAAGGTTCCCCAACGTTCGCTCAGGTACCCTGGACGCTAACATCTGTGAGCTAGTGAAGAAGTTTTCAGCCGGGGTACAGTACCGAGTTGTGAGGGATGAGCATCAGCAGAACTTCGGTTCTACTGAGGTTCCCATTGGTCGGGTGAGTCACCTACATTTTTCAACCTCTGTCTAAGTTATTAGTGTACACTGGCCATTAAGTGTGAGTGGAGAGTGACATCTGGCCCCTTTTGTTTTAAAGTCCACATGATTAACACATGACAACACTACACAATTCTGCGTGGATTCAAATTTTAAAATTTATTTAAATAAAATAGTGAGCAAACAAGCAGGCGGGTCACCTGGTGTTAAGTGATTACCGCCGCCCATGAACATTTGCAGAACCAAAGGAACCGCCGATGCGTTGCCGGCCTTTCAGGAATTTGTTGGTCATGTCTAGTGAGAACACCACCGATGGGAGTTAATTCTACAGTTAATTTTACAGCATGGAAAATATCCATGAATGAATAAAAAAAAGTTGAAAAAACTATAACCCGACTACGTAAAAATGAGACAACTTGAACCTGACTTGGCACAAGTAAAATAAACTAAAAAGAAAGAAACAAGATAGGTGCTTAGTGCTATCATCGTCTTCATCGTCTTGAGTAAGATTCAATAAGAATGCCGTGGTCCTGCGTTGTCGATAGCGTATTTCTTATCCTTGATTGATGGCATTCCCAATGATTTTATTTATCTACCAAATTAGAATATTTTCTTTTTGCTGTCGACAACGCACGACCACGGCATTTGTATTAAATCTTACTCAAGACGATGAAGACGATGATAGCACTAAGCACCTATCTTGTTTCTTTCTTTTTAGTTTATTTTACTTGTACCAAGTCAGGTTCAAGTTGTCTCATTTTTACGTAGTCGGGTTATAGTTTTTTCAACTTTTTTCATTTGAAACTTTTCCGTTGTCTATGATGCGACGATTAACCGAGGTCTCGTGAATGGCCAATAGGTGGCGCTGTATGAGAAATAATAATTATAATAAAAAGTGGTTTCTGTCGCTTGGTATATTTTAATAATAACTATATTTATATTTATGAACTCAGAATTTTCTCCTCTTTCGTTGGTCATTTCACTCGACACAATAGCAATTAAAATTTTTTTAAGACCCTCACTTTTTTTGATTATTATAATAAGTACGTATTAAATATAGCCTATGTCACCCGGGCCCTTACAACTAATCGATTGACACCTCATTCATCAAAATCGGCCCAGTAGTTTAGGCGCTACGGTGGAACACACAGAATCTGGATACAAACATACATACATATTACATACATAGTATGTATGTAGTATGTATGTATGCAGTTATGTTTAGCAGTCTATGTATGTATGTATGTATTACATACATACATACATAGACTGCTAAAATCATAACCCTTCCTTTCGGCTTTGTCGTAGTCGGGTAAAAATAGCCTAAATCTGTTTTTGGGAGGGAAGCTGTCTCTGTATCTTTCGCCAAGATCGGTTAAGTGGATGGGCGGCGAAAAAGTTACACACAAGGAGACAACTGTGCATCTATAACAGTATTTGATGGATATGGGTATTGGAGAGAATATATATTTGGATGATAGTTTTGAAATCTGGCTTGAGTATAAGTGTAAATATTAAAAATACATTTGTTAAATAAACAACTATTTTGTTCCAGTTAAATATGGACACTAAACAGGTTGCGGAAAATATAGACACATTATTAAAGGACATTCAGTCAGTAAGGCCGAAAAGAGATGGACTATTCATAACGAGGTACGTACTTTATAATAATGTAATATTAAAACCTGCTGGTGATTGCAGAAAACCTGCATCAATCATTGTTACAATCGAAATTGTTGTGATTGGCTGAATTTATGCTATTCTTGTTGCAACAATGCATAGTAGCCAATAGTGAGCGAACGTCAACCAATCAGAGGTGGTGTGATGGTACGGTGTGATCGTCTATACTAGTGGTTAAGATTAGGCATTATGAAGAGATAAAAATAAGAAATAGACTCAGCTGAATTGTAGAAACTCCTAGGTATTTAAGTCATGAGTTATTTACAAGTAATTAATTGGTACAGTACGTTGGGTGAACACGTAGACTTCTCGACCAGCTAACAGGTTTACACGGATTGAATTATAAAAAAAAATTAATGTAATATTTCAGTTCCTCAAAATAGATATAATGAGTGGAGAGATTTGCTAATTTAGAACGTCCTGTTAGTGTGGAAAATCAGTTGATACGTGTATTTGCCTTATTTAGGCCATCGGTTTGAGACCAACCGGCATTCCTTAAGCACGGGGGAAATACCTACGCTGAAACTTCAGCCTTGATCCATGTTATGCGGGGCACAGCCATTGGACTCTCCTATTTTCGCTGCGAAGCGTTTTCAATTGCCTAGGTACGGAAACCTAGGTTCTTTTCAGTGAGCTCTGGGCTCGCCCCAAAACCATGGTATTTTTGTATATATATATATATATTTGTTTGATTGATTGTCAATAAATTGGCCAATTTATTAGTTCGGAGAGTCCAGCTGTATAAAGACATGACGTGTTTGCTTTGTGCCGGAATCTCGCTGCTGGTACGTCACCAATCAACCATGTACCATAATATAATATCAAGCAAAGAAATTACAAAGTACAGCAAAACTAGTATTTTTATCTTATCAAAACTCGGTGATTCACAAATTCAGCTGGCGTCAGTTTTAACAGATAATGTTACCTAAAATGCTGTTTGGGAAAGATCGGTACACAATAAAAAAAAAAGGTACCTACCTGCCTCGCCATCTGCCCTCTGGAGGCAGCGTGTACTCCATTGTCTCGTTCAGGGTAAGTAGATGAAATTTAGCTATGACTCGAAAGTAAAAGGTCCCTTTGTCTTTAGCCTGAGATTCGAACCCAGCCAACTATATTATTCTTTAGTAGTGGAGAGCATTCTTGGTAAATTAGGTACTAATCGTTTTGTGAAAATAAAAGTATAAGGAAAAACCATCGTGAGAATCTCACATCCCTAGAGTTCTCTCAAATGTTCTAGTTCATTCATAACCATATAAAAGATTGATCATGATGATGATAATGATGCTTCGTCCTAACTTTTGTGATCAACTTCCACTAAATGACGTTAATTTATTTACTCAATTTCAATACTAATTTCAATGTAAGATGGAAGAAATTTGTATTTCTTAGTTCCATAGTAAGTACTTTAATTTAGGTAGGTATTGGAGAGAGAAAGTCAATATTGAAGGTTATCAAATTAAATATGCACACATGTGACTTAAGTTTGAGCTATATCAAAAAATCAAATGAACCATAACTAATAAATCTTTAACTTGAATCTCCTTTCAATATTCACTACTTCATATAGGTATAATTAAATATAGCAATAAAAGAGGAAAATAATATTCATATAATTTATTACTGATGAATAGATTTTCTACTACTCACTCAGTTTAAAAACAAATAAAGAAGAGAAACTGAATTTATTATTTAGACTGGGAATTAAGTAACTTTATTACATTAATTAATTCCTGGCTGAATATTGCTTCCTAAGCCATACTAATTATTGAAAGGGAAAAAGCAATATTCAAACGAAAAAACCCTTTCGGCTTTAGATAATATTATATACATCATTTTTATCTAAAATACACACATGCCCACATAATCAATAGAGATATTCTCTATAATAAAAGTAAATTTTAAGGACACACATTATACACAGTTTTATACAATCAATCTAGATATATTCAGATCCCAGCTCCACAGTTAGTTATTTCGTCTCATTTAAACACTTTGGTTTAAGTAGTTTAATTTTATGTTCAAACGTGGAGTTAACTCATTGTGCGGTCTAGAGTATAGACACGATTTTTATAGCCTCGTATTCATAATTTAAGGATAGTGTAAATCTTTATAGCACCAAACAAAATATCCAGGACCACCTCTGTTGATGCCCGGTTGTGTATCTCCGATTTACGTCATATAAAATACAAAGTGTGTAATGCATTATCTGGATTCATTTCTAATTAAATCAATCAATTAATTTAATTAACTAGGGTTGTGGAGCTGATTTCAAAATAATCTAGTCAAAATAATACAAAATATAATACGTCACCCAATATCAGCTTCTGTCGGCTCAAAACACACACTGATTAATTAAGATAATAACAAATAACAAACCGCATATACAAATTTCTGGAAAAGTATAACATCTTGAAAGGAAATCAATACGGCTTTAGGAAAAACCGTTCGACAACGCTGGCCGTATTTGAATATATACAGGCAATCCTAAACTGTTTAGAAGAAAAACAGTACGGTGTCGGACTGCTCCTAGATATGACTAAAGCATACGACAAAGTTTCACACAAACTACTATTAAAAAAAATATACGACTCAGGTATACGGGGAAATGCTCACCGATGGCTGGAATCCTACTTGAAAGACAGACAACAATTTGTACAAGTGCAATATCGCGATGAACGGACTAACATATTAAGCGACTTTGAATCGAACGTACGCGTTACGAACTGGTCTATACCACAAGGAAGTGTCCTCGGATGTATTCTTTTTTTGGTATACATCAACGACCTACCTAACATAATAAACCCACACTCGCGATGCATTATGTTTGCGGATGACGTGTCAGTCCTATCCATGTGCGCGAATGTGACAGATTGTGAAAATTTCATCTCGGAAAACCTAGCAAACATTCAAAATTACTTATCACACAATAATCTCGAAATAAATCTAAATAAAACTAAACTCATACAATTTAAACCGCACCAGAAACATCCACTAAACCTCAAATTACTTGCAAATAACATAAAAATTCAAGAAGTTAGTGACTTTACTCTTCTCGGCCTCACTATCGATACTCACCTGGACTGGAAGTGCCATGTTCACAACCTAAGCGTAAAGCTTTCGCGATTTGTGTATGCTCTCAGCGTACTGAAAGCAAATACAAATTACGAAACTGCACTTTCCGCCTACTACGCATACGCATATTCGTGGATCCGATATGGTATAATCCTCTGGGGGGAAAGCACCAATGCAGAGGATATCTTCATCCTGCAAAAAAAATGTATCCGCATCCTTGTCAACATAAAACCACGCGATAGCTGTAGACCGCACTTTCTTAACAAAAAAATCCTGACAGTACCTTCAATCTATATAATGGAGGCGGCTTTATTTGTTAGGAAGCATTACAATTTATACAAAACTGTGGAGAACACAAAGAAACACGAAAGAAGTACACGTTTGCAAAACAAACTAGCATACCCTACTTACAAGCTTAAAATCTCCTGCCGCGGCCCACTATACAGAACTACTAACATTTATAATAAAATCCCAAAATACATAACAGATGAAAATAACGATACGACCTTTAGGCGAAAACTCAAACAATGGCTCACACTAAATTGTTTTTATGACATAAATGAACTTTCCTCGTAACTAACTGCACCTACTTTTACGCATATGACCTCAATTCCACGATAAATTATGTACTCCAATGAATATTGTTACGATAGATGTATTCTGAGCAATGGATAAGAACATTTATTTATACGTGACATTGTATTTTTTAATTATTGTATTTTTTAATTATTGTATTTTTTAATTATTGTATTTTTTTTGTGACATTGTATTTTTTAATTAATTACCTACCATTAAATTAACTCAAAATTGTTATTTACATTTCATAATTTTCATAATTGTTAACAATAGAATTGTAATTGTTTTAATCACCAATGTTATACTTTGCAGCGCCCTGACGGGGCTTCATGTTGTAATAATATTTTTTATGATGAAGACATGAATGCAAATAAAGAAAGAATAAAGAATAAAGAATAAAGATTTTACACTATCAAATTTTACTAGTTTCTAATTTTAACAATACTAAAATTATTATTTCAATTTTACAATTTTTCTTTTCTCAAAAACTTTAATTTAGAATATCGAAATTGATGTCGAAATAATCTCGAATAAAATGATGAGTCTCGAAGGCTGAGGGCCGAATGAATCCCTCTCGACCACTGTCCTTTTGCTAATATCGTCTCCCTTCTCTACCTTTCGACTTTCTCCCTCTTCCTGTAACAGAAAAACACACGAGAGCACCTGATTCGTCTTTTGATCGTCTCCTGCGCACCCCTGAATTTTTATTGGTGGACAGAAGAAATGGTGTTTCAAAGTTCCGCCTTTTGACACACCTCGGTGTTCCTGAATGGTCCGATTTTGGCTCCACACTTGTTTCTCATGTTCCCATGGTATTTTTTTACTTTCGCGCAATCTGGTTGCAATAATATCGCATTGTTTATTACACTTACAAAGATTTCTAAGTTAAAATTGACGACTTTATCAAATTTATGACCGACCCTAACGCAATTTTAGAAACTTAAGCTAATTTATTTGTTTGTTTATGGATGGACTCAAAGAAATTTTGTTTTAAGACGTATTTCTCAGTATTTAATTTATTTCATTTTTTATTTTTTGTTCTACCATTCTTTGAACATTTAGAGTGATTTATCTCTCTCTCACAAGCCGTTTGCTTTCTAAAAGCAAAACTTAAAGTAACGGCCATAAAAAAATCTATGATGAATAGGTATGACTATCTCACACTCCCCCAAAATAGATTTTTAATACACGTAGTAATCCCCCTTTTGTCCCTGCAGCTGTGCAAGTTGTTTCAAAATCTATTTTTCTCCTTATCTGTATTAGAACGTTAGTATTAAACCTCCCACGCCTATCTATTATCCCCTCGGGCATGACCATAACTACTTAACTCAGGTATCTCTTTGTTTAGTGTACCCCAAACTACCTGTCTTCTGTTCCTTTCAATACTCTGGTTTTACCTATCTTTCTAGTTATCTACATAGTACCTAAACAAATGAATGGCATTGTAGTTACCCTTAACTTTATCAGTATGAACGTCTATTAATGTATATACATTATTATATGGAACTGCCCCTATTATGTACGGTCCTTCATATAAGCGCATGAATTTTTTTGTCAACTTTTTATCCGCATCTGACTTCGTAAAAGTCTTAAGTTTCACTAAATCTCCGATTTCGAATTGTATTAACTTATGATTTTTGTTATAATGTAATTGCCTACTTTCGGCCGCCTTATCTATGTTTTGTCGTGCCTGCTGTCGAATCTGTTCTAACGGTTCACCCTGTAAGTCTGCCCTCACCGATGAGTCAGTGTTGAAATCAGTCGATAGCAGAGTACGTTTCCCATATATAATCTCGTTTGGCGAATATCCCGTTGTAGTATGTATTACCTGATTGTAACAATCTTCTATATCCGATAATAGATCTACCCATGAACGATGTGATTTGTCGCAATACGTCCTGAATAATCTACCTAACTCTTTATTAACTCTCTCTGTTGAATTTGGCCGTGGATTTCTAACAGATGTGTGCGTTAACTCGATACCTAGTTGGCGAATACCTAACTCGAAAACTTTTGAAGTAAAGTTCGCGCCTCTGTCCGAACATAATGTCTTAATTGTGACCTGCTTATGAAACTTTTTTACACAAGTTAAAGTAGCCTTCCCACTAGCCTGGCGTAGTGGGTATAGTCTGATTAACTTACTATAAGCATCTTGCATTACGAATATGTATTTAAAACCAAATCGTCCTGCCGGTAAAGGTCCAAAAATATCGCAAAAAACTCTCTCTCCTATTTCCTTCGCTATTACAGTTTTTATCGGCCCCGTGTGCGTTTCCAAAGCATGCTTTGACTTTTGACATGCCTCGCAAGCTCTTACAACACGACCTATTATACGAGACATATTTGGGAAATAATATTGACGTTTCATAAGAGCATAAACCTTGTATCGCCCGAAATGACCTACTTCTTCATGTATGCTAACTATCAAATCCCTTAGTATGTTCTCGGGAACATATAACCTTAAGATATCCCCTTTTATGTCTCTTCTATAAAGAATCCCTTCTTTAAGCACGTAGTACTTTGATTCAGAAGTGTCTGCTGTTTGCACGCGTCTAATTATCTCACTAGCAGTCTTGTCGCGACTTTGATAACTACCTATCTCTCTCCATCGCTCCCGCACTAATCGTCCTAATGATGTTTTAAATAGATTCATTTCAGGCCCCGTGACCTTGTTAGTTAATACATCGGTGGTCCCCTTTAAATGTCGAGACAATACGTCTGCTACAATGTTTAGTTTACCTTTCACATGTTCGACTGTGTAATTAAATCGCCCTATATAATGTACCCAACGTATCATCCTAGCGCTCAATAATTTGCACGTCTGCAAGAATATCAGGCTTTTATGATCAGTCCTAATGACTAAATTCGCTCCTCTCAAATATGTTTCAAACTTTGACAAACTGAAAATGATGGCCCATAGTTCTTGTTCAGTAACTGTCCATTTGCGTTCTGTCTCTGTCAATGCTTTACTACAGAACCCTAATATTTGTTCTTCACCTGCTTCATTCAATTGATAGACATAACCCGAAACCCCCAAATTACTGCTATCGGTTTGTAAATAATAAGTTTCCTTAGGATTTGGGTGTACAAGAAGTATCGTGTCTATAAACAATTTCTTGACCCTTTCAAAACAATCATTAATTTCCTCTGTCCATGACCATTTCGTATTTTGTTTTAATAGGTCGCACAGTGGTTTAACCTCTTCGCTATATTTTGAGATAAATCTTCTGAAATAATTTATTAATCCCAGAAATCCTCGTAATTGTTTTATAGTCTGAGGTACAGGGAAGTCTAATATGGCTTTAACCCGTTCAGGATCCATACGTACCCCGTTAGTATTTACTATGTGTCCTAACAACTTTACCTCTACACATAAGAACCGACACTTCTCTGATCTTCCAGTTAAGCCTGCGGTTTCTAATTTATCTAACACTCGATCTAAATGTTCTAAGTGTAACTTTATGTCCCCCGTAGTGAATATGACTATGTCGTCTAAATAGTTTACGCAAAACTCTCGTACTCCTACTAGGATATAATCCATTGCCCTCGAGAACCCTGCTACAGAAGTTTTTAAACCTTGAGGTAAAACATTATAAGTATACGTCTTCCCCATGAACGAGAACCCAGTATACTTCCTAGAATCTTTATGCAAAGGTATTTGAAAATAGGCATTATTCAAATCAATTAAACTGATATAATTTACTCCATGAAAGGATTGTAAAATCTCAGATGTGAGTGGAGGCGCGCCCGCGTCACCTACCATTTTCTTATTCAACTCTCGTGCGTCCAATAAGAGTCTTATTGACCCATCTCGTTTCTTAGTGAAAGTGAGAGGACTACAGTAAGGAGTCGCTTCCTGTCTGATCACGCCTAGTTTTTCTAACTCTTCTAATTCGGCTTTTACCTGTTCCCTATACGCCAAAGGTACCGGATAACTGTGTTTCACAAAAGGTGTTTCGTCTAATAGCTCAATAACGTGTTCGTACTTGTTTGTCAAACCTAAACCTTCCGTAAATACCTTACAGTGTTTGTTTAACACAGGTAGTAATAATTCCTTTTGTTCATTACTTAAGTTCGCGTCATCTAATTTTAATCCCTTAAATTTCTCATTATCTAAATTCATGTCTGATACACTTTGTTCCACTGGCCTAGAGTTTTGATTTAATATTAAATTAATCGTGGCTGCGTTCGTCTCTCCCCCTAACCTTTCGATTTTGCAGTCCGAATTCAGCCTAACACAAGACCTAACGCCCATATGTTCAATAGTTAAAGTGTGTTCACCATTACAGTTCACTATTCCTTTTACCCGCTCTAACCAATCGTATCCTAGAATCAATGACCTAGGAAGACGTCGCATAACTAGTACAGGTGCTTCAACTAAAGTACTACCTAACTGAAACTCTATTAGTACTAACCGATTTGTGCTTTCACTTCGCGATCCAAACGCGCCTTGTATTTGAATTGCTGGAATAGCGATCTCTGGCAATGTCCCATGTTCTCTTAGAATAGAGTCGTACAATTCCCTAGTCATTCCACTAATCTGACTTCCCGTATCTATGAGTGCACTCATACTTCTTCCATACAATCTAACACATACTTCAGGTAACCTAGGTAAATAATAATCAACACTCACATCGGTTTGTTCATCTAATTCATGATACATTGTGTACACATTCAAACCTCTCCTCATACAAGTTTCACAAGTCACGCCTAACTCATTACACTCTGTTACATTTTCAAACTGGTTTTCCAATAAGATTCCTATACTCCTAATTTCAAATTGACTACTATACTCGTTATAATCAACGCCGCCTCTTAATAACCGCTTAAGTCCCTTATCTCCGGTCCCCAAACTCTGTCCTGGCTTCCATCCACTATTAATTAAGATCCTATAGACTACACTTGTCCTTTCGTGATCTGAGGTCTTTCTGACGCCCGTGCCACACAAGAATAACTGATTTGACCTCGTTTGTGTTGGGCATTCTAGTTTTTTGATGATCCCTCCCCCACATTCTTAGACACAGTAAGATCCTCGCCCTCTTTCACGAACGTGATAGCCGGCCTAATTTGTTTAGATTCGGATACCGTAGGCCTGTTAAAGTTAACCCTAGAACCTAATCGACCACGATAGCCGCGTCCCCTCGTCGAATTTCCCCTAGCTCTCCAACTTCTTGTTGACATTGTTGCTACAATAGGTCGTCTCGATGATGACTCATTGTATCGTCTACCTCTGTAATTATTACTAACAGTACCTCTCGTAAATTGCCTAGGTTTTTCAACAATATTTTGCTCTATGTTTCGAAGAAATTTCGCTCCGTTCATGATGCTAACTTCCTCTGTTCTAGTAAACCACAATCGCTGTATATCTATAGCATAATGTCGCATAATAGAATTGACCAAATCTCTCTCACTAAACGCAATAGTTAATGACTGCATTGATTCTGCTTGCTCAGCAAAATGTTCGGACATCGACATTCCCGAATCGCTTGAATATACCGCATTAATCAATTTATATCTTATAGATTCCTGAATTTGTTCGGTCCAATAATTTCGTCTAAAATCAATCTCGAAGTCAGCGAACGTAGTCCAGCCCTTCGAATACAAGTCCATAACCTTCCGAGCATGCCCCGAGATGCAACCTAACGCTATATCTATTTCGCGATCTAATCCATTTACCGCCCTTATATATTTCTTTAATCGTTTAAGAAAAACGATGGGGTTAGTGAATGGTTTTCCGTCGAAATTTGGTTTAGTTACTGACGGCTGTACAACATATAAATTCCGGGTCTCAGATAATGTACTTGTGCTCGCGATTTCAAGATTTGACCCCTGCCTATCAGATTTTTCATTTTCATTAATCCCGTTCGACTCGTGTGAAGAAACGCTCGCGATTTCATTTGAACCGGTATTTGAATTTAACTGATGTAATTTTGCTTCGAATTCGGTGATTTTTTTCAAAATCAACTCTAATGTAGCATTCCCTAAGGTCGTTGTTTGCTCGCTCGATTCTACGGTACTAACATCGCTTTGCCCCGCACCTACTTGCTTTGTTCTTCGTCCTTTCCTACCTGAAGACATCCCTTTTTTTTTCAATTTTACCCTATTCCTTTTACCTACTTTGGTACTATCTTAAATATTTTTAATTTTTTACTTTCCGTGTAAAATTTAGTAATATGCAAAGTTGTAATTAGAATAATAGTGCAATACTGCTATAATTTGCAACCACATGCGCGAAGTGCTTTGATTATATGAATTCCCAGACTTTAAGCAAAATTTGTTAAGTCTAAGAAATAAGCACGGGATAAATAACTCGGTCTTTGTAATATCCTCTCTGAAAACCTGTAAATTGTACATTTATAAGACACATAGCTTATTTCTGCTCCTGCTCCCCCTATACATAAATAAATGTAAATGTACAACATATATATATAAAACAACATGCAGTGTGTCCTTAAAACTTATAATTTATAAATAGTAATGTAAGTTTATAAATTTTTCTCTCTCAAATACCCAATCACAATTTCTACGTTGTGTTATTTTTATGTTAATGTAAATCTAGTCATATCGTTATTTCGAATACGTACATAGATCCCTGGTCACTCGGCATCATATTTCTGCGATGGTACGGTGTGATCGTCTATACTAGTCGTTAAGATTAGGCATTATGAAGAGATAAAAATAAGAAATAGACTCAGCTGAATTGTAGAAACTCCTAGGTATTTAAGTCATGAGTTATTTACAAGTAATTAATTGGTACAGTACGTTGGGTGAACACGTAGACTTCTCGACCAGCTAACAGGTTTACACGGATTGAATTATAAAAAAAAATTAATGTAATATTTCAGTTCCTCAAAATAGATATAATGAGTGGAGAGATTTGCTAATTTAGAACGTCCTGTTAGTGTGGAAAATCAGTTGATACGTGTATTTGCCTTATTTAGGCCATCGGTTTGAGACCAACCGGCATTCCTTAAGCACGGGGGAAATACCTACGCTGAAACTTCAGCCTTGATCCATGTTATGCGGGGCACAGCCATTGGACTCTCCTATTTTCGCTGCGAAGCGTTTTCAATTGCCTAGGTACGGAAACCTAGGTTCTTTTCAGTGAGCTCTGGGCTCGCCCCAAAACCATGGTATTTTTGTATATATATATATATTTGTTTGATTGATTGTCAATAAATTGGCCAATTTATTAGTTCGGAGAGTCCAGCTGTATAAAGACATGACGTGTTTGCTTTGTGCCGGAATCTCGCTGCTGGTACGTCACCAATCAACCATGTACCATAATATAATATCAAGCAAAGAAATTACAAAGTACAGCAAAACTAGTATTTTTATCTTATCAAAACTCGGTGATTCACAAATTCAGCTGGCGTCAGTTTTAACAGATAATGTTACCTAAAATGCTGTTTGGGAAAGATCGGTACACAATAAAAAAAAAAGGTACCTACCTGCCTCGCCATCTGCCCTCTGGAGGCAGCGTGTACTCCATTGTCTCGTTCAGGGTAAGTAGATGAAATTTAGCTATGACTCGAAAGTAAAAGGTCCCTTTGTCTTTAGCCTGAGATTCGAACCCAGCCAACTATATTATTCTTTAGTAGTGGAGAGCATTCTTGGTAAATTAGGTACTAATCGTTTTGTGAAAATAAAAGTATAAGGAAAAACCATCGTGAGAATCTCACATCCCTAGAGTTCTCTCAAATGTTCTAGTTCATTCATAACCATATAAAAGATTGATCATGATGATGATAATGATGCTTCGTCCTAACTTTTGTGATCAACTTCCACTAAATGACGTTAATTTATTTACTCAATTTCAATACTAATTTCAATGTAAGATGGAAGAAATTTGTATTTCTTAGTTCCATAGTAAGTACTTTAATTTAGGTAGGTATTAGAGAGAGAAAGTCAATATTGAAGGTTATCAAATTAAATATGCACACATGTGACTTAAGTTTGAGCTATATCAAAAAATCAAATGAACCATAACTAATAAATCTTTAACTTGAATCTCCTTTCAATATTCACTACTTCATATAGGTATAATTAAATATAGCAATAAAAGAGGAAAATAATATTCATATAATTTATTACTGATGAATAGATTTTCTACTACTCACTCAGTTTAAAAACAAATAAAGAAGAGAAACTGAATTTATTATTTAGACTGGGAATTAAGTAACTTTATTACATTAATTAATTCCTGGCTGAATATTGCTTCCTAAGCCATACTAATTATTGAAAGGGAAAAAGCAATATTCAAACGAAAAAACCCTTTCAGCTTTAGATAATATTATATACATCATTTTTATCTAAAATACACACATGCCCACATAATCAATAGAGATATTCTCTATAATAAAAGTAAATTTTAAGGACACACATTATACACAGTTTTATACAATCAATCTAGATATATTCAGATCCCAGCTCCACAGTTAGTTATTTCGTCTCATTTAAACACTTTGGTTTAAGTAGTTTAATTTTATGTTCAAACGTGGAGTTAACTCATTGTGCGGTCTAGAGTATAGACACGATTTTTATAGCCTCGTATTCATAATTTAAGGATAGTGTAAATCTTTATAGCACCAAACAAAATATCCAGGACCACCTCTGTTGATGCCCGGTTGTGTATCTCCGATTTACGTCATATAAAATACAAAGTGTGTAATGCATTATCTGGATTCATTTCTAATTAAATCAATCAATTAATTTAATTAACTAGGGTTGTGGAGCTGATTTCAAAATAATCTAGTCAAAATAATACAAAATATAATACGTCACCCAATATCAGCTTCTGTCGGCTCAAAACACACACTGATTAATTAAGATTTTACACTATCAAATTTTACTAGTTACTAATTTTAACAATACTAAAATTATTATTTCAATTTTACAATTTTTCTTTTCTCAAAAACTTTAATTTAGAATATCGAAATTGATGTCGAAATAATCTCGAATAAAATGATGAGTCTCGAAGGCTGAGGGCCGAATGAATCCCTCTCGACCACTGTCCTTTTGCTAATATCGTCTCCCTTCTCTACCTTTCGACTTTCTCCCTCTTCCTGTAACAGAAAAACACACGAGAGCACCTGATTCGTCTTTTGATCGTCTCCTGCGCACCCCTGAATTTTTATTGGTGGACAGAAGAAATGGTGTTTCAAAGTTCCGCCTTTTGACACACCTCGGTGTTCCTGAATGGTCCGATTTTGGCTCCACACTTGTTTCTCATGTTCTCATGGTATTTTTTTACTTTCGCGCAATCTGGTTGCAATAATATCGCATTGTTTATTACACTTACAAAGATTTCTAAGTTAAAATTGACGACTTTATCAAATTTATGACCGACCCTAACGCAATTTTAGAAACTTAAGCTAATTTATTTGTTTGTTTATGGATGGACTCAAAGAAATTTTGTTTTAAGACGTATTTCTCAGTATTTAATTTATTTCATTTTTTATTTTTTGTTCTACCATTCTTTGAACATTTAGAGTGATTTATCTCTCTCTCACAAGCCGTTTGCTTTCTAAAAGCAAAACTTAAAGTAACAGCCATAAAAAAATCTATGATGAATAGGTATGACTATCTCAGTGGTTGCGATCGTGATATTGTAGGCTGTCAGCGAGGGTTGCAATCGAGCCCATTCCAGCCAAAAAACAGCTACACATCTTTTCCTTGAAATCAGTACTCACCACTCTAAATTTCTTATTGGTGTTGTATATAGTCCTTCATCTACTATCAACTACTTTGACACTCTTGAACAACTTCTTGAGAATCTTACACCTTCCTATTCCGACGTTATTATAATGGGTGACTTTAACACGTGCCTATTAAAAAACGATAGTAGATCGCAAAAATTAAAATCGTTAGTGTCTTCCATTAATATGACTATCCTTCCTCTTTCAGAAACCCACTTCGCCCCGAGTTTTGTTCCCTCTCTTCTAGACTTGATAATTACTTCGTGTCCTCAAAATGTTCTTTTGCATGGTCAGCTCACTGCTCCCTTCTCCTACCACGATCTTTTATATCTTCGCTATAAAGTGCGCTCGCCTAAACGTAAGCATAAGGTTATTTTGCAACGTAATTTCAAAAATATTAATATTGAGTGTTTAAGGAAAGATGCGTCGGAAATTGACTGGACCTGTGTTTATAATGCACTGGATATTGATAATAAAGTAAAACTTTTCACAACTCTTCTCATTAACTTATACAATACTCATGCTCCACTGAGGCCTGTCAGGATTAGGCATTTACCAGCACCTTGGCTGACCGACTCAATTAAGAAGCTAATGTGTAAACGTAACAAGGCCAAGACTAAATGTAAAAAATCCCCGACTGACGAAAATGTGGCAGCCTATAAGAAATTGCGTAATCTCTGCAATAGGATGTGTAGGGATGCCAAGCGCCGCTATATCCATTCCTCCATAGATAACGCTTCTACATCCGAAAAATGGAGATTTCTTAAATCCCTAGGTGTGGGCAAATTTCATAGTACGTTAGTAGACTCTGTTGATATAAATGCACTAAACACACATTTTTCCTCCCCACCTGTTCTAGTTTCTGACTCTAAAAAAATTGTAACTCTTCAAAAGTTAACAAACATTACCCCACCTTTGTGCGAAACTTTCTGTTTCCAAGAAATTGCGGAGGAGGATGTCAAGAAATACATCCTTTCCATTTCAACTAAAGCTGTCGGTAGTGATGGCTTGAGCCGTGACATGATATTACTCATTTTAGATCTTTTGGTGCCTATTATTACTCACATATTAAACTTCTCCCTGGCTCATAAGATCTTTCCCACAGACTGGAAAAAGGCCCATGTTATTCCCCTACCGAAAATTGCTAATCCTAATTCCCTCTCACAGTTTCGTCCTATTTCGATTTTACCTATCCTATCAAAGATTATTGAAAATGCTGTTTTTAAACAATTATCAACGTATCTCTTTAAGAACAATCTGCTGAGTCCCCTCCAGTCAGGTTTTCGACCCTCGCACAGCACCGTTACAGCGTTAGTCAAAGTCACTGATGACATTCGTTATGCAATGGATAACAAACAAGTGACTATTATCGCCTTGTTGGATTTTAGTAACGCATTTAACTCAGTTGACTTTGATATCCTTCTTGGTATCCTTCGTTCTCTTAACATATCCTCCTCTGCGATTGACTGGTTTCACTCCTATCTTCATGGTCGCCTGCAGAGGGTGCACTCTGAAGAGGCTAACTCTGACTGGGCTTGCCTCTCTGCTGGTGTACCTCAAGGCGGTGTACTATCCCCTCTTCTCTTCTCAATTTTCATCAATGAAATCACCAAAATTCTTACTTCTAACTACCACCTATATGCAGACGATCTGCAGCTCTATAGGCATGCAACATTGTCAGACTTGGATACAGAGATAACTGCTTTGAACGCAGATCTAGTTGCCATCAAAAATTGGGCTGACTCTTTTGGTTTATTAGTTAACCCTAATAAATCTCAGGTTATGATTATTGGAAGTAGGCCGCTAAGAAATCGTATTAACTTCAATGATTTGCCTGTGGTTTCTTATGATGGCAAACCCGTTGCTTACACATTCACAGCAAAAAACCTAGGGTTGACATTGGATGGCAACCTCGC
The DNA here is from genome assembly GCF_905333055.1 of Maniola jurtina. Lineage (NCBI taxonomy): Eukaryota > Metazoa > Arthropoda > Insecta > Lepidoptera > Nymphalidae > Maniola > Maniola jurtina. The sequence goes on from NC_060057.1 coordinate 4,005,854, forward strand.
TTGGGCAGCACATATAAATCAGCTTAGTAAACGTTTGCATTATTCGATCCATTCCTTGAAGAGACTGCAGAATTTTCTTCCGCTACGTACCAAAATCATGCTAACACATTCTCTGTTGCTTCCAATTCTCGACTATGCTGATGTGTGCTACTTAGACGCCACTGAGGAGCTACTTGACAAACTCGATCGGCTTCAGAATCTGTGCATACGTTTTATATATGGACTGCGCAAATTCGATCACATTTCCGACTACCGTCGTCAGCTTAAATGGCTCCCTATTCGCTTTCGCCACAATTTGCATATTTTGACTGTTCTATACAATGTTCTCAATACCTCTTCCCCTGGTTATCTGCGAGAGCGATTTCAATTCTCGCTCCCTCCTACTAGGCCTATGCGGTCTTGTGTCTCAAAAAATCCTCTCGTCACTCCCCATTGTAACACAGTCTTCTACAGCAAATCTTTCACCGTACTAGCCACCCATCTTTGGAACTCACTTCCTGAGAATATTAGAGTGAATTGCCGTTCAGTACATTCTTTCAAATACAGAGTGAAGCAGTATTACCTATCATTACAATAGAGTATTTTATTATATTTTATATATATTATATTTATTCGTATTTCATTATATTATGCATAACTATTTATTATTATATTATTATTGTATGTAAGTATTTTATTTTGGTATTTATTGGAAGATATTTGTGTAAATATTATTGTGTAGCACTTGTATTAACCATTTTATAAATCTAGTACCATGGGACCTATTCCACGTATTTATGCACCTTACTCACAACCTGCACGGGGAAGCTGGAAGAAATCTCTGTTTAGAGATAAGCATTTCCTTTGTACATAGCTTAATTTATCTTAACTTTGTAACTACAATTTTGGTACATGAAAATAAATATATATATATATATACACTACAGTCTGACGATCGCAATCAGTCTGTCATGTTTGTCAAGACTCGGGAATTCAAACTTACAGGGTACTTTCAGTTGCTCTAGAATCATGTTAGCATAGGTAGCATATAGCAATGTCTTATAGCACTAGTGTAGGACTTCGTCTGTGTTGGTGTTAGCTGGCGGGCGTGATCTGCTTTTTTGGAGTGTTTTTTTTGTTAATACTGACTGGAAAGTGCTCTAAGGGGGTGCCGTGCGTATGTCGGCGAGCGCCGGCACAAACGGGGTCCATACTTGTATAGTTTAACTAACTTGTTACAAATAACTACAAACTTGACTTTGGCTAATCTTTGTAAAGCCAGACGAGAGAGAAAAAAAAAAGCACTAGTGTAGGAAAAATTCTGAAAACTGGACTTGTGGTTACATGACCAAAAAATTAAAGATTTGTGGTGCCGAACAAATGATAATTAGTTTAGTAAATCACATCAAGGTAGTGCTGTCCTGTCCGTTATATTAATTACAAACGATGTACTGAATTGAGATCTCTTGTACGGTGGTGCAGAACCCTTTGTGTGTGAGTACGACTCGCACATGGCAGGTTTTATTTTACTTACTAGCTGTGCCCGCGACTTCGTTCGCGTGGAATAGTGACTTTCAGCACGCTTTATATAGCCACGGACGCTCAGGCGCGAGGCGTGTAGTACGTACTCTGTACGTTAAAAATGTTCGCCGTGATTCTTTAAATTGACATAACTTTTTTATATATGAACCGATTGACATGAAATAAACACTAAATGTTAAGTGAAGCTTACTACAATATATTAGTGAAAACCGTATCTAAATCGAATAAGCCGTTTCTGATATTAGCGTGCACAAACACACAGACAAACAGACAAAAAAAGAATTAATTACAATTTCGGGTTTGGCATCAATATAACAACAACCCCTGCTACTTTTTTTTATATATTTCCATTGTACAGACACCACTTTTCTACAATTTTATTATATGTATAGATTTTCTTTCTTTATATTTGGCAGATGTCTCATAGTAAGTCCGCCATCGTCCGAGAAGTTAAAGATCGATCCCTTCGTGCACGTAGAACGTACTCTGTCTAAAGAAGTGCAAGAGGACAGTGACGACGAAGATGAAGCCGTCGCCGCAAAAGCTTAAAATCTAGATTAGATTATATCTTTATAAGAGTAGATTATATAATAAAGTCATATAAATAAAGGTGCTTTGTTTTAATTGAGAAAGAATCATAAGAACCTGTTGTGCCAGATCTTTCCACGCACATGCAAATTGTGGAACCAACTCCTACAACGGTGTTCCCACCGCGCCGTTCGACCCACTAGATTTCAAGGGGTTATTCAAAGGGCGGATTTCCAAAAATCCAGAAAAGCCGACCACGCATTAATGATTCCTCTGAGTCTGTTGCTATAAATGTTCATGTGTATTGTGTGGTAATCACTTATAATCAGATGACCCGCTTGCTCGATTTGTATAAAAAAGTTTTTATGTATGTACATATCGTCGCCTTAGAGTGAAAACCTTGGGAATGCATTTTTGCTCAAATTTATTTTATTGCGTTTCTAGGAAGAAAACCTTGCAACGCACATCCTGATCTGACTAATTCGTTCATTCGATACTCGTAACGCCATCTATGACATTAAATGAGAAACTCGTAAAATACTCGCTTCTGGCAGTTTGGCGTGAAAACCTTGAAACGAACGTTTCGTTTCTTATTTAAAAATTGATTACTTGAGTTTATCTTTCTGTAGCTGTATAATTTAGTGTTTTTCGAAACAAGTAGATGCCATACGAAAGTTTTACAGCACGCAGTTTTTTCTTCCTCCTGAAAAGTTACTTCTTTTACACTTACGAGGTTTTCACCAGAGCTGTAGCGAACCGTATGTATTCGTTACTGAGTAACGGGTGCGCCATCTAGTACCGAGTACCGAAACGTTACTCACAAATGCATCTCGTTACTCGCACTTTTCGTCGTATGGCCGTTCCTACACTGTTTCGGTTCACGCAAGTACCGTAGATACGTGTATTGAAATGTTTGCTAACCGTATGTTATACGCGCAGGCGCGCTCATTCGGTGAATTTAAAAACGTACGTTACAAAAACCGATGTTTGTTTAGTTTATTGTTAAAATTTTAAAAACGTACGATTCTGTTTTGGTATCGTTCAAATAACCATATGAGCTTAATAATGAGACAGTTATTTCGAAATTGTAGACAGACACTCTAATTTTATTTATTAGTATAGATATAGATATTTAACATAAGCTCAAGCTCAAGGTAATTTTTTTTAATATTTTAGTAGATTCCGTCAACAGTTCACTTGTAGTTCTACACTTATTAAATCAAACTAAATTGAGAATAACTTAAACACACGTCTGGTTCAAAATACGGAAAAGTGAGATGCACCTTACGCAGCTTTGTATGTAATAATTGGAGGGTAGTTCGAAATCTTTTACCGAACGTACGTGTTTTATAACGCTCGTCCAAAATTAAATCTTTTACATAGTAAATCGTACTTTACGACATAATTAATTTGTAAAATTGTGTTCGGCAATATATAACACAATAAATAAAGTTGTGGTAGTGAGTGGCAAAGTTAGTTTAGTGTGTCAAAACAACTTGCCGACTTGTGTGCGCGGTAGCCTACATTCTATCGTTAGAATATAACAAAGACAACAATGAAGTGCCTCGCTTGTTCTAAGGAACTACACAAAGGCGATTTGATAAAATGCGTGACCTGTATGGGTATTTATCATTTCCAGTGTTTGAACATGACTTCTACATACTATGTAGAACATTACGAAAACATAAAAAAATCGTGGCGTTGTCCGTCCTGTGAAAATGTTACTTCGAGACGTAAAGGTAATGACACACCTGTGCGACAGCAATTTATCAGCCCCGACGCAATATCACAGCTCGATATGTCCTGCGATGACTTGATGACTCACGAAGCTAGTGCAATTAACATCGAACCTTCTGTCAAAAAAAGCGATTCAAACCCTTCGGGAGTTATTACCTATAAACAGTTCGCAGCTCTTTTAGATTCGAAGCTCGAACGTATGAAAGCCTATTTATCAACTGAAATCCATAGCCAAATAAATAGTGCCCTTGAAAAACTGAAGTCGGAATTCACTACAACAACAGATTTTCTATCAGCTCAAATTTATGATCTCAGTAAAGAAGTCAAAAGCTACAAAAGTAAATTTGAGGACCTAGAAAATGAAAAACTTACTCTGCAAAAGTCTATTAACCAGCTCCAAATTGAGCTAAATGTCAGGGAGCAGTCAAATCTGGCTAACGACATTCAAATCACGGGAATACCGGAATCTGAAAATGAATCCTTGGTCCATATCGTTACCACCGTGGCGTCTAAGATAGGAGTAAAAATCGAAGAACGTGACATTGTCAGTTCGCTCCGTGTCGGCCCTAAGCGAGCCGCCCGCGCCGCTGATTCATCGAGTGCGACACATTCCTTTCGTTCCCGACCAATTGTCGTGCGACTCATGCGTCGCGCTACGCGTGACGAACTTCTTAAAAACGCACGAGTCCGCCGCGGCTCGACTACGGAGGACCTCGGCCTGCCGTCGCACGAACCCCGCCGTTTTTACATCAACGAGCGGCTTACAAAAGTTAACAGACAGATCTTCGCTAAGGCGCGCGACGCCGCACGTACTGCGAGATGGAGATTTGTATGGACTAAAGAAGGCAGAGTTTATGCCAGGCGCTCCGAGTCCTCCGAAGTACATCTACTGCAAACAGAAATGGACGTCGATAAACTATTTCGCGGTACTGGTACTTCTCACATTGATGTATAGTTTTATTGTTATGAATTTTTTAAACTCCAACTACAACGAGTGTATTTTGAAAATACTGTTATTCGTTCTGCGTATAACCGGGATGTCCATTTGTGAACACGGAATTTACTACTTTATATATATAATTTTGTTTGTATATTTTTCATGTAAATACTGTAGTCTTCATAGCTATTTGCAGGGTACTAATACAAACAGTTCAATTATTGTAACTATCATTATTCTTTTCCAGTATGGATGGGGGTTGAAATTATTTTTCTGTACTCGAATTTTGTTGTATATTTCTAAATTATTAATATCAATTGTAAAAATTTGTTTTTGTGGCCCACCTTGTAGTGAATATAACATTGCAACTTGTAACAACTTTGCAACTTTTTTTGTCTTTGTATATTTTATGTACACATATTATTGTTGTTTCTTGCTATTATGTTGCGTGCCAACGAAAAATACTAAAGCAAAACAAATAAAAATTGCATCATTTTTGTTTGTTTACATAGTAATAATGACAAGCTTTTATTTGGATCAAAAATCTAATATATTATCTTTAATTATAATATTTTTTAGAATGTATTATTTGGTTATGTTTAAATATAAAAGGTAATAAGTCAATATTTCTAAAATTGGGTTTATTTAATGCTGGATCACTCTCTACTAATCACGACGAGTTTGCGGTGGCTTTAAATTCTCATTCCCCAGATATTCTTGCTATTAATGAAACTTGGTTGAAAGCTGGCGAGGATGCGCGAGCACCCGTTGTCAAGGGTTTTAAACTTCTACATGTACCTAGGTCACCTACAGTTCGCTCTCGAGGAGGCGGTGTAGGGTTTTATGTTAAGCAAGGGCTTAAAGTGCGCAAGTGTTCACATCCGCCTGGACCTGTCGAAGTTGAGTAGATGTGGATATCGCTTACTATTAATTTACACAATATCCTTATTGGTACTGCTTACAGGCCGCCTTGGCTTGATGTGGATACATTTTTTGATACTCTTACGGAATCCATTTTGTTCTTTACTAAATTTGATGAAATTATCTTGCTAGGGGACTTTAATATTAACCTTTTAAATAATACCAGCAGCAGTTCTCAGCAACTCAATAATTTTTTGCGTTACACTAATCTTCAAAATTTTGTTACAGAGCCCACGCACTTCACGTCTTACAGTGAAACACTTATAGATATAACATTCCAATTATTAATCTCAAAATCAATCATAATCCTGACTTAGGTGGACACGCGATGATTTTAGCTGAGGTGAAGATAAAAAAGCCTAAAATTCCGTCGAAACGCATAACCTATCGTCCTATTAAGAATATTAATATGATAGAATTCAATAAAGACCTTGATAGAGTAAACTGGAATGGGATCATCAATGATAATAGCGTCGACAGTATGGTGACTTCATTTAATAAGTCAATTATGGACATTTTTGATAAACACGCGCCTTTAAAAACATTTATGACAAAAGACCACTTTAGTCCCTGGCTAACTAGTAACGTTCGCTACATTATGAAACTAAGAGATGAGGCGCATGCAAAATACAAAACGCGCAAGACAGATGTTAGTAAAAGCGAATATAAAGACTTGAAACATCTCTCTTATATTAGCGCCATTTGTGAAAAGAAAGCTTTTTATGATCATCATATTAACGCGCACTTAAAAAATTCAACCTACCTTTGGAAAAATCTTAAAAAGCATGTTTTACCCAATTTCAAAAATACTGGCGATTTACCTGAAAATTTTGATAACCCCGACATAATAAATGACCATTTTCTGAACATACCTGGCAATGATGTAATCGACGAATCTTGTCTGGCACGTTTTGGTTCACAGAAATTTTTAAAGGATAGTAGTTTTCAAATCGAGCCTGTCCATGAAAATGTAGTTGCAAAAATCATACTGGCGATTAAATCGAATGCGCAAGGAATAGATAAAATTAACATGGATATGATTGTTCTTACATTACCTACGACTCTCTCTGTTATCACAGCTATAGTTAACAAGTCAATACTATCCTCGAAATTTCCTTCACTCTGGAAAACAGCTTTAGTTCTGCCTTTACCAAAAATTAATGATCCTGTAGGTGTCAAAGATTTACGACCAATAAGTATTCTTCCTTATATTTCTAAGATTCTGGAAAAAATAATCTACAACCAAGTCATTGAGTACTGCGAGACCCATAATATTTTACCATATTTTCAATCGGGATTTAGGAAACATCGTAGCACATCTTCTGCTCTGTCAGACGTAATTGATAATATACTTACCTCTCAGGATTCTGGTAAGGGTAGTATTCTTGCGTTGCTTGATTTTTCCCGGGCGTTTGACTCAATTAATTTAAAACTAATGCTTGCTAAGCTTTCATTCTATGGCTTTTCTTCAACTACAGTGCAATGGTTCTCTAGCTACCTACATGATAGAATGCAACAAGTGGTTATTCGTAAAAGTGATGGTAAGGATTTGTTATCTTCACTAAAACCTGTTAACAGGGGCGTCCCTCAGGGCTCCATTCTAGGACCTCTCTTATTTATATTGTATTCGGCTGATATTATTAACTGTATTGAAAATTGTCAATATCATCTATACGCCGATGACCTTCAAATATATATTCCTGTCAACCATCAAGATATTAGTAATGCAGTTAACCAGATGAACAAAGTCCTAAACAACATTTCACAATGGTGCCAGCAAAATGCTCTTATTCTAAACCCCCTGAAATCTAAATTTATGGTTTTGGGTACAAAGAAGCAAGTAAGTAATGTTCTTGCCCACAAGCCAAAACTCTTGATTGACGGAGTCGAAATAGAACACGTCAACGAAACTAGAAATCTTGGCTTGCGCATGGATGAAAACCTTCGCTTCGAAAAACACGTAGCTGATCTTGCTCGGAACTGTTTCTGTAGACTAAAAGTGTTGTACAAGATTCGGCCTTACATTAACATTAACCTTAGAATTAAGCTTTGTGACACACTAATATTGTCAAAATTAAATTACTGCCTAACAGTTTACGGTCCTTGCCTATTTGGTAAAACGTGGCGTTTACTTGAACGAATACAAAACGCATGCGCTCGTTTTTGTTTTCCCATTCCACCAAGATCTCACGTCACTCCATTTTTAAATGAAAACAATCTACTAAAAATGAAGAACAGATATTATCTACTTTTAGGCACTTTATTGTTTGGGGTTATCAAAACTAAACAACCTGAGTATCTGTACAAAAAATTGGTATGGCGAGAGCCAAGATTTGGACAACTCAGGACGACAGTGCCCCCATTATCGATGCCACGACACAGGTCTGCAGCGTTTCGTGGCAGTTTTAAATATCTTGCCACTAAATGCTGGAACGACATCCCCCCACCTTTTCGTAACGTTGGCTCCAAATTTACTTTCAAAAAATTATACCGTGCCCATTTACTAAAAATTCAAAAGTCAGTCAGCTAGTTTGTGGCAGTCTGAAAGACCTTTATTTTATTTTATTTTATTCACAAATAGCTTTCAACCTTAAGGATCACAAATTTTTTATTTTTTATTTTCACTTGTGTTTTATTTTCATTTTAATTTGAATTAACAGTTAATAGAATTAACTACAAAGACTTACCAGAACTTCCCTCGTTTGGGCCCGAACAGAATACCAGCGTTGTGGGTACATTGTGTATCCACAACATCAAGCTGAGTTCGGGCCCTTTCGTTGGCACGACACATAATACATACATAATATACTGTTTAAGTTAAGTTAGTTTTTAAGTTTTATATTTTAAATTTTATATTTTAGGGTTTATATTTTTTATTTTTATTTTTTATTTTTAGTTTTGTATAAGCGTCTTTATTTGTAATACTATGTTTATGTGTCGGTTTCAACGAATAAATTTTATTCTATTCTATTCTATTCTATTCTAATGTAGACCTAAGTATGTTTTCTACAAATTACGAATGTTGCGATGCGGACGCCGCGACATCATACTGTCGTACGCAACACGACTCGATTCGTTCATCTTACGTGGTATCAAAAGTAACGAGTAACGATACGAAAGTAACGAGTACTAATTGTTATAGTAACGAATGCATACGGGTACGCTCGTTTTCGTTACTTTTACACCTCTAGTTTTCACTCTAAGCCGTCGATATACAAGAAAATTAAGACATTAAAATTATTTATGGCAACATTTTATTTTAAGACACCTCTGATTTCTAAACGAATGTTATGTTTTACGTTCCATTTTACTTAGCAGCGTTTGAAAAAATTCATTTATGCTATTTTTGTCATAAATTCATTTTCATCCTCATCATCATCAGCCTGTGGATGTCCACTGTTGGACATAGGCCTTCCCTATAGAGCGCCACCACACCCGATCCTCAGCCTTCCTCATCCAGATTCAAAATTATTTTATGATATTTTAATGGAAAAACATTGATCTCGAAACTAATTAAATGCTGATGATTCATTTTGAAATAATATTCTGATTTACAGAGTACATAATAATATGTATTTGGTTACATAAACTAAAACAAGATTTAGGATTGTATAAAAAAAACATGCGTAGAAGGAAACGTAATGCATTCAGTGTAACGTCAAAACAAAACCACCGACCAGAAACAAAAGAAGACGCACTAGTTCATAGACTATAAATAGCTTACTAAAATGGCGGGCGGAGGCGAGGAATGTATATAAAGTGTCCCATTCATGTAATCTATCTTTTTTCTCACTCTCTCTATAAAATACAATAGCCAAACAATGGATTTATCAATTCCCCTTCACTCTCTTTCTTACAATTCTACGTTTACGAGAGTTCAGTGGGGTGGGAGGCCGGAAAAGGACGTGACGTAGTAAAACCACAGACCATTAATAAAAAAAAAAAAAAAAACTAGAGATCACAGACCATGCTAGAGATGAGCTCGAAACGATAACTCTATAATCGATTGTACCGGTTTTCCGATTTTTCGCTACATTACGATTTTTTTAAACTACCGGTTTTTGATCTGGGATGTTATTAACGATATTATTAAAATTATTAGAAAACAAAAAGAAAACAAAATTTCAGTGAAAAAAATGTATTTTCACTAAAAATCATTCTACACTACCACCGGTTCGGAATGCAGTCTGCTGAGAAGAACCGGCAAGAAACTCAACAGCTGTTTTTTTTTGTATATTTGTTATGTACAAAAACGTTTTTAATACAATTTTTTATGTACACAAAAATATTTTCTTTACTAATTTCAGAAATATACTGAAATTTTGTACCAACCATTGATGTAAAGTTTACAAGTATTTAAAACTAAAATAATTAGGAATTTGAAAAGATATTTTTGGGTCATGCCAGTAGACCGGTTAGAGAACACAACAGCTACGCGGTCGTAAAGCGAGGTTTAGACTAGCAAGAACTTGCAAGTTATTCCGCAAGTACTTGCAGAATTGTTAACACTACATACGAGCAATATTGTACATGTACATACATTTGTGACTTGCGGCAAGTCCAGCAAGTTAATAAACTTGCGGAAGTGAGCTTGACGTGATTGTTTACACGGTAGAAATAGCTTGCGGAAGTCAATTTCTGCAAGTTTTGTTGCTAACCTAAACCTCGCTTAAGACAATAAGTAATACTTACGTATTTTTGCTCATTCGATTTCCAGGTGACACTTTAAAAATTAGATTGATACAAAATACAGTTTATAAATAGTAGCTTCTTCACAGCTTTGAGCTTTTACAAATTCTTCTTATTATGCTAGTACTTAAATTATTTTTACACAAATAGCCATTATAATAAAAAATAGTATCTCAGCTGTGAACAAGGCATTGCCAATGTTAACAAGTAAAATACTTAATTAAAAGTAAAAATGTATTTTAATGTGTGTACTAAAAAGGATCGAAACTTACTCATACAAAACAAAATATATAGCAAAATTGAAGTGATATTTGCAAACAACCATATCTAAAACGATTTAGTAGTTTTTGAAAATTGGCAGTTTCGGAGATGTCCAACATACGAAGGGTGCCGTACCATCGTACAAGAAATCTCAAAGTTCTCATATAATATGAAACTTATGAAAATTAACGGACAGCACCATCTTGATGTGATTAAGTAAAGTAGAGTAACTATCGTGGACCCTTATTATTATTTTTTGTTGTGATGTAACTTACAAATTCACGATTTTCGCATTTATGCTATAAGATAACCCCAAATTGACAGACAACCAAGTGTTCCTTTTTCTTTTTGAGGTACGGAACCCTAATACACCTAAACGAAACACACACACACAAAAGAAATTATTACTCAAGTGCAATCTATGTACAAAAATCAATTATTATAGACAAATCATAGATACGTACAATCTTTATTCAGTCACCTGTGAAAATGTGACCGAATAGCTCAATCTATCTCAATAGAAGAATTTCACTTAACATCTCAATTTAATATCTTCACCAACAAACCACATAATAAACAGTAAATTTTTAAATAATAATACCTTTGTGCATGAATAACTAATTTGTGATTAAACTTGTTTTATTATAAAACCGGTCAAGTGCGAGTCGGACTCACAAACGAGGTTTGGAACGTGGAAGCGCCATCTACATGTGATTTAAGTAAACTAATTATTATTACTTTTTTGTGATGTAAGCGCGCAGCGCGGAGGTCACCACCGGACCAGCACCAACCCCGTGCGCGACGGCAAATCTTTCGCCCTCAGCGCGGGTAACACAACTAGCCATGAGGAGGGAACCACAAATTCGGATTTTTTTCTTTGTTCTATAAGATCTACCTGTCTACAAAGATTCATGTTTCTAGGTCAACGGGAAGTACCCTATAGGTTTTCTTGACGACACCACGGACAGACGGACGGATGGACGGACGGACGGACGGACGGACGGACGGACGGACAGACAGACAGACAGACAAAGTGATCTTATAAGGGTTCCTTTTTTGCTTTTTAGGTGTGGATCCCTAAAAAAGGAAATTGACAAACATACAAACAAACATCATGCAGATAAGCAATTGGTTCAGAAATATTAGTGACTTTGGCGTCGTGCAGTTCTATAACTAGCACCCTTAGTTACCTTTGTTGTTAGCATATCTTCCATTTCCTTTCCCTTTTTTCTAGAATCTACATTGTGAATTCTTCTATTGAAGTTGATACACCATTGTCTAACTTGCATTCTAATCACATATAACCAAAAAGCTTTCAAAAAATCTGATTTATGCTCAAGGCATGTCATAAAAGATGTATCTAGACATTCTAATTTACTGACCAAGTCTGTGTAAATGAATACTTTACAAATTTTTGGCAATGTTTCTTCAATTATATATATACAATGCCAAACCAGAACCACAAGTTCATGTGATGGATAATATAATTTTTTATTACTTGAGTCATATTCTTTCGTTGCTATCAAAGAATGAAATGGCTCAATTTCATTGGACAATAGTGTACTTTTACAATTTTGGCATTCACCACAATCAAGTTTTGGCAATATATGTCTGCAAATTGCACCAGCAATGTAAGAAGCAGATTGGGTTTGAAAAATGTTTTCATGAGGAATAGAGTTTTCAATGAAATTTAAATTTTCAACATCTGTAGTGAAGTCATTATATTGAATGCCTAATTTTGGTCTATCAATTAAACTACTGAGAGTACCCAGCATTTTGTCAGTATCGGAAGTGCAATTGGCATACAGAGATTGTCCAGTCGTTATATTATTTATCAACAACGTTTTGAATAATGCAACAAAATTATGACAGTCAGGATGTGTGCTAGCACCACCTTGACCTCTAATTTGAGAGAAAAAAAATTCCAGGGGATCCTGGTTCAGACGCTTGAGACTTAAGAATTTAACGCCTTCAATTTTTTTTAAATCCGCCCAAAGATGCTTTACTGTTTTTATGTCATGAATGAAATTTCGTAACGATATAGGCTTACTTTCTCTTGAGTCTGTTGCGTCAAATTTCATTGATTGTAGTTTCTTCAATGCATTATTCCAAAACTCTAAATGAGTTGAATTCAAGGACAAAGCGTTAGATAGTTCGCCTCTAGTATAACCGGCACAGTTCAGGCTGTCAAACAAATCGTTAATGAATAAGATGATTTCAGCAGTGAAGAAACCATTATCAATGTTCACAGATGGAACACTATAATTATGTACTAATTGCAGATCTTCATATGTCTTCATCCTGTTCTGTAAGGCTGCAAACACCTCTCTGCTGAAGACTTGTGCAGCAAATTTGACCTGTAAATTTGAAAGTTGCAATATTACAAAGAGCCATAGAGAAGAAAAGAAGAAGTTGCAATATGATTACAATTAAAAATACTAGAGGCAATGCTTGGTGCCTACATAATAGGTTTTACGCGCAACCAACAAACAAACATACTTTCACATTTATGATATGGGTAGCGATTATGACAATGCGCTAACCACGAAGAGCAGTAGCCTAATAGTTAAGACTAATCCACACTAGTGTGTTGGAATATGGCCTAAGCTTCTGAGAGCAGACCTGTTCTCAGTAGTGGGCTGGCAATGGGTTGAGATGATGTGCGCAAGACGTCACAAGGTGTGTTTCAAGCTTAAAACTTAAGTTTGAGCAAAGTCCTTTGACTTTGACCACCATATAGATCTCAGCCTAAGTGAGGAATTTCACAGTGGAAACATTTCTTAATCTCATTAGTAATTAAAAACCAGCCAAGTGCGAGTCAGGCTCGCGCAACAAGGCTCCGTACTACAGTCGTATTTTTTTGACATTTTGCATGATAGTTCAAAAACTATGATGCATAAAAATAAATAAAAATCTGTTTTTAGAATGCACAGGTTCCTTTTATATGATACCCCACTTGATATAGTTATCTTACTTCAAAAATTGTAAATACTAATTATTTATTAGTTCATGACCACAATTTAATTTTTTTTGTGTGATGTAACCACAAATTTTATAATAACTGTGATAGCCTAGTCACTAGTGGTTAGGACTTCCGCCTTCTAATCGGAGATCCTATAAGAGTTCCGTTTTTCCTTTTGAGGTATGGAACCCTAAAAATTGTACGCGGACGAAGTCACGGGCAACAGCTAGTAATTTATATATGTATACTATGATAAGTGGTGATAGCCTAGTGGTTGAGATTACAGCCTCTTATACAGAGGGTAGAAGCTTCAATCTCAGACACACACCTCTAACTTTTCGGTGTTATGTGCATTTTAGGCAATTAAGGTTTCTTTAAAGGTGAAGGAGTACATCGTGAAGAAACCTGAATGCATGCCTACTCAGTAGTGGGCTGGCGATAAGATGATAATAAACAAATAAAATATTTACTGACCTTCATTTTGTCATAAGAGTTTGGTTTAATATGCTTGTCGGTTAATTTGGTAGTTCTCGCACGACCCTGTGCGCCATCTGAAGCATACACCATTTCGATGTAGTTCCATTGCGCACGCTGGGTTCCAATCAGCAAGTCCTTCTTCTGGAAATTATTGCGAAAACATTTTAGTAGGTGTGGAACATCATACATGTGGTATAATTTATTTTTATCGATCATATAATGAAAGATATTTGGGTCATCATTACCACTACGAAGAATATCTTCGCGTGTGTCAGCTATTAATGAATTTATAGCTGCAACATTCGCTGAGCCTTGATCTGAGACAGTACATCTCAAAATAAATCCTGATTTAAATATTGCTGCAATCAGCTCTTTTAGTATCTTTTTTAAATGAAATGTTTTAATTCCATCACGAACAAAATAAAAAGCTATGGGTATTTTCCAATTTGAAAATATACCACGCAACATAAAAACCAAAGCTTTGTCAGCAACATTATTAGTGCGTTCACCACCTCCTAGATCTTCAAAACCCTCGATAACCCCAGTATGAAAATTAAAAAACAAATTTTTATTAATTGCCATTTCATCAAACAGCAATACACACTGCAATCCCATAGAATTTTTGTTTTTAGCTGCATCTGCCAAATGTTGAAATATAAATTCATTAATACCTGGTCTCAAAGGGATGTTATTTAACAAAGATCCTATAGTAGATTTACTTGGTAATCTTATGTTTTTTTGCAAGAATCTATAACATTTTGGACTCAATTTATACAAAGAACTAGTGTTTTGCTCGGTGCGCGAGCTGCTAAAGCAGCTCGCGTGACGTGGTAATGTTTAGCTTTATTGTATTCAACCGAATCGAGTTATTAAAATACACAATTCACCCCGAAATTCACCATAAAAAGACACCCATATCGTTTTTTTTCTTAAAAATGCATGTCCGCCATCTTGGATGTCAAAATAAATGTCGTTATCATAATCAGCACCCTGGAAAACCCTGAAAACGACATCCATATCATTTTTTGTAAAAACGGGGTAGTTGAGGTTAATAAAGTAGGGTGCGTGGGTGCGCGGACCACTAAAGTGGTCCGCGAGCATGCAGAGTTTGTTTCACCGAGTAGACCTTCGGATCCTGATCATCATTTGCCAAGAAACCACTCTTCCATCTTTTATAGCCTCCGAGATAGACACTGACGAAATTTGTACGGCGGCCATCTTGTTTTTCCAAAATTTTCCACTTTTCCTATTAATCGTTTACTACATTCTTCTAAGATTGCGAGTTTCAACGAAATCGGTTGGAAAACAAAAGAGATGCAAAAATCATGTCGGTCGCCATCTTGTTTTTCTGAAAAGTCATAATTTTTCCCTACTCGCTTCCTCCACCCGAACACATCTCCTCTACATTATCGTATCGTATTCCGTCTCTTTGTAGGAGAATGAGACATTCATAATAATAATAATAATAATAAATATTTTATTTACCAGATTGTGGGTACATAACAAGTTTACAATGAATCAGTATAGTCCCTACACAATCGACTGTCACCGACAGTGTGCAAATATTTAAGTTGAAGTTAAAATTAACATTTACAATCAATCGAAAACTTAAGTTACTAATTGTTTATAAGGTCAAACAGTATGTCGGCGGTACCGACTTTTAGCTGTCAATACTTTGCTCACTGAGCATTACGTCATCTCCCCACTGTCGTCGTTGGACTATAAAATCAGACACGCTGTGCGTAGCGGGGCATTATTCGTCCGGTTGTTGCCGAGGACACTTCTCAGTAGGAATAGTCTGTCGTACTGTAGGTTTTAGAGTAGTGGTTACCTAAAGTGGTACTGTTGGTTAAACGAGTTGTTATTGTGGTGGTTAGGTTAGATGGTTGGTTTGGGACCGGTGTAAGGGGTGGAGGAGCCGGTCTAGGTAGGTTAGGTTAGGTTTACCTAGTTACGCTGGTAGTTGTGACATGCAGTAAACGAAAGTATTGTTCTTAACACGTCTGAAGATCGCCTAGTGATCGAAGCAGACCCTAAGGATCATCCTGCCTTCATCAATTCTTAAACAATCCTCGGCTCGATCCGACATCAGAAGCGGGATGAACCGTGGAGCCTCTTCAGCTCCACCTAACCACATCGAAGAAAATAGCTGGCTTGTTGCAAGGTCGAGCCAAAACTCTTGGAGATACGTGAATCAATTACCAAAGCTTGGAATATCTGGAAACGAGTGGTTAATGGTGACAAAGACAAGGACATCTGATTCAAGTCCAGGAGGTGAAAGCTACAGGTAATCTGCACTTTTTCAAAATCTTAATATTGCCGCTTTGTGTGTGTGACGTAAGTTGAGGACAGGGGCCTCCTTACTTCTGTGTTTTGTAAGTTGAGGACAGGGGCCTCCTTACTTCTGTGTTTTGTAAGTTGAGGACAGGGGCCTCCTTACTTCTGTGTTTTGTGACGTTTGTGTGTGTGACGTAAGTTGAGGACAGGGGCCTCCTTACTTCTGTGTTTTGTGACGTTTGTGTGTGTGACGTAAGTTGAGGACAGGGGCCTCCTTACTTTTGTGTTTTGTGTCGTAAGTTGAGGACAGTGGCCTCCTTACTTTTGTGTTTTGTGACGTAAGTTGAGGACAGGGGCCTCCTTACTTTTGTGTTTTGTGTCGTAAGTTGAGGACAGGGGCCTCCTTACTTTTGTGTTTTGTGACGTAAGTTGAGGACAGGGGCCTCCTTACTTTTGTGTTTTGTGACGTAAGTTGAGGACAGGGGCCTCCTTACTTTTGTGTTTTGTGACGTAAGTTGAGGACAGGGGCCTCCTTACTTTCACTATTAGTCGTGTCCAACGAGGATGAGGGCTTCCGTGCGTAATCTGTTTCGTACAACGGTACTATGTTCTTTTTTTTTTCTTTGGCAGGTCGAGGGCGACCTGTGGTCAGAATGGCCATGTCGGCGCTGATTAACGAAGGCGAGCACGAACAATATCGGACAATCCATGAATCAGGGACGGTAGGGACGGTCCGGTCGCCAGCATTATAAAACAGTGCGTTGCGAAGCCACGCGCACTATTGTCGAGGCGCTCGTTCCGACAACACCTCTTGATTGTGACACGGTTCACGCCTGATTGGTGGAAAAGGTCAAAATCTGAGTAAGTTTTATTGTAAGTTCGCGCCAGGCGTAGAAGTACGGAGTTTTGGGCGTAGTTTGTATTGGATTTCGGTACGCAAAGTAGCTGAGGTTTACGAGGCCTAAAGGAGCGAGCGTTGAGTGAGAAAGCTGACAGCAGGCTAGGACAGTCAATTTGTCCAGTCAAAATAGCTTGTAGCAACATCATGTCACTTTGGTTTCTTCTAAGTTCCAGTGAGTCAATTTTGTAATGCAAACAGGCTTCTTTATAACTGCTAAATTTTTGAATTCTTTAAACGCCAGGTACTTAAGAAATTGTTTTTGTATTGGTTCTAATCTTTGAGTAGGTATAATGTAATACGGTGACCAAATGTTGCACCCATATTCGAGAATACTACGAGCATATGCAAAATACAGGGTTTTTATACATTCAATATTACTGAAAGTACGTGTAACGCGTTTAATGAAACCTAGTTGTTTGTAAGCTCTATCCGCTACGACTTCGACATGCTCATTCATCGATAGTTTAGCGTCAATTTTAATACCCAGGTCTCGGACGGTTTTGACTTTAGCTATGTTTACATCGTTTATATGATAGTCGAAGGATATAGAGCTAGTTTTACGAGAAAGAGTTATGTGGTGACATTTTTTAACGTTAACGATAATTCTATTCCTGACATAATAATCACTCAGGGCGTTTAAGTCTTCTTGTAGCCGATAACAATCCTCAAGGGAACGTATTTTAAGGAAAATTTTCTTATCGTCAGCAAACATTAAATATTGTCCATGGCTAAAAACAGCTACCAATATCATATAGATAGGCATTATATAGGAGAGGACCTAGGATAGACCCCTGATGGAATGGTTATAAAGTTGCTTCTAGCGCTGCCTGTTACTACAGCCTGCATACGGGTTTTTATATATGAAGTTAGCCATCGGAGTAAGTTGCCATTTATTCCTAGAATGCTTAGCTTGTGAAGCAGAATCACGTGATCCACACGGTCGAAAGCTTTTTCGAAATCCGTATAGATCACATCCACCTGGTGTCTCTCATCCATACTCCGCAAGACATAGTCCGTGAAGACCGCTAAGTTGGTGACAGTGGAACGGTTTTTCATAAATCCATGCTGCTCATAGGGGATAGATCTCGAAATGATTGGAGATATGTAAGAGTAAATAACTGACTCGAACAACTTGCTCATTACGTTGAGGATAGAGATAGGTCGGTAATTCTCTATTTGAGTTTTAGATCCGCTTTTGTGGATGGGGACTATCAGCGCTTCTTTCCAGATGTCTGGGAAACTACCGTAGACGTTTATGGAGTGGTTAAAGATGATCGTGAGAGGTTTCGCCAGATTTGAAGCACACTTGCTCAGGAAAATAGGTGGAAGACCATCACTACCGGCTCCCTTGTTAGTTTTCAGAGTTTTGAGAAGCTTGGGTACATTATTCTCGTCAATGGTGATTTTGCAGATTGACTCGTTATAGCTCAAGTTAGAGTCACTCATCGCGTCGTAAGAAGTTGCTGGTTTGGCAAAGACACTCTCAAAGTATTTACTGAAACCGTTACAATCACACTATATCACTTGATAGTCCAAGAATATCGTTAGTACGCCCACGAAGGCTCGGTTAATCTAAAGGTTGCTATCCTGACGTATCCGCTTAGTTATTATCCAGGTTTACTAGTGGTTAGATCATGCTTCAATCTTAATAATCATTAGAAGCGGCGAAATCAGAAGTGGATTACCCACATTAGATTATTTTTACGATTATTTGGTTACGTGTGTCGTGACGCTGCACATTAAGTCAGGGCAACTCTCTGATAATGTGTTGTGGTTTAGATTATGTGTAATAGTGCGTATTGTACGTACGTGGCTAGGGCTACTCTCTGGCAGTGCTGTGGCACGCATTGTTACACATACTGGCGGGACATATCGTGTGCTTGGATGGGGTTATCCTTCGATAGCACTGGATGTGTTTGAGCTAAATGGAACCAATAATCGGATTTTCTGGTACCTACCCACATTAAACCCATGTGTGAATACCTTGTTTCTTTTTGTCTTCGACTGCGGTGTACAGCATTGGTTAGGGATTGTTTGTGCTTGATCCGTACTAGCTCCCGAGGACGGTCGCGCGTCAGAATGGCCGTGACGCGACGATGTTAAACGAGTTTTACTGTCATAGACACCGCACAGTTACAGTTAACCACATATCCTTAACAACAACAAAAAAAAAAAAAAAATTGTTTTTAAGTTCAGTTAGATGCCAAGTCTTGTGATTAGTTCTTTTGTTTTCTGGTTCTCTTTTGTGATAATCGTCATGACGTTATAAACCAGTTTTGGAATCAAGTAATCCGTTTAGTAAAGAATCATTGATGACTCTTGTGCAGAGTTAAAATAAATTGGGACAATGAGTTTCCCCATGAAATCGAATAGCTTGCATTCGGAAACCGGGCAGTTACTGGCGATTCCTTGATTGGGATACGCGGTGGTGTGGCGATTGCATACTTTTATGGATAGTGTTCAAGGCGCCGTAGCGCACGATACTATGGCTTTTTGTATTGTAATTCGCAAAGAGTGGAGAAGGTGAGCTATTGCGACATTTGAAGTAAAGAGAAGTCAATAATGTGATCTAGTTTAGATGTGAGTATCAATGCAATGATTCTTTAAGGAGATCTTTTCTCGTGAAGATGAAATTAACGACTCAGTTAGACGCCACCGAGTTTCTTGCTGGTTCTTCTCGCTAGGTTGTGGCATTCCGAACCAGTGGTAAATTAGTTTTGAATAATGTTTAAATCATGATTGATTAAGAGTTGCAATAGCAATTGCGCTCTAATCATATGAACTGTAGTTTAGAATCGTTTCAACTAAATTTCGCGTCGCGACATGTCAGTGGATAGGTTCTTGTAATTAGGTTTTGGTTCTTCTCGCAGTGTTAGCCTATTTTTTAGACAGATGATCAGTTGAAAGTGATTTCTTAACCTAGGTTGGTTGTGTCAACTTCCACGTCAAGTGTTGAGATGTGATGAATTAGTCAAGCCAAAGAGCCCTAGAAAAAGCCGTGATGGTCAGAATCATAACCAATAGCATTGTACGTTAATTATTGTAATGTTTCTGGTTTACAGAGGTTTACTGACTGAGGGGACGCTGATGTCCGGTCCACTAGTGTTGAGTGGTTGAGGGGACATTGATGTCCAGGTTTAGAATGAGAAAGATGTTCATTGACAGTTAACTGCTAGTCAGGATAGACGAGCGGTATAGTGATTTTGTGGTTATGGTTTTGTCCTCACATGCTTTGTGACATTTAGCGTACGAGGACGTACGCAGGTCAGAATGGCCGTGTCGGCGGTACCGACTTTTAGCTGTCAATACTTTGCTCACTGAGCATTACGTCATCTCCCCACTGTCGTCGTTGGACTATAAAATCAGACACGCTGTGCGTAGCGGGGCATTATTCGTCCGGTTGTTGCCGAGGACACTTCTCAGTAGGAATAGTCTGTCGTACTGTAGGTTTTAGAGTAGTGGTTACCTAAAGTGGTACTGTTGGTTAAACGAGTTGTTATTGTGGTGGTTAGGTTAGATGGTTGGTTTGGGACCGGTGTAAGGGGTGGAGGAGCCGGTCTAGGTAGGTTAGGTTAGGTTTACCTAGTTACGCTGGTAGTTGTGACATGCAGTAAACGAAAGTATTGTTCTTAACACGTCTGAAGATCGCCTAGTGATCGAAGCAGACCCTAAGGATCTCCGCCTGCCTTCATCAATTCTTAAACAATCCTCGGCTCGATCCGACAAGTACAATTTCAATTTTAAATTACGCAGTCAAATTATCCAATATTATAGATACATTAAAATAGTGGGGTTAACTAGTTATTTTTAGTATGTCATTGTCGTTGATATATTCTTTTATACTATAATAATTTTTCTGATTGAGCATGTCAAAAATTTCTCGCTTGAATTTTAAAAGCGGCAAATTTTTTTTACAGTCTGGAAGTCTGTTATACAAGGCAACAGCCATGCATGGCGAATTGTGTGAAAAGACAGCCAACCTTTGTGGTGGAGCCCAGAGTTTAAATTGTGGATATGGCCTGCCCCTCTTATTAGGATATTTTTTTTTTTATTTTGGGAAATAGATTAGGGTTTTTCTTTACAAATAGCAGTGCTTCGTATATATAAAGACATGGTAACGGTAGAATTTTATTCTTCCTAAACAATGGTTTGCAGCTGTCCAAAGTTTCAGCTCGACATATTGATCGAACACAAGCTTTCTGTTTGATAAATGCTTTTGTAGCGTCTACAGAATTTCCCCATAGTAAAATACCGTATCGCAAAATCGACGATACATACCCATGGTATGCTAGTAGGGCAGTTCGTTTATTACTGACTTGCGAAAGCTTTTTCAAGACATACACGAATCTGTCAATTTTCTTACATAATTCTTCAATATGAACTTTCCAATTGAAAAACTTATCTAAAGTCAGTCCAAGAAATAAGGATGTATCAGATTTATCAATGTTATACGATTCATACATTACTGTTATATCTGCTGGATGAGAGTTAAGTGTTTGAAACTGTACATAGTGGGTTTTTTTCATATTAATGCTAAGATTGTTTTGATTTAGCCACTGTACAACAGATTTAAGTGCTTCATTTGTTTGTTTTTCAAGAATTTGTTTGTCCTTTGTTTTAACTACAATTGTTGTATCATCTGCGTATAAAAAACATTTATGTGAGATTGTATTGGGGAGGTCATTTATGTACAAGAGGAACAGTAAAGGACCAAGTACGCTCCCCTGAGGTACTCCATATGGATTTTGGGTTTTAAATGATGAACGGTATGAGTTCATAATTTTCCCAGTAGGTTTAGAGACTTCTACACATTGTTCACGCTCGAAAAGGTAACTAGATATCCATTTTAGTGCTTGGCCTCGTATTCCATAGCTTTCTAGTTTATTAATTAGTATTTTGTGACTTATTAGGTCAAAAGCCTTGGTCATATCAAGAAAAATTGACACAACGTTATGGCCAGTGTTAAGACTTTCTAATACATACTTCGTTAAGGCAAAGCAAGCAAGAGTAGTACTACTTTGTTTTCGAAAACCGTATTGTTCCTCTTTTAAAATACTATTTGTTATTATAAATTTATAGATCTTATCAAACATAATTTTCTCAAACACTTTTGACAAAATAGGGATAAGCGTTATTGGGCGGTAGTTATTTAAGTCATCCTTATTATTCTTTTTATGTAAGGGCTTAACTATGGACTTTTTTAAATTATTGGGAAATACACCTTCTGTAAAGGACAAATTAATTATATGGCTTAGAGGTGTGGCTAAAAGTTTTGCGCAAGTTTTAATTATTTTAGTATTAAGCCCGTCATATCCCGTAGAGTTAGTATCTTTCAGCTGGATTATAGCTTTATACACATCCTGCGGGATGACTGGAGTGAGGAACAAAGAATGGCAGATATTTGTTACCTTGTTCATCGAAGGTCTTATTTCATTTTGAGCATCTGAGTTAGAGTTGCTTATACTAATAAAATATTTGTTAAACTCTTCAGCGATATGTAGAGAATCAGTCAAGGTTACATTTCCAGTTGTTTTTAGTTCCTTTATTTCATTACTCATATTTTTGGCGTGTAAATTTGAATTAATAACATCCCAGGATGCTTTGCATTTGTTTTTGGACTTTTCTATGTACTTAGTATTAGAAATGCTTTGAGATTTGGCTATACAAGATTTCAATATTTTTGAATATCTGTAATATTTTAGTTTATTTAAGCGTTTATTAGCTGCTGAAAGTCTATAACTCAAGTATAATTTCCTTTTAACTAAACACGATTTTTTCAATCCTTTAGAAATCCATTTATTTTTAATTTGTTTATTTAATAATTTCACTACTATGATTGGGAAACATAAATTGTAGAAAAGAATTACGTCATTATGAAACTTCTCAAAAGCTGTATTAGTACAAGTCTCTGTTAGTACGTCACTAAATCATAATGCAGAGATACATTCCATAAATTTCCTTTTATTATTAGCTGAAAAATCTCTCCGTTCTAAGAAGACTCTTTCATTTTTGAGATTTATGGCGCTAGTGAGAGTTGGGAATGTAATTGTTTGCGCAGTTTCGTGGTCAGACAAAGCGAGATAATGTAACTCTGATTTTGCGTCTCTAATGTTACTGACTATAAGATCTATGCCCGACAACTTTCTAGTGGGTTTGGTAATATGATTTATTAAATTATAGCTAGTTAGTAGTGATAACAATTGTTCGGATACTTTATTTTTAACCAGGATATTTACATTCCAATCTCCGCATAGAACCACTTTCTTTTTACTTTTAATAACCTTTAGCTTGCATAATAGCATTTCCAACTTCTCAAAAAAGATACTTATATTCGATGCCGGTGTTCGATAAATGCATAAGACGATTAAATTCAATGATTCTATTGACACACCACAATATTCAAAATGGTGTTCAATTGGTTCAACTTTTTTATAGAGGTTTGTAAGGGGGATGAAGTCTAGCCCTTTTTTCAAGATGATACAGGTGCCTCCACGCCTCTGATTCACTCGAGTGAACTGGGCAGCAACATTATAGTTTTTAATTATCAGGTTAAGCTCAGATCCCCTCTTAATAAAGGTCTCCGTCAGGCAAATAATATCAATATTGTCTATATGAGTATTGCTATTAAAATTTTGTAAGGTAAGTTCAAAGAATTCAATTTTATTTAATATGCCTGCAATGTTTTGATGAAAAATTGTTAAATTATAGTATGTATTAACGAAAAAACAAGGGCTTAGAATTGTGTGCCTCGTGTGATTCTGTAATTGTTTTTTTTGAAATATTTCGTTTAAAATAATAGGGAATAGTACCCTTTTTCTCTTTAATTCCTTTTTTAGCACTACTTTCTGTACGAATATTTTGTAATATAATTTTCTGTTTCTGAGCCTCAAAGTAGTATGGAATAGTTCCCTTTATATATATATATTTTTTGACTTTATATTTTTGTTTATGTGTTTTTTAATATTATTTATGAATTTTTCTTTATACGTTATATAATCTATTTCAATATTTAATTTTTGACAAAGATGTTTTACCCAACTTTGTCTACTATTCGTAGAACGGCAGTTATAACTGGGTTGTATGAATGTACAATTGCGATAATTTTTTACTAGTAATTCAATATTTTTGTTCAACAAACCACAGTTTAGGTATTGATTCTCATATACATTCACTACAAAAACTCTAGTATTTTTCAGGGTAAACAAAGCATTGCTAAGTGTAGAATATAATTTATAGGGGTTGGTGTCATTGGCCCCAATGCCTATAATTACAATATCTTCCTCAGAATAGTCTTTGCCGTAGTTTTCGCAGTCTAGTAAAATTTGTGATGAATCAGCATAAGGTTTTATTGAGCCATAAATTGAATAAATATTATTCCATGAATTCTGTCTACTCTCATGCATTTCACTTGACAAATTACATAGTTGCTGATCACCAATTATCAAAATACGGGGTTTTTGATTTGTTTCACATAAGTGAAATAATTCTAGTCTGTTAAATATTGTTTTCTCAGAAGTTTCTCTGTTAATCGCGTTGGAAGCGCTATTTTCTGATTGTAACAGTGATGTTTTCTCCCACATATTTCTATCCCGCGTTAAAGTGCCTGGGTTGGAGTTTTCTTTTTTTCCCAGCAGTATAGTGGTAGGTGTAGAGGTTTCTTTAGGTATGTGTTCAATGTTTGAGGGAGTTTCTTCTGATACCTGTACAATTTGGGTGGGAGGTGGACTTTTATTCTCTATATGTATTTCCTTCTTATTAGCAGACACTGACAAATCAGTTTTCAGAGCTCCTGTCTTCTTACTTGTAAGTTTTTGATTAGTTGTAGATTTTGAAATTAATTCTTTCTTTTGTTGGCCAGTGCACGATTTATTGGTTTTCCTAGGTGTGGAGGACGAACTTGATGTTTGGAGAGGTTTACTTTTCATGCTAGTTTCCTGCAATGTCGGTTTAGTGTTCTTATTATTAGCCGTTTGTGAATTATTTGTAGTTAGCGTCAGAGTACTGTTATGATCAAGCACACAGGTCGTTTTTATTGGTGTTGTGTTTAGACTTGATGCTTCGTGTGCATTGTATTGTTTTTTGGTTTTTATAGATGAAGGTGTTATCGATTTCCTTCCATCCAGTGTCACTCTCTTGTAGTTCCTTATAATTTTTCGGCAATCTTCCAATTCGGATTTCAACTGGGTATTTTCATAATTAAGGTTTTCGATCTCCTGAAGCGCACTTTGTAGCTCCTCTGTTAAATCAGAGATTCTAATTTTAAGGTCATCAGTGTGACTGTCATCAATAGGAACGGAGGGCAAGCTAAGAACAGTGTTGTCAAAAATATCATCGATAGTAATGTCTTCCTTAGTTATGTCCATAAGCGACTTCACGTTCCTTGGCCTACGAAGTGTTACCCCGGAGTTATTCATACTGAATCTGATATTACGTAGAATATTATGTAAACAAAGAGTCGCAAGACTTACGGTGATAAGGTGATAACCGTAATATAATATATAAAAATAAATTTATGTCACTGAGTACATATTGAATTATAATATAATGATTTGGTTTGCTATCTGTACTTTTTCGCTAATTCGTTATTCGTCGCTTAGCGAATCACTTTAAATAACACTCCATAGTCTATACGTATTTTTTGCTTGGTAGGTATACTGTCACGCAGTTTTAAGATTACAAACAACAACAACATTTAACAGTCACTTGGTTTTTGTCATCATATGTCGTATTTCGTTGTTTTTTGCACTTAATCTTCGTTTATTTTATTCATTTGTCAATATGGTTACTTGGAATTATGTTAATTATGAATATTAAAGTAGATTTCATATTTATATGTCACTTTGAAATACTGAGTTCTATGTTGTCAACAGAAAGTTCAATATTCGCCATACAAAATGTATGGAAAAATAAATTCCGCCATTTTGAATTTTTTTTCTATTCATCGAGTAGACCTTTAGACCTTGATCATCTCTTGCCACGAAATCACACTTCCATCTTTTATACCCTCCGAGCTGGACACCGGCGAAATTTGTATGGCGGCCATCTTTTCTTCACCATTTTGATTTTTTTTTCAGCTTTTTGGCAATTGCATGACGTCATGAATGACATTTGCTCGAGCACCCCCCACCTATCTTCAATACCTTAAGCGGGCCCTCCACCCGTCTCCGAAACCCTCAATCATCAGCTCTCTCCATAATTTTGACTTACTAACTTTTTGTTTTCTATACGACACCATCAGTGAAAAAAAAATTTTTCATACAAAATTTTACAGGAGTTTCTTAGTTGAAAATCTCGAAAATCTCCCCAAAAGTGGCAACACCAGTTGTATATCTCTACCTACAGAAAACTAACTCTAACTACAGAATAAACGCTTCCGATGACGTTTCAATCTCTCATCTCGCTCGCACCCAGGCGAACCGATCGCCCCTAAAAAAGACCATGTCGAAAATCATTTTTTCTTTGATAAATTCCAGTGTTGCTAGTGTCTGGCGACAAAAATACCGAAATGTCATTTCTACGAGCAAAACACATAATCGCTCATATTGGGATTTTACGAAAAGTGCGTATTTCGATTTTTTACAATTTCCCGAAAATCTCGAAATTTCCCGAAAAATGGGGTAATTTTTTTCCTCCAATCTATACCTCAAGCCTATACGTACAACCGCTTCATAGAAGCCGAATCGCTCCGATGTTGCCAACTTTGAGATATTTGAATTTTAAAATTGCGATTTTTCGTACCTCTAACTTAACGGCCGCCATGACAGCCGCCATCTTGAATTTTTTGAAACCACTCCCATTCTGTCAAAATACAGGATAATCGTGGGCGAATCACGAAAAAATAATTATCCTCGACTACCCCGTTTGGGATCTGTGGCGCCGCGGTTAGGGGTCGAAAAATGAAAATTTTGAAAACGCTCCAGCTCAGCCGCCATTTTGTTTTTCCAATTTTTTCTACTTTTTTTATTAATTTTTAACTAATTTCTTTAAAGATTGCAAAATTGAACAAAATCGGTTGGAAAACAACGGAGCTGCAAAAATCACATCGGCCGCCATCTTGTTTTTCCGAAATGTCATAATTTTTCCCCAGAGGGTTCCCGAAACCAAATACAACTCCCTTACATCACTATATCATTTTCCGTCTCCTTCTAGGAGAACAATTATATCAATGAGTGAGTGAGTCAGTCAGTGGTAATCGAGCTATATATAGTATAACTAGTGTTTTGCTCGGTAGGCGAGCTGCTGAAGCAGCTCGCGTGACGTGGTAAGGTTAACTTTATTATATAAAACCAAATTGATTTATTAAGATACATAATTCACCCCGAAAAAACCCATAAAATGACAGGCATTTCTATTTTTTGTAGAAAATGTAAGTCCGCCATCTTGGATTTGAAAATAAATGTCATTATCAAAATCAGCACCCTGGAAAACCCTGAAAACGACATCCATATTATTTTTTGTAGATTAAGATA
Organism: Maniola jurtina; assembly: GCF_905333055.1. Taxonomy (NCBI): domain Eukaryota; kingdom Metazoa; phylum Arthropoda; class Insecta; order Lepidoptera; family Nymphalidae; genus Maniola; species Maniola jurtina. The sequence continues at coordinate 4,033,534 of NC_060057.1, forward strand.
ATAATTTAGTAGGGTGCGTGGGTGCGCGGACCACTAAAATGGTCCGCGAGCATGCAGAGTTTGTTCCACCGAGTAGACCTTCGGACCCTGATCATCTTTTGCCAAGAAACCACTCTTCCATCTTTTATAGCCTCCGAGATAAACACCGACGAAATTTGTACGGCGGCCATCTTGTTTTTCCTAAATTTTCCACTTTTTCTATTAATCGTTTACTACATTCTTCAAAGATTGCGAGTTTCAACGAAATCAGTTGGAAAATAAAAGAGTTGCAAAAATCATATAGGCCGCCATCTTGTTTTTCTGAAATGTCATAATTTTCCGCTACTTATATCGCGCATCCGAACATATATCCGATATATCTCTCATACATCAATTTCGACCCCGAACCGCGGCGCCACAGATCCAAGACGGGGTAGTCGAGGATAACTATTTTTTCGTGCTTCGCCCACGATTATCCTGTATTTTGACAGAACGGGAGTGGTTTTTAAAAATTCAAGATGGCGGCTGTCATGGCGGCCGTTTTGTTCGAGGTACGAAAAAACGCAATTTTAAAAGTTAAATATCTCAAAGTTGGCAACATCGGAGCGATTCGGCTTCTATGAAGCGGTTGTACGTATAGGCTCGAGGTATAGATCGGTGGGAAAAAATTACCCCATTTTTAGGGAAATTTCAAGATTTTCGGGAAATTGTAAAAAATCGAAATACGCACTTTTAGCAAAATCCGAGTATGAGTGATTACGTGTTTTGCTCGTACAAATGACATTTGGGTATTTTTGTCACCGGAGACTGGCAACACTGGAATTTATCAAAGTAAAAGTGATTTTCGACACGGTCTTTTTCACGGTATCCCCTTTCGCGTGGGTGCGAGCGAGAGGAAAGATTGAAACGTCATCGGGCGCGGTATATCCTGTAGTTAATAGGAAAATTATGAAACCGTGTAAAATCTTTCTGTGAAACGAGTTGGCGGCCATTTTGTATTTTTTTTAATTTTTCGAAATTTTGATCACGTTTTTGAGGCAGTTGGCAACATTTTGGAAAGTCAATATGTATGAATCGATTGTGTATCTCGGCGGGCAGTATGGAGATATGCAACCGGTGTTGCCACTTTTGGGGAGATTTTCGAGGTTTTCAACTAAGAAACTCCTGTAAAATTTTGTATGAAAAATTTTTTTTCACTGATGGTGTCGTATAGAAAACAAAAACTTAGTAAGCCAAAATTATGGAGAGAGCTGATGATTGAGGGTTTCGGAGACGGGTGGAGGGCCCGCTCAAGGTATTGAAGATAGATGGGGGGTGCTCGAGCAAATGTCATTCATGACGTCATCCAATTGCCAAAAGCTGGAAAAAAATTCAAAATGGCGAAGAAAAGATGGCCGCCATACAAATTTCGCCGGTGTCCAGCTCGGAGGGTATAAAAGATGGAAGTGTGGTTTCTTGGCAAGAGATGATCAGGGTCCGAAGATCTACTCGATGAATAGAAAAAAAAATCAAAATGGCGGAATTTATTTTTCCATACATTTTGTATGGCGAATATCGAATGTCTCATTCTCCTAGAAAGAGACGGATAACGATACAATAATGTAGGGGAAATGTGTTCGGGTGGAGGAGGCGAGTAGGGAAAAATTATGACATTTCAGAAAAACAAGATGGCGGCCTATATGATTTTTGTGACTCTTTTGTTTTCCAACCGATTTCGTTGAAACTCGCAAGCTTTGAAGAATGTACTAAACGATTAATAGAAAAAGTGGAAAATTTTGGAAAAACAAGATGGCCGCCGTACAAATTTCGTCGGTGTCTATCTCGGAGGCTATAAAAGATGGAAGAGTGGTTTCTTGGCAAAAGATGATCAGGGTCGAAGGTCTACTCGGTGGAACAAACTCTGCATGCTCGCGGACCACTTTAGTGGCCCGCGCACCCACGCACCCTACTTTATTAACCTTAACTACCCCGTTTTTTACAAAAAATGATATGGATGTCGTTTTCAGAGTTTTCCACGGTGCTGATTTTGATAACGACATTTATTTTGAAATCCAAGATGGCGGACATGCATTTTTTAAGAAAAAAATCGATGTGGGTGTTGTTTTATGGTGTTTTCGGGGTGAATTTTGTATCTTAATAAATCAATTTGGTTTTATATAATAAAATTAACCTTACCACGTCACGCGAGCTGCTTTAGCAGCTCGCGCACCGAGCAAAAACTAGTTTTATACTATATATAGCTCAATTACCACTGACTCATTGACATAATTTTTCTCCTAGAAAGAGAAGGAAAATGATATAGTGATGTAAGAGAGATGTGTTCGGATTTGGGAACCCTCTGGGGAAAAATTATGACTTTTCGGAAAAACAAGATGGCGGCCGACGTGATTTTTGCAGCTCCGTTGTTTTCCAACCGATTTCGTTGAATTTTGCAATCTTTGAAGAAAATAGTAAACGATTAATGGAAAATGTCGAAAAAATTGAAAAAACAAGATGGCGGCCGAACCGTAGCGTTTTCAAAATTTTGATTTTTCGACCCCGAACCGCGGCGCCACAGATCCGAAACGGGAAATCGATAATAATTATTTTTTTCTGGTTTCGTCTACGATTATCCTGAATTTTGACGGAATGGGAGTGGTTTTTAAAAATTCAAGATGGCGGCTGTCGTGGCGGCCATTATGTTAGAGGTACGAAAAAACGCAATTTTAAAAGTTAAATATCTCAAAGTTGGCAACATCGGAGCGATTCGGCTTCTATGAAGCGATTGTACGTATAGGCACAAGGTATAGATTGGAGGAAAAAAATTACCCCATTTTTTGGGGAAATTTCAAGATTTTCGGGAAATTGAAAAAAATCGAAATACGGACTTTTCGCAAAATCCGAGTATGAGCGATTACGTGTTTTGATCATACAAACGACATTTGGGTATTTTTGTCGCCGGAGACTGGCAACACTGGAATTTATCAAAGAAAAAGTGATTTTCGACCCGGTCTTTTTCACGGTATCCCCTTTCGCGTGGGTGCAAGCGAGAGGAAAGATTGAAGGTCATCGGGAGCGGTACATCCTGTAGTTAATAGGAAAATTATGAAACCGTGTAAAATCTTTCTGTGAAACGAGTGAACGGCCATTTTGTATTTTTTTTTATTTTTCGAAATTTTGACCACGTTTTTGAGGCAGTTGGCAACATTTTGGAAAGTCAGTATGTATGAATCGATTGTGTATCTCGGCGGGCAGTATGGAGATATGCAACCGGTGTTGCCACTTTTGGGGAGGTTTTCGAGATTTTCAACTAAGAAACTCCTGTAAAATTTTGTATGAAAAATTTTTTTTTCACTGATGGTATCGTATAGAAAACAAAAACTTAGTAAGCCAAAATTATGGAGAGAGCTGATGATTGAGGATATCGGAAACGGGTGAAAGGCCCGCTTAAGGTATTGAAGATAGGTGGGGGGTGCTCGAGCAAATGTCATTTATGACGTCATCCAATTGCCAAAAAGCTGGAAAAAAATTCAAAATGGCGAAGAAAAGATGGCCGCCATACAAATTTCGCCGGTGTCCAGCTTGGAGGGTATAAAAGATGGAAGTGTGGTTTTGTGGCAAGAGATGATCAGGGTCCGAAGGTCTACTCGATGAATAGAAAAAAAATTCAAAATGGCGGATTTTTTTTTCCCATAGAAAATGTATGGCGAATATTGAATGTCTCATTCTCCTAGAAAGAGTCAGAAGACGATACATTGATGTATGAGAGATATGTTCGGATGCGCGATATAAGTAGCGGAAAATTATGACATTTCAGAAAAACAAGATGGCGGCCTATATGATTTTTGCAACTCTTTTATTTTCCAACTGATTTCGTTGAAACTCGCAATCTTTGAAGAATGTAGTAAACGATTAATAGAAAAAGTGGAAAATTTAGGAAAAACAAGATGGCCGCCGTACAAATTTCGTCGGTGTTTATCTCGGAGGCTATAAAAGATGGAAGAGTGGTTTCTTGGCAAAGGATGATCAGGGTCCGAAGGTCTACTCGGTGGAACAAACTCTGCATGCTCGCGGACCATTTTAGTGGTCCGCGCACCCACGCACCCTACTAAATTATTATCTTAATCTACAAAAAATAATATGGATGTCGTTTTCAGGGTTTTCCAGGGTGCTGATTTTGATAATGACATTTATTTTCAAATCCAAGATGGCGGACTTACATTTTCTACAAAAAAAAGAAATGCCTGTCATTTTATGGGTTTTTTCGGGGTGAATTATGTATCTTAATAAATCAATTTGGTTTTATATAATAAAGTTAACCTTACCACGTCACGCGAGCTGCTTCAGCAGCTCGCGTACCGAGCAAAAGCTAGTTATTATTATACTATATATAGCTCGATTACCACTGACTCACTGACTGACTCATTGACTGACTCATTGACATAATTGTTCTCCTAGAAAGAGACGGAAAATGATATAATGATGTAGGGGAGATGTGTTCGGTTTCGGAAACCCTCTGGGGAAAAATTATGACATTTCAGAAAAACAAGATGGCGGCCGAGGTGATTTTTGCAGCTCCGTTGTTTTCCAACCGATTTCGTAGAATTTTGCAAACTTTCAAGAAATTGGTTAAAAATTAATAAAAAAAGTAGAAAAAATTGAAAAAACAAAATGGCGGCCGAGCCGTAGCGTTTTCAAAATTTTGATTTTTCGACCCCGAACCGCGGCGCCACAGATCCGAAACGGGGTAATCGAGGATAATTATTTTTTTTGATTTCACCCACGATTATCCTGTTTTTTGACAGAACGGGAGTGATTTTTAAAAATTCAAGATGGCGGCTGTCGTGGCGGCCGTTTTGTTAGAGGTACGAAAAAACGCAATTTTAAAAGTTAAATATCTGAAAGTTGGCAACATCGGAGCGATTCAACTTTCATGTAGCGATTGTACGTATAGGCTCGAGGTATAGATTGGAGGAAAAAAATTACCCCATTTTTCGGGAAATTTCAAGATTTTCGGGAAACTGTAAAAAATCGAAATACGGACTTTTTCGCAAAATCCGAGTATGAGCGATTACGTGTTTTGCTCGTACAAATGACATTTGGGTATTTTTGTCACCGGAAACTGGCAACACTGGAATTTATCAAAGTAAAAGTGATTTTCGACACGGTCTTTTTCACGGTATCCCCTTTCGCGTGGGTGCGAGCGAGAGGAAAGATTGAAACGTCATCGGGAGCGGTATATCCTGTAGTTAATAGGAAAATTATGAAACCGTGTAAAATCTTTCTGTGAAACGAGTTGGCGGCCATTTTGTATTTTTTTTAATTTTTCGAAATTTTGACCACGTTTTTGAGGCAGTTGGCAACATTTTGGAAAGTCAGTATGTATGAATCGATTGTGTATCTCGGCTGGCAGTATAGAGATATGCAGTCGGTGTTGCCAGTTTTGGGGAGATTTTCGAGATTTTCAACTAAGAAACTCCTGTAAAATTTTGTATGAAAATTTTTTTTTTCACTGATGGTGTCGTATAGAGAACAAAAACTTAGTAAGCCAAAATTAGTGAGAGAGCTGATGATTGAGGATATTGGAGACGGGTGAAGGGTCCGCTCAAGGTATTGAAGATAGGTGGGGGGTGCTCGAGCAAATGTCATTCATGACGTCATCCAATTGCCAAAAAACTGAAAAAAAATTCAAAATGGCGAAAAAAAGATGGCCGCCATACTAATTTCGCCGGCGTCCAGCTCGGAGGGTATAAAAGATGGAGGTGCGGTTTCTTGGCAAAAGAGGATCAGGATCCAAAGGTTTACTCGATGAATAGAAAAAAAATTCAAAATGGCGGAATTTAATTTTCCATACATTTTGTATGGCGAATATTGAATGCCTCATTCTCCTAGAAAGAGACGGATAACGATACGATAATGTAGGGGAGATATGTTTTGGTGCGCGATATGAGTAGGGAAAAATTACGACATTTCAGAAAAACAAGATGGCGGCCTATATGATTTTTGCAACTCTTTTGTTTTCCAACCGATTTCGTTGAAACTCGCAATCTTTAAAGAATGTAGTAAACGATTAATAGAAAAAGTGGAAAATTTTGGAAAAACAAGATGGCCGCCGTACAAATTTCGTCGGTGTCTATCTCGGAGAATATAAAAGATGGAAAAGTGGTTTCTTGGCAAAAGATGATTAGGGTCCGAAGGTCTACTCGGTGGAACAAACTCTGCATGCTCGCGGACCACTTTAGTGGTCCGCGCACCCACGCACCCTACTTTATTAACCTCAACTACCCTGTTTTTACAAATAATAATGTGAATGTCGTTTTCAGGGTTTTGTAGGGTGCTGATTATGATAATGACATTTATTTTGAAATCCAAGATGGCGGACATGCATTTTTTAAGAAAAAAATCGTTATGGGTGTCGTTTTATGGTGTTTTCGCGGTGAATTTTGTATCTTAATAAATAAATTTGGTTTAGTATAATAAAGTTAACCCAACCACGTCACGCGAGCTGCTTTAGCAGCTCGCGCACCGAGCAAAACACTAGTTATTATACTATATATAGCTCGATTACCACTCACTCACTGACTCATTGACATAATTGTTCTCCTAGAAAGAGAAGGAAAATGATATAGTGATGTAGGGGAAATGTGTTCGAGTGGGGGAGTCGACTGGGGAAAAATTATGACATTTCGGAAAAACAAGATGGCGGCCGACGTGATTTTTGCAGCTCCTTTGTTTTTTAAGGGACTCCGTTCAAACTCGCAACTATTGAAGAATGTAGTAAATGATTATCAGAAAATGTGGAAAAAATTGGAAAAACAAGATGGCGGCCGAGCCGTAGCGTTTTCAAATTTTTGATTTTTCGACCCCGAACCGCGGCGCCACAGATCCAAGACGGGGTAGTCTAGGATAGTTATTTTTTCGTGTTTCGCACACGATTATCCTGTATTTTGACAGAACGGGAGTGGTTTTTAAAAATTCAAGATGGCGGCTGTCATGGCGGCCGTTTTGTTCGAGGTACGAAAAAACGCAATTTTAAAAGTTAAATATCTCAAAGTTGGCAACATCGGAGCGATTCGGCTTCTATGAAGCGGTTGTACGTATAGACTCGAGGTATAGATCGGTGGGAAAAAATTACCCCATTTTTAGGGAAATTTCAAGATTTTCGGGAAATTGTAAAAAATCGAAATATGCACTTTTAGCAAAATCCGAGTATGAGCGATTACGTGTTTTGCTCGTGCAAATGATATTTTGGTACTTTTGTCGCCGGGGACTGGCAACACTAGAATTTATCAAAGTAAAAGTGATTTTCGACATGATCTTTTTTAGGGGCGATCGGTTCGCCTGGGTGCGAGCGAGATGAGAGATTGAAACGTCATCGGGAGCGGTATATCCTGTAATTAATAGGAAAATTATGAAACCGTGTAAAATCTTTCTGTGAAAAGAGTTGGCGGCCATTTTGTATTTTTTTTAATTTTTCGAAATTTAGATCACGTTTTTGAGGCAGTTGGCAACATTTTGGAAAGTCAATATGTATGAATCGATTGTGTATCTCGGCTGGCAGTATGGAGATATGCAACCGGTGTTGCCACTTTTGGGGAGATTTTCGAGATTTTCAACTAAGAAACTCCTGTAAAATTTTGTATGAAAAATTTTTTTTCCACTGATGGTGTCGTATAGAGAACAAAAACTTAGTAAGCCAAAATTATGGAGAGAGCTGATGATTGAGGGTTTTGGAGACGGGTGGAGGGCCCGCTTAAGGTATTGAAGATAGGCGGGGGGTGCTCGAGCAAATGTCATTCATGACGTCATCCAATTGCCAAAAAGCTGAAAAAAAATTCAAAATGGCGAAGAAAAGATGGCCGCCATACAAATTTCGCCGGTGTCCAGTTCGGAGGGTATAAAAGATGGAAGTGAGGCTTCTTGGCAAGAGATGATCAGGATCCGAAGGTCTACTCGATGAATAGAAAAAAAATCCAAAATGGCGGATTTTTTTTTCCATACATTTTGTATGGCGAATATTGAATGCCTCATTCTCCTAGAAAGAGACAGAAAACGATACATTGATGTATGGGAGATATGTTCGGATGCGCGATATGAGTAGGGGAAAATTATGACATTTCAGAAAAACAAGATGGCGGCCTATATGATTTTTGCAACTCTTTTGTTTTCCAACCGATTTCGTTGAAACTCGCAATCTTTGAAGAATATAGTAAACGATTAATATAAAAAGTGGAAAATTTTGGAAAAACAAGATGGCCGCCGTACAAATTTCGTCGGTGTCTATCTCGGAGGCTATAAAAGATGGAAGAGTGGTTTCTTGGCAAAAGATGATCAGGGTCCGAAGGTCTACTCGGTGAAAGAAACTCTGCATGCTCGCGGACCACTTTAGTGGTCCGCGCACCCACGCACCCTACTAAATTATTATCCTAATTTACAAAAAATAATATGGACATCGTTTTCAGGGTTTTCCAGGGTGCTGATTTTGATAATGACATTTATTTTCAAATCCAAGATGGCGGACTTACATTTTCTACAAAAAATAGAAATGCCTGTCATTTTATGGGGTTTTTAGGGGTGAATTATGTATCTTATTAAATCAATTTGGTTTTATATAATAAAGTTTACCTTACCACGTCACGTGAGCTGCTTTAGCAGCTCGCGCACCGAGCAAAAACTAGTTATACTATATATAGCTCGATTACCACTCACTGACTCACTCATTGACATAATTGTTCTCCTAGAAAGAGACGGAAAATGATATAATGATGTAGGGGAGTTGTGTTTGGATTCGGGAACCCTCTGGGGAAAAATTATGACATTTCAGAAAAACAAGATGGCGGCCGATGTGATTTTTGCAGCTCCGTTGTTTTCCAACCGATTTCGTTGAATTTTGCAATCTTTGAAGAAAGTAGTAAACGGTTAATAGAAAATGTGAAAAAAATTGGAAAAACAAGATGGCGGCCGAACCGTAGCGTTTTGAAAATTTCGATTTTTCGACCCCGAACCGCGGCGCCACAGATCCGAAACGGGGTAATCGAGGATAATTATTTTTCTGGTTTCGCCCACGATTATCCTGTATTTTGACAGAGCGGGAGTGATTTTAAAAAAATCAAGATGGCGGCTGTCGTGGCGGCCGTTTTGTTAGAGGTACGAAAAAACGCAATTTTAAAAGTTAAATATCTCAAATTTGGCAACATCGGAGCGATTCGGCTTCTATGTAGCGACTGTACGTATAGGCTCGAGGTATAGATTGGAGGAAAAAAATTACCCCATTTTTAGGGAAATTTCAAGATTTTCGGGAAATTGTAAAAAATCGAAATACAGACTTTTCGCAAAATCCGAGTATAAGCGATTATGTGTTTTGCTCGTGCAAATGACATTTAGGTACTTTTGTTACCAGAGACTGGCAACACTGGAATTTATCAAAGTAAAAGTGATTTTCGACACGGTCTTTTTCACGGTATCCCCTGTCGCGTGGGTGCGAGCGAGAGGCAAGATTGAAACGTCATCGGGAGCGGCATATCCTGTAGTTAATAGGAAAATTATGAAACCGTGTAAAATCTTTCTGTGAAACGAGCTGGCGGCCATTTTGTATTTTTTTTAACTTTTCGAAATTTTGATCAAGTTTTTGAGGCAGTTGGCAACATTTTGGAAAGTCAATATGTATGAATCGATTGTGTATCTCGGCTGGAAGTATAGAGATATGCAGTCGGTGTTGCCAGTTTTGGGGAGATTTTCGAGATTTTCAACTAAGAAACTCCTGTAAAATTTTGTGTGAAAATTTTTTTTTTCACTGATGGTGTCGTATAGAAAACAAAAAGTTAGTAAGCCAAAATTATGGAGAGAGCTGATGATTGAGGGTTTCGGAGACGGGTGGAGGGCCCGCTTAAGGTATTGAAGATAGGCGGGGGGTGCTCGAGCAAATGTCATTCATGACGTCATCCAATTGCCAAAAAGCTGAAAAAAAATTCAAAATGGCGAAGAAAAGATGGCCGCCATACAAATTTCGCTGGTGTCCAGCTCGGAGGGTATAAAAGATGGAAGTGAGGTTTCTTGGCAAGAGATGATCAGGATCCGAAGGTCTACTCGATGAATAGAAAAAAAATCCAAAATGGCGGAATTTTTTTTTCCATACATTTTGTATGGCGAATATTGAATGCCTCATTCTCCTAGAAAGAGACAGAAAACGATACATTGATGTATGGGAGATATGTTCGGATGCGCGATATGAGTAGGGGAAAATTATGATATTTCAGAAAAACAAGATGGCGGCCTATATGATTTTTGCAACTCTATTGTTTTCCGACCGATTTCGTTGAAACTCGCAATCTTGGAAGAAAGTAGTAAACGATTAATGGAAATAGTGGAAAAATTTGGAAAAACAAGATGGCCGCCACACAAACTTCGTCGGTGTCTATCTCGGAAGGTATAAAAGATGGAAGACTGGTTTCTCGGCAAAAGATGATCAGGATCCGAAAGTCTACTCGGTGGAACAAACTCTGCATGCTCGCGGACCACTTTAGTGGTCCGCGCACCCAAGCACCCTACTTTATTAACCTCAACTACCCCGTTTTTACAAAAAATGATATGGATGTCGTTTTCAGAGTTTTCCGGCGTGCTGATTTTGATAACGACATTTATTTTGAAATCCAAGATGGCGGACATGCACTTTTTAAGAAAAAAATTGATATGGGTGTCGTTTTGTGGGTTTTTGTGGTGAATTGTGTATCTTTAATAAATAAATTTGGTTAAATATAATAAAGTTAACATAACCACGTCACGTGAGCTGCTTTAGCAGCTCGCGCACCGAGCAAAACACTAGTTATACTATATATAGCTCGATTACCACTGACTGACTCATTGACATAATTGTTCTCCTAGAAAGAGACGGCAAATGATATAATGATGTAGGGGAGTTGTGTTCGGATGGGGGAGTCGACTAAGGAAAAATTATGACATTTCGGAAAAACAAGATGGCGGCCGACGTGATTTTTGCAGCTCCTTTGTTTTTTTAAGGGACTCCGTTCAAACTCGCAAATATTAAAGAATGTAGTAAACGGTTAACAGAAAAAGTAGAAAAAATTGGAAAAACAAGATGGCGGCCGAGCCGTAGCGTTTTAAAAATTTTGATTTTTCGACCCCGAACCGCGGCGCCACAGATCCGAAACTGGGTAATTGATGATAATTATTTTTTCTTGTTTCGCCCACGATTATCCTGTATTTTGACAAAACGGGAGTGGTTTTCAAAAATTCAAGATGGCGGCTGTCGTGGCGGCCGTTATGTTAGAGGTACGAAAAAACGCAATTTTAAAAGTTGAATATCTCAAAGTTGGCAACATCGGAGCGATTCGGCTTCTTTGAAGCGATTGTACGTATAGGCTCGAGGTATAGATTGGAGGAAAAAAATTACCCCATTTTTTGGGGAAATTTCAAGATTTTCGGGAAATTGTAAAAAATCGAAATACGGGCTTTTTGAAAAATCTGAGTATGAGCGATTATGTGTTTTGCTCGTACAAATGACATTTGGGTATTTTTGTCGCCGAAGACTGGCAACACTGGAATTTATCAAAGAAAAATTGATTTTCGACGTGGTCTTTTTTCAGGGGCGATCGTTTCGCGTGGGTGCGAGCGAGAGGAGAGATTGAAACGTCATCGGGAGCGGTATATCCTGTAGTTATTGAAAAAGTTGTACAACGATGTAATTTATTTTTGCAAAACGAATTGGCGGCCATTTTGTAATTTTTTGAATTTTTCGAAATTTTGATCACGTTTTTGAGGCAGTTGGCAACATTTTGGAAAGTCAATATGTATGAATCGATTGTGTATCTCGGCTGGCAGTATCGAGATGTGCAACCGGTGTTGCCACTTTTGGGGAGATTTTCGAGATTTTCAACTAAGAAACTCCTGTAAAATTTTGTATGAAAAATTTTTTTTTCACTGATGGTGTCGTATAGAAAACAAAAACTTAGTTAGCCAAAATTATGGAGAGAGCTGATGATTGAGGATATCGGAGACGGGTGAAGGGCCCGCTTAAGGTATTGAAGATAGGTCGGGGGTGCTCGAGCAAATGTCATTCATGACATCATCCAATTGCCAAAAAGCTGAAAAAAATTTCAAAATGGCGAAAAAAAGATGGCCGCCATACAAATTTCACCGGTGTCCAGCTCGGAGGGTATAAAAGATGGAAGTGAGGTTTCTTGGCAAGAGATGATCAGGATCCAAAGGTTTACTCGATGAATAGAAAAAAAATCCAAAATGGCGGATTTTTTTTTCCATACATTTTGTATGGCGAATATTGAATGCCTCATTCTCCTAGAAAGAGACGGAAAACGATACGATAATGTAGGACAGATGTGTTTGGCTGGTGAAAGCGAGTAGGGAAAAATTATGACATTTCAGAAAAACAAGATGGCGACCGACGTGATTTTTGCAACTCTTTTGTTTTCCAACCGATTTCGTTGAAACTCACAATCTTTGAAGAAAGTAGTAAACGATTAATAGAAAAAGTGGAAAATTTTGGAAAAACAAGATGGCCGCCGTATAAATTTCGTCGATGTCTATCTCGGAGGCTATAAAAGATGGAAGAGTGGTTTCTTGGCAAAAGATGATCAGGGTCCGAAGGTCTACTCGGTGGAACAAACTTTGCATGCTCGCGGACCACTTTAGTGGTCCGCGCACCCACGCACCCTACTTTATTAACCTCAACTACCCCGTTTTTACAAAAAATGATATGGATATCGTTTTCAGAGTTTTCCAGCGTGCTGATTTTGATAATGACATTTATTTTGAAATCCAAGATGGCGGGCGTGCACTTTTTAAGAAAAAAATTGATATAGGTGTCGTTTTATGGGGTTTTCGGGGTAATTTGTGTATCTTAATAAAAAAAATCGGTTTAATACAACTCATAAACCTAACCACGTCACGAGAGCTGCTTTAGCAGCTCGCGCACCGAGCAAAACACTAGTTATTATACTATATATAGCTCGATTACCACTCACTCACTGACTCATTGACATAATTGTTCTCCTAGAAAGAGAAGGAAAATGATATAGTGATGTAGGGGAAATGTGTTCGAGTGGGGGAGTCGACTGGGGAAAAATTATGACATTTCGGAAAAACAAGATGGCGGCCGACGTGATTTTTGCAGCTCCTTTGTTTTTTAAGGGACTCCGTTCAAACTCGCAACTATTGAAGAATGTAGTAAATGATTATCAGAAAATGTGGAAAAAATTGGAAAAACAAGATGGCGGCCGAGCCGTAGCGTTTTCAAATTTTTGATTTTTCGACCCCGAACCGCGGCGCCACAGATCCAAGACGGGGTAGTCTAGGATAGTTATTTTTTCGTGTTTCGCACACGATTATCCTGTATTTTGACAGAACGGGAGTGGTTTTTAAAAATTCAAGATGGCGGCTGTCATGGCGGCCGTTTTGTTCGAGGTACGAAAAAACGCAATTTTAAAAGTTAAATATCTCAAAGTTGGCAACATCGGAGCGATTCGGCTTCTATGAAGCGGTTGTACGTATAGACTCGAGGTATAGATCGGTGGGAAAAAATTACCCCATTTTTAGGGAAATTTCAAGATTTTCGGGAAATTGTAAAAAATCGAAATATGCACTTTTAGCAAAATCCGAGTATGAGCGATTACGTGTTTTGCTCGTGCAAATGATATTTTGGTACTTTTGTCGCCGGGGACTGGCAACACTAGAATTTATCAAAGTAAAAGTGATTTTCGACATGATCTTTTTTAGGGGCGATCGGTTCGCCTGGGTGCGAGCGAGATGAGAGATTGAAACGTCATCGGGAGCGGTATATCCTGTAATTAATAGGAAAATTATGAAACCGTGTAAAATCTTTCTGTGAAAAGAGTTGGCGGCCATTTTGTATTTTTTTTAATTTTTCGAAATTTTGATCACGTTTTTGAGGCAGTTGGCAACATTTTGGAAAGTCAATATGTATGAATCGATTGTGTATCTCGGCTGGCAGTATGGAGATATGCAACCGGTGTTGCCACTTTTGGGGAGATTTTCGAGATTTTCAACTAAGAAACTCCTGTAAAATTTTGTATGAAAAATTTTTTTTCCACTGATGGTGTCGTATAGAGAACAAAAACTTAGTAAGCCAAAATTATGGAGAGAGCTGATGATTGAGGGTTTTGGAGACGGGTGGAGGGCCCGCTTAAGGTATTGAAGATAGGCGGGGGGTGCTCGAGCAAATGTCATTCATGACGTCATCCAATTGCCAAAAAGCTGAAAAAAAATTCAAAATGGCGAAGAAAAGATGGCCGCCATACAAATTTCGCCGGTGTCCAGCTCGGAGGGTATAAAAGATGGAAGTGAGGCTTCTTGGCAAGAGATGATCAGGATCCGAAGGTCTACTCGATGAATAGAAAAAAAATCCAAAATGGCGGATTTTTTTTTCCATACATTTTGTATGGCGAATATTGAATGCCTCATTCTCCTAGAAAGAGACAGAAAACGATACATTGATGTATGGGAGATATGTTCGGATGCGCGATATGAGTAGGGGAAAATTATGACATTTCAGAAAAACAAGATGGCGGCCTATATGATTTTTGCAACTCTTTTGTTTTCCAACCGATTTCGTTGAAACTCGCAATCTTTGAAGAATATAGTAAACGATTAATATAAAAAGTGGAAAATTTTGGAAAAACAAGATGGCCGCCGTACAAATTTCGTCGGTGTCTATCTCGGAGGCTATAAAAGATGGAAGAGTGGTTTCTTGGCAAAAGATGATCAGGGTCCGAAGGTCTACTCGGTGAAAGAAACTCTGCATGCTCGCGGACCACTTTAGTGGTCCGCGCACCCACGCACCCTACTAAATTATTATCCTAATTTACAAAAAATAATATGGACATCGTTTTCAGGGTTTTCCAGGGTGCTGATTTTGATAATGACATTTATTTTCAAATCCAAGATGGCAGACTTACATTTTCTACAAAAAATAGAAATGCCTGTCATTTTATGGGGTTTTTAGGGGTGAATTATGTATCTTATTAAATCAATTTGGTTTTATATAATAAAGTTTACCTTACCACGTCACGTGAGCTGCTTTAGCAGCTCGCGCACCGAGCAAAAACTAGTTATTATTATACTATATATAGCTCGATTACCACTCACTGACTCACTGACTCATTGACATAATTGTTCTCCTAGAAGGAGACAGAAAATGATATAATGATGTAGGGGAGATGTGTTCGGATTCGGGAACCCTCTGGGGAAAAATTATGACATTTTAGAAAAACAAGATGGCGGCCGACGTGATTTTTGCAGCTCCGTTGTTTTCCAAACGATTTTGTTGAATTTTGCAAACTTTGAAGAAAGTAGTAAACGATTAACAGAAAATGTGGAAAAAATTGGAAAAACAAGATGGCGGCCGAGATGGAGCGTTTTCAAAATTTTCATTTTTCGACCCGGAACCGCGGCGCCACAGATCCGAGACGGGGCAGTCGAGGATAATTATTTTTTCGTGTTTCGCCCACGATTATCCTGTATTTTGACAGAACGGGAGTGATTTTTAAAAATTCAAGATGGCGGCTGTCATGGTGGCCGTTATGTTAGAGGTATGAAAAAACGCAATTTTAAAAGTTAAATATCTCAAAGTTGGCAACATCGGAGCGGTTCAGCTTCTATGAAGCGATTGTACGTATGAACTTGAGGTATAGATTGGTGGGGAAAAATTACCCCATTTTTCGGGAAATTTCAAGATTTTGGGGAAAATGTAAAAAATCGAAATACGGACTTTTCGCAAAATCCGAGTATGAGCGATTATGTGTTTTGCTCGTACAAATGACATTTGGGTATTTTTGTCGCCGGAGACTGGCAACACTGGAATTTATCAAAGTAAAAGTGATTTTCGACACGGTCTTTTTCACGGTATCCCCTTTCGCGTGGGTGCGAGCGAGAGGAGAGATTGAAACGTCATCGGGAGCGGTATATCCTGTAGTTAATAGGAAAATTATGAAACCGTGTAAAATCTTTCTGTGAAACGAGTTGGCGGCCATTTTGTATTTTTTTTTATTTTTCGAAATTTTGACCACGTTTTTGAGGCAGTTGGCAACATTTTGGAAAGTCAACATGTATCAATCGATTGTGTGACTCAACCAGCAGTATCGAAATATGTACACAGTGTTGCCACATTTGGGGAGATTTTCGAGATTTTCCCCAAAAACTCCTCCTGTAAAATTTTGTATGAAATTTTTTTTTTTCACTGATGGTTTCGTATAGGAAACAAAAAAAAAATCGAGGAAAAATTTGGAAATAGCTGATGATCGAGGATGTCGGAGACGGGTGAAGGGTCCGCTCAAGGTATTGAAGATAGGTGGGGGGTGCTCGACCAAATGTCATTCATGACATCATCCAATTGCCAAAAAGCTGAAAAAAAATTCAAAATGGCGAAGAAAAGATGGCCGCCATACAAATTTCGCCGGCGTCCAGCTCGGAGGGTATAAAAGATGGAGGTGCGGTTTCTTGGCAAAAGAGGATCAGGATCCAAAGGTCTAATCGATGAATAGAAAAAAAATTCAAAATGGCGGAATTTATTTTCCCATACATTTTGTATGGCGAATATTGAATGTCTCATTCTCCTAAAAAAAAGACGGAAAACGATACGATAATGTAGGGGAGATGTGTTCGGGTGGGGGAGGCGAGTAGGGAAAAATTATGACATTTCAGAAAAACAAGATGGCGGCCTAAGTGATTTTTGTAACTCTTTTGTTTTCCAACCGATTTCGTTGAAACTCACAATCTTTGAAGAAAGTAGTATACGATTAATGGAAATAGTGGAAAATTTGGAAAAACAAGATGGCCGCCACACAAACTTCGTCGGTGTCCATCTCGGAGGCTATAAAAGATGGAAGAGTGGTTTCTTCGCAAAAGATGATCAGGGTCCGGAGGTCTACTCAATGGAACAAACTCTGCATGCTCGCGGACCACTTTAGTGGTCCGCGCACCCACGCACCCTACTTTATTAACCTCAACTACCCCGTTTTTATAAAAAATGATATGGATGTCGTTTTCAGAGTTTCCCAGGGTGCTGATTTTGATAACGACATTTATTTTGAAATCCAAGATGGCGGACATGCATTTTTTAAGAAAAAAATCGATATGGGTGTCGTTTTATTGTGTTTCCGCGGTTAATTTTGTATCTCAATAAATACTATCGTTTTAATACTTGTCAACCCAACCACGTCACGCGAGCTGCTTTAGCAGCTCGCGCACCGAGCAAAACACTAGTTATACTATATATAGCTCGATTACCACTCACTCACTCATTGACATAATTGTTCTCCTAGAAAGAGAAGGAAAATGATATAATGATGTAGGGGAGATGTGTTCGGGTGGGGGAGTCAACTGGGGAAAAATTATGACATTTCGGAAAAACAAGATGGCGGCCGCCGTGATTTTTGCAGCTCCGTTGTTTTCTAAGGGACTCCGTTCAAACTCGCAACTATTGAAGAATGTAGTAAACGGTTAACAGAAAATGTGGAAAAAATTGGAAAAACAAGATGGCGGCCGAGCCGTAGCGTTTCAAAATTTTTAATTTTTCGACCCCGAACCGCGGCGTCACAGATCCGAAACGGGGTAATCGAGGATAATTATTTTTTCTGGTTTCGCCCACGATTATCCTGTATTTTGACAGAACGGGAGTGGCTTTTAAAAATTCAAGATGGCGGCTGTCATGGCGGCCGTTTTGTTAGAGGTACGAAAAAACGCAATTTTAAAAGTTAAATATCTCAAAGTTGGCAACATTGGAGCGATTCGGCTTCTATGAAGCGGTTGTACGTATAGACTCGAGGTATAGATCGGTGGGAAAAAATTACCACATTTTTAGGGAAATTTCAAGATTTTCGGGAAATTGTAAAAAATCGAAATACGCACTTTTAGCAAAATCCGAGTATGAGTGATTACGTGTTTTGCTCGTACAAATGACATTTGGGTATTTTTGTCACCGGAGACTGGCAACACTGGAATTTATCAAAGTAAAAGTGATTTTCGACACGGTCTTTTTCACGGTATCCCCTTTCGCGTGGGTGCGAGCGAGAGGAAAGATTGAAACGTCATCGGGAGCGGTATATCCTGTAGTTAATAGGAAAAATATGAAACCATGTAAAATCTTTCTGTGAAACGAGTTGGCGGCCATTTTGTATTTTTTTTAACTTTTCGAAATTTTGATCACGTTTTTGAGGCAGTTGGCAACATTTTGGAAAGTCAGTATGTATGAATCGATTGTGTATCTAGGCTGGCAGTATGGAGATATGCAACCGGTGTTGCCACTTTTGGGGAGATTTTCGAGATTTTCAACTAAGAAGCTCCTGTAAAATTTTGTATGAAAATTTTTTTTTTCACTGATGGTGTCGTATAGAAAACAAAAACTTAGTAAGCCAAAATTATGGAGAGAGCTGATGATTGAGGGTTTCGGAGACGGGTGGAGGGCCCGCTTGAGGTATTGAAGATAGGTGGGGGGTGCTCGAGCAAATGTCATTCATGACGTCATCCAATTGCCAAAAAGCTGAAAAAAAATTCAAAATGGCGAAGAAAAGATGGCCGCCATACAAATTTCGCTGGTGTCCAGCTCGGAAGGTATAAAAGATGGAAGTGAGGTTTCTTGGCAAGAGATGATCAGAATCCGAAGGTCTACTCGATGAATAGAAAAAAAATCCAAAATGGCGGAATTTTTTTTTCCATACATTTTGTATGGCGAATATTGAATGCCTCATTCTCCTAGAAAGAGACAGAAAACGATACATTGATGTATGGGAGATATGTTCGGATGCGCGATATGAGTAGGGGAAAATTATGACATTTCAGAAAAACAAGATGGCGGCCTATATGATTTTTGCAACTCTTTTGTTTTCCAACCGATTTCGTTGAAACTCGCAATCTTTGAAGAAAATAGTAAACGATTACTGGAAATAGTGAAAAAATTGGAAAAACAAGATGGCCGCCACACAAACTTCGTCGGTGTCTATCTCGGAGGGTATAAAAGATGGAAGAGTGGTTTCTTGGCAAAAGATGATCAGGATCCGAAGGTCTACTCGTTGGAACAAACTCTGCATGCTCGCGGACCACTTTAGTGGTCCGCGCACCCACGCACCCTACTTTATTAAGCTCAACTACCCCGTTTTTACAAAAACTGATATGGATGTCGTTTTCAGAGTTTTCCGGCGTGCTGAATTTGATAACGACATTTATTTTGAAATCCAAGATGGCGGACATGCATTTTTTAAGAAAAATTTCGATATGGGTGTCCTTTTATGGTGTTTTTGGGGTGAATTTTGTATCTTAATAAATAAATTCGTTTTAATACTTATCAACCTAACCACGTCACGCGAGCTGCTTTAGCAGCTCGCGCACCGAGCAAAACACTAGTTATACTATATATAGCTCGATTACCACTGACTCACTGACTGACTCATTGACATAATTGTTCTCCTAGAAAGAGACGGAAAATGATATAATGATGTAGGGGAGATGTGTTCGGTTTCGGAAACCCTCTGGGGAAAAATTATGACATTTCAGAAAAACAAGATGGCGGCCGAGGTGATTTTTGCAGCTCCGTTGTTTTCCAACCGATTTCGTAGAATTTTGCAAACTTTCAAGAAATTGGTTAAAAATTAATAAAAAAAGTAGAAAAAATTGAAAAAACAAAATGGCGGCCGAGCCGTAGCGTTTTCAAAATTTTGATTTTTCGACCCCGAACCGCGGCGCCACAGATCCGAAACGGGGTAATCGAGGATAATTATTTTTTTTGATTTCAC
This sequence comes from Maniola jurtina, assembly GCF_905333055.1. Taxonomy (NCBI): domain Eukaryota; kingdom Metazoa; phylum Arthropoda; class Insecta; order Lepidoptera; family Nymphalidae; genus Maniola; species Maniola jurtina. Next base: position 4,053,270 of record NC_060057.1, read on the forward strand.
CCACGATTATCCTGTTTTTTGACAGAACGGGAGTGATTTTTAAAAATTCAAGATGGCGGCTGTCGTGGCGGCCGTTTTGTTAGAGGTACGAAAAAACGCAATTTTAAAAGTTAAATATCTCAAAGTTGGCAACATCGGAGCGATTCGGCTTTCATGTAGCGATTGTACGTATAGGCTCGAGGTATAGATTGGAGGAAAAAAATTACCCCATTTTTCGGGAAATTTCAAGATTTTCGGGAAACTGTAAAAAATCGAAATACGGACTTTTCGCAAAATCCGAGTATGAGCGATTACGTGTTTTGCTCGTACAAATGACATTTGGGTATTTTTGTCACCGGAAACTGGCAACACTGGAATTTATCAAAGTAAAAGTGATTTTCGACACGGTCTTTTTCACGGTATCCCCTTTCGCGTGGGTGCGAGCGAGAGGAAAGATTGAAACGTCATCGGGAGCGGTATATCCTGTAGTTAATAGGAAAATTATGAAACCGTGTAAAATCTTTCTGTGAAACGAGTTGGCGGCCATTTTGTATTTTTTTTAATTTTTCGAAATTTTGACCACGTTTTTGAGGCAGTTGGCAACATTTTGGAAAGTCAGTATGTATGAATCGATTGTGTATCTCGGCTGGCAGTATAGAGATATGCAGTCGGTGTTGCCAGTTTTGGGGAGATTTTCGAGATTTTCAACTAAGAAACTCCTGTAAAATTTTGTATGAAAATTTTTTTTTTCACTGATGGTGTCGTATAGAGAACAAAAACTTAGTAAGCCAAAATTAGTGAGAGAGCTGATGATTGAGGATATTGGAGACGGGTGAAGGGTCCGCTCAAGGTATTGAAGATAGGTGGGGGGTGCTCGAGCAAATGTCATTCATGACGTCATCCAATTGCCAAAAAGCTGAAAAAAAATTCAAAATGGCGAAAAAAAGATGGCCGCCATACTAATTTCGCCGGCGTCCAGCTCGGAGGGTATAAAAGATGGAGGTGCGGTTTCTTGGCAAAAGAGGATCAGGATCCAAAGGTTTACTCGATGAATAGAAAAAAAATTCAAAATGGCGGAATTTAATTTTCCATACATTTTGTATGGCGAATATTGAATGCCTCATTCTCCTAGAAAGAGACGGATAACGATACGATAATGTAGGGGAGATATGTTTTGGTGCGCGATATGAGTAGGGAAAAATTACGACATTTCAGAAAAACAAGATGGCGGCCTATATGATTTTTGCAACTCTTTTGTTTTCCAACCGATTTCGTTGAAACTCGCAATCTTTAAAGAATGTAGTAAACGATTAATAGAAAAAGTGGAAAATTTTGGAAAAACAAGATGGCCGCCGTACAAATTTCGTCGGTGTCTATCTCGGAGAATATAAAAGATGGAAAAGTGGTTTCTTGGCAAAAGATGATTAGGGTCCGAAGGTCTACTCGGTGGAACAAACTCTGCATGCTCGCGGACCACTTTAGTGGTCCGCGTACCCACGCACCCTACTTTATTAACCTCAACTACCCTGTTTTTACAAATAATAATGTGAATGTCGTTTTCAGGGTTTTGTAGGGTGCTGATTATGATAATGACATTTATTTTGAAATCCAAGATGGCGGACAAGCATTTTTTAAGAAAAAAATCGTTATGGGTGTCGTTTTATGGTGTTTTCGCGGTGAATTTTGTATCTTAATAAATAAATTTGGTTTAGTATAATAAAGTTAACCCAACCACGTCACGCGAGCTGCTTTAGCAGCTCGCGCACCGAGCAAAACACTAGTTATTATACTATATATAGCTCGATTACCACTGACTGACTCACTCACTCATTGACATAATTGTTCTCCTAGAAGGAGACGGAAAATGATATAATGATGTGGGGGAGTTGTGTTCGGTTTCGGGAACCCTCTGGGGAAAAATTATGACATTTCGGAAAAACAAGATGGCGGCCGAGGTGATTTTTGCAGCTCCGTTGTTTTCCAACCGATTTCGTTGAATTTTGCAATCTTTGAAGAAAATAGTAAACGATTAATGGGAAATGTCGAAAAAATTGAAAAAACAAGATGGCGGCCGAACCGTAGCGTTTTCAAAATTTTGATTTTTCGACCCCGAACCGCGGCGCCACAGATCCGAAACGGGAAATCGATAATAATTATTTTTTTCTGGTTTCGTCTATGATTATCCTGAATTTTGACAAAATGGGAGTGGTTTTTAAAAATTCAAGATGGCGGCTGTCGTGGCGGCCATTATGTTAGAGGTACGAAAAAACGCAATTTTAAAAGTTAAATATCTCAAAGTTGGCAACATCGGAGCGATTCGGCTTCTATGAAGCGATTGTACGTATAGGCTCGAGGTATAGATTGGAGGAAAGAAATTACCCCATTTTTTGGGGAAATTTCAAGATTTTCGGGAAATTGAAAAAAATTGAAATACGGACTTTTCGCAAAATCCGAGTATGACCGATTATGTGTTTTGATCATACAAATGACATTTGGGTATTTTTGTCGCCGGAGACTGGCAACACTGGAATTTATCAAAGAAAAAATGATTTTCGACGTGGTCTTTTTTTAGGGGCGATCGTTTCGCGTGGGTGTGAGCGAGAGGAGAGATTGAAACGTCATCGGGAGCGGTATATCCTGTAGTTATTGGAAAAGTTGTAAAACGATGTAATTTATTTCTGCAAAACGAGTTGGCGGCCATTTTGTATTTTTTTTAATTTTTCGAAATTTTGATCACGTTTTTGAGGCAGTTGGCAACATTTTGGAAAGTCAGTATGTATGAATCGATTGTGTATCTCGGCTGGCAGTATGAAGATATGCAACCGGTGTTGCCACTTTTGGGGAGATTTTCGAGATTTTCAACTAGAAAACTCCTGTAAAATTTTGTATGAAAAATTTTTTTTTCACTGATGGTGTCGTATAGAAAACAAAAACTTAGTAAGCCAAAATTATGGAGAGAGCTGATGATTGAGGGTTTCGGAGACGGGTGAAGGGTCCGCTCAAGGTATTGAAGATAGGTGGGGGGTGCTCGACCAAATGTCATTCATGACATCATCCAATTGCCAAAAAGCTGAAAAAAAATTCAAAATGGCGAAGAAAAGATGGCCGCCATACAAATTTCGCCGGCGTCCAGCTCGGAGGGTATAAAAGATGGAGGTGCGGTTTCTTGGCAAAAGAGGATCAGGATCCAAAGGTCTACTCGATGAATAGAAAAAAATTCAAAATGGCGGAATTTATTTCCCCATACATTTTGTATGGCGAATATTGAATGTCTCATTCTCCTAGAAAGAGACGGAAAACGATACGATAATGTAGGGGAGATATGTTTTGAAGCGCGATATGAGAAGGGAAAAATTATGACATTTCAGAAAAACAAGATGGCGACCGACGTGATTTTTGCAACTCTTTTGTTTTCCAACCGATTTCGTTGAAACTCGCAATCTTTGAAGAATGTAGTAAACGATTAATAGAAAAAGTGGAAAATTTTGGAAAAACAAGATGGCCGCCGTACAAATTTCGTCGGTGTCTATCTCGGAGGCTATAAAAGATGGAAGAATGGTTTCTTGGCAAAAGATGATCAGGGTCCGAAGGTCTACTCGGTGGAACAAACTCTGCATGCTCGCGGACCACTTTAGTGGTCCGCGCACCCACGCACCCTACTTTATTACCCTCAACTACCCCGTTTTTACAAAAAATGATATGGATGTCGTTTTCAGAGTTTTCCAGGGGCTGATTTTGATAACGACATTTATTTTGAAATCCAAGATGGCGGACATGTCTTTTTTAAGAAAAAAATCGATATGGGTGTCGTTTTATGGTGTTTTCGCGGTGAATTTTGCATCTTAATAACTCGATTCGGTTTAATACAATAAAGCTAAACATTACCACGTCACGCGAGCTGCTTTAGCAGCTCGCGCACCGAGCAAAACACTAGTACTATATATAGCTCGATTACCACTCACTGACTCACTGACTCACTCATTGACATAATTGTTCTCCTAGAAAGAGACGGAAAATGATATAGTGATGTGGGGGAGTTGTGTTCGGTTTCGGGAACCCTCTGGGGAAAAATTATGACATTTCAGAAAAACAAGATGGCGGCCGACGTGATTTTTGCAGCTCCGTTGTTTTCCAACCGATTTTGTTGAATTTTGCAAACTTTGAAGAAAGTAGCAAACGATTAACAGAAAATATGGAAAAAATTGGAAAAACAAGATGGCGGCCGAGGCGTAGCGTTTTCAAAATTTTCATTTTTCGACCCCGAACCGCGGCGCCACAGATCCGAGATGGGGTAGTCGAGGATAATTATTTTTTTGGTTTCGCCCACAATTATTCTGTATTTTGACAGAATGGGAGTGATTTTTAAAAATTCAAGATGGCGGCTGTCATGGCGGCCGTTATGTTAGAGGTATGAAAAAACGCAATTTTAAAAGTGAAATATCTCAAAGTTGGCAACATCGGAGCGATTCGGCTTCTATCAAGCGATTGTACGTATAGGCTCGAGGTATAGATTGGAGGAAAAAAATTACCCCATTTTTTGGGGAAATTTCAAGATTTTCGGGAAATTGTAAAAAAACGAAATACGGGCTTTTTGAAAAATCCGAGTATGAGCGATTACGTGTTTTGCTCGTACAAATGACATTTGGGTATTTTTATTGCCGGAGACTGGCAACACTGGAATTTATCAAAGTAAAAGTGATTTTCGACACGGTCTTTTTCACGGTATCCCCTTTCGCGTGGGTGCGAGCGAGAGGAAAGATTGAAACGTCATCGGGCGCGGTATATCCTGTAGTTAATAGGAAAATTATGAAACCGTGTAAAATCTTTCTGTGAAACGAGTTGGCGGCCATTTTGTATTTTTTTTTTTTTCGAAATTTTGACCACGTTTTTGAGGCAGTTGGCAACATTTTGGAAAGTCAGTATGTATGAATCGATTGTGTATCTCGGCTTGCAGTATGGAGATATGCAACCGGTGTTGCCACTTTAGGGGAGATTTTCGAGATTTTCAACCAAAAAAACTCCTGTAAAATTTTGTATAAAATTTTTTTTTTTCACTGATGGTGTCAGATAGAAAACAAAAATTTAGTAAGCCAAAATTATGGAGAGAGCTGATGATTGAGGGTTTCGGAGACGGGTGGAGGGCCCGCTTAAGGTATTGAAGATAGGTGGGGGGTGCTCGAGCAAATGTCATTCATGACGTCATCCAATTGCCAAAAAGCTGAAAAAAAATTCAAAATGGCGAAGAAAAGATGGCCGCCATACAAATTTCGCCGGTGTCCAGCTCGGAGGGTATAAAAGATGGAAGTGTGGTTTCGTGGCAAGAGATGATCAAGGTCCGAAGGTCTACTCGATGAATAGAAAAAAAAATCAAAATGGCGGAATTTATTTTTCCATACATTTTGTATGGCGATTATGAATGTCTCATTCTCCTAGAAAGAGACGGAAAACGATACATTGATGTATGGGAGATATGTTCGGATGCGCGATATGAGTAGGGGAAAATTATGACATTTCAGAAAAACAAGATGGCGGCCGACGTGATTTTTGCAACTCTTTTGTTTTCCACCCAATTTCGTTGAAACTCGCAATCTTTGAAGAATGTACTAAACGATTAATAGAAAAAGTGGAAAATTTTGGAAAAACAAGATGGCCGCCGTACAAATTTAGTCGGTGTCTATCTCGGAGGCTATAAAAGATGGAAGAGTGGTTTCTTGGCAAAAGATGATCAGGATCCGAAGGTCTACTCGGTGGAACAAACTCTGCATGCTCGCGGACCACTTTAGTAGTCCGCGCACCCACGCACCCTACTTTATTAACCTCAACTACCCCGTTTTTTACAAAAAATGATATGGATGTCGTTTTCAGAGTTTTCCAGGGTGCTGATTTTGATAACGACATTTATTTTGAAATCCAAGATGGCGGGCGTGCACTTTTTAAGAAAAAAATTGATATAGGTGTCGTTTTATGGGGTTTTCGGGGTAATTTGTGTGTTTTAATAAAAAAAATCGGTTTAATACAACTCATAAACCTAACCACGTCACGCGAGCTGCTTTAGCAGCTCGCGCACCGAGCAAAACACTAGTTATACTATATATAGCTCAATTACCACTGACTCACTCATTGACATAATTGTTCTCCTAGAAAGAGAAGGAAAATGATATAGTGATGTAGGGGAGTTGTGTTTGGTTTCGGGAACCCTCTGGGGAAAAATTATGACATTTTAGAAAAACAAGATGGCGGCCGACGTGATTTTTGCAGCTCCGTTGTTTTCCAACCGATTTCGTCGAATTTTGGAAACTTTGAAGAAAGTAGGAAACGATTAATGGGAAATGTCGAAAAAATTGAAAAAAACAAGATGGCGGCCGAGCCGCAGCGTTTTGAAAATTTTGATTTTTCGACCCCGAACCGCGGTGCCACAGATCCGAGACGGGGTAATCGAGGATAATTATTTTTTTTGTATTCGCCCACGATTATCCTGTATTTTGACAGAACGGGAGTGGTTTTTAAAAATTCAAGATGGCGGCTGTCATGGCGGCCGTTTTGTTCGAGGTACGAAAAAACGCAATTTTAAAAGTTAAATATCTCAAAGTTGGCAACATCGGAGCGATTCGGCTTCTATGAAGCGGTTGTACGTATAGGCTCGAGGTATAGATCGGTGGGAAAAAATTACCCCATTTTTAGGGAAATTTCAAGATTTTCGGGAAATTGTAAAAAATCGAAATACGCACTTTTAGCAAAATCCGAGTATAAGCGATTACGTGTTTTGCTCGTGCAAATGACATTTGGGTATTCTTGTCACCGGAGACTGGCAACACTGGAATTTATCAAAGTAAAAGTGATTTTCGACACGGTCTTTTTCACGGTATCCCCTTTCGCGTGGGTGCGAGCGAGAGGAAAGATTGAAACGTCATCGGGCGCGGTATATCCTGTAGTTAATAGGAAAATTATGAAACCGTGTAAAATCTTTCTGTGAAACGAGTTGGCGGCCATTTTGTATTTTTTTTAATTTTTCGAAATTTTGATCACGTTTTTGAGGCAGTTGGCAACATTTTGGAAAGTCGACATGTATCAATCGATTGTGTGACTCAACCAGCAGTATCGAAATATGTAATCAGTGTTGCCACATTTGGGGAGATTTTCGAGATTCTCCCCAAAAACTCCTCCTGTAAAATTTTGTATGAAATTTTTTTTTCCACTGATGGTTTCGTATAGAAAACAAAAAAAAAATCGAGGAAAAATTTGGAAATAGCTGATGATCGAGGATGTCGGAGACGGGTGAAGGGTCCGCTCAAGGTATTGAAGATAGGTGGGGGGTGCTCGACCAAATGTCATTCATGACATCATCCAATTGCCAAAAAGCTGAAAAAAAATTCAAAATGGCGAAGAAAAGATGGCCGCCATACAAATTTCGCCGGCGTCCAGCTCGGAGGGTATAAAAGATGGAGGTGTGGTTTTGTGGCAAAAGAGGATCAAGATCCAAAGGTCTACTCGATGAATAGAAAAAAAATTCAAAATGGCGGATTTTTTTTCCCCATAGAAAATGTATGGCGAATATTGAATATCACATTCTCCTAGAAAGAGACAGAAAACGATACATTGATGTATGGGAGATGTGTTCGGGTGGGGGAGGCGAGTAGGGTAAAATTATGACATTTCAGAAAAACAAGATGGCGACCGACGTGATTTTTGCAACTCTTTTGTTTTCCAACCGATTTCGTTGAAACTCGCAACCTTTGAAGAAAGTAGTAAACGATTAATAAAAAAAGTGGAAAATTTTGGATAAACAAGATGGCCGCCGTACAAATTTCGTCGTTGTCTATCTCGGATGCTATAAAAGATGGAAGAGTGGTTTCTTGGCAAAAGATAATCAGGGTCCGAAGGTCTACTCGGTGGAACAAACTCTGCATGCTCGCGGACCACTTTAGTGGTCCGCGCACCCACGCACCCTACTTTATTAACCTCAACTACCCCGTTTTTACAAAAAATGATATGGATGTCGTTTTCAGAGTTTTCCAGGGTGCTCATTTTGATAACGACATTTATTTTGAAATCCAAGATGGCGGACATGCATTTTTTAAGAAAAAAATCGATATGGGTGTCTTTTTATGGTGAATTTCGGGGTGAATTGTGTATTTTAATAACTTGATTCGGTTGAATACAATAAAGCTAAACATTACCACGTCACGCGAGCTGCTTTAGCAGCTCGCGCACCGAGCAAAATACTAGTTATACTATATATAGCTCGATTACCACTCACTGACTCACTGACTCACTCATTGACATAATTGTTCTCCTAGAAGGAGACGGAAAATGATATAATGATGTGGGGGAGTTGTGTTCGGTTTCGGAAACCCTCTGGGGAAAAATTATGAAATTTCAGAAAAACAAGATGGCGGCTGAGGTGATTTTTGCAGCTCTGTTGTTTTCCAACCGATTTCATTGAATTTTGCAATATTTGAAGAAAATAGTAAACGATTAATGGGAAATGTCGAAAAAATTGAAAAAACAAGATGGCGGCTGAACTGTAGCGTTTTCAAAATTTTGAATTTTCGACCCCGAACCGCGGCGCCACAGATCCGAAACGCGAAATCGAAAATAATAATTTTTTTCTTGTTTTGCTCACAATGATCCTGAATTTTGACAGAATGGGAGTGATTTTTAAAAATTCAAGATGGCGGCTGTCATAGCGGCCGTTAAGTTAGAGGTACGAAAAAACGCAATTTTAAAAGTTAAATATCTCAAAGTTGGCAACATCGGAGCGATTCGGCTTCTATGAAGCGATTGTACGTATAGGCTCGAGGTATAGATCGGTGGGAAAAAATTACCTCATTTTTAGGGAAATTTCCAGATTTTCGGGAAATTGTAAAAAATCGAAATAAGGACTTTGTGCAAAATCCGAGTATGAGCGATTATGTGTTTTGATTGTACAAATGACATTTGGGTATTTTTGTCGCCGGAGACTGGCAACACTGGAATTAATCGAAGAAAAAGTGATTTTCGACATGGTCTTTTTTCAGGGACGATCATTTCGCGTGGGTGCGAGCGAGATGAGAGATTGAAACGTCATCGGGAGCGGTATATCCTGTAGTTAATGGGAAAGTTGTACAACGATGTAATTTATTTCTGCAAAACGAGTTGGCGGCCATTTTGTAATTTTTTGAATTTTTCGAAATTTTGATCACGTTTTTGAGGCAGTTGGCAACATTTTGGAAAGTCAATATGTATGAATCGATTGTGTATCTCGGCTGGCAGTATGGAGATATGCAACCGGTGTTGCCACTTTTGGGGAGATTTTCGAGATTTTCAACTAAGAAACTCCTGTAAAATTTTGTATGAAAAATTTTTTTTTCACTGATGGTGTCGTATAGAAAACAAAAAGTTAGTAAGCCAAAATTATGGAGAGAGCTGATGATTGAGGGTTTCGGAGACGGGTGGAGGGTCCGCTCAAGGTATTGAAGATAGGTGGGGGGTGCTCGAGCAAATGTCATTCATGACGTCATCCAATTGCCAAAAAGCTGAAAAAAAAATCAAAATGGCGAAGAAAAGATGGCCGCCATACAAATTTCGCCGGCGTCCAGCTCGGAGGGTATAAAAGATGGAGGTGCAGTTTCTTGGCAAGAGATGATCAGGATCCGAAGGTTTACTCGATGAATAGAAAAAAAATTCAAAATGGCGGAATTTAATTTTCCATACATTTTGTATGGCGATTATGAATGTCTCATTCTCCTAGAAAGAGACGGAAAACGATACATTGATGTATGGGAGATATGTTCGGATGCGCGATATGAGTAGGGGAAAATTATGAAATTTCAGAAAAACAAGATGGCGACCGACGTGATTTTTGCAACTCTTTTGTTTTCCAACCGATTTCGTTAAAACTCGCAATCTTTGAAGTATGTAGAAAACCATTAATAGAAAAAGTGGAAAATTTTGAAAAAACAAGATGGCCGCCGTACAAATTTCGTCGGTGTCTATCTCGGAGGATATAAAAGATGGAAGAGTGGTTTCTTGGCAAAAGATGATCAGGGTCCGAAAGTCTACTCGGTGAAACAAACACTGCATGCTCGCGGACCACTTTAGTGGTCCGAGCACCCACGCACCCTACTAAATTATTATCCTAATTTACAAAAAATAATATGGATATCGTTTTCAGGGTTTCCAGGGTGCTGACTTTGATAATGACATTTATTTTCAAATCCAAGATGGCGGACTTACATTTTCTACAAAAAATAGAAATGCCTGTCATTTTATGGGGTTTTTCGGGGTGAATTATGTATCTTAATAAATCAATTTGGTTTTATATAATAAAGTTAACCTTACCACGTCACGTGAGCTGCTTTAGCAGCTCGCGCACCGAGCAAAAACTAGTATACTATATATAGCTCGATTACCACTCACTGACTCATTGACATAATTGTTCTCCTAGAAGGAGACGGAAAATGATATAATGATGTAGGGGAGTTGTGTTTGGTTTCCAAAACCCTCTGGGGAAAAATTATGACATTTCAGAAAAACAAGATGGCGGCCGAGGTGATTTTTGCAGCTCCGTTGTTTTCCAACCGATTTCGTAGAATTTTGCAAACTTTCAAGAAATTGGTTAAAAATTAATAAAAAAAGTAGAAAAAATTGAAAAAACAAAATGGCGGCCGAGCCGTAGCGTTTTCAAAATTTTGATTTTTCGACCCCGAACCGCGGCGCCACAGATCCGAAACGGGGTAATCGAGGATAATTATTTTTTTTGATTTCACCCACGATTATCCTGTTTTTTGACAGAACGGGAGTGATTTTTAAAAATTCAAGATGGCGGCTGTCGTGGCGGCCGTTTTGTTAGAGGTACGAAAAAACGCAATTTTAAAAGTTAAATATCTGAAAGTTGGCAACATCGGAGCGATTCGGCTTCTATCAAGCGATTGTACGTATAGGCTCGAGGTATAGATTGGAGGAAAAAAATTACCCCATTTTTCGGGAAATTTCAAGATTTTCGGGAAACTGTAAAAAATCGAAATACGGACTTTTCGCAAAATCCGAGTATGAGCGATTACGTGTTTTGCTCGTACAAATGACATTTGGGTATTTTTGTCACCGGAAACTGGCAACACTGGAATTTATCAAAGTAAAAGTGATTTTCGACACGGTCTTTTTCACGGTATCCCCTTTCGCGTGGGTGCGAGCGAGAGGAAAGATTGAAACGTCATCGGGAGCGGTATATCCTGTAGTTAATAGGAAAATTATGAAACCGTGTAAAATCTTTCTGTGAAACGAGTTGGCGGCCATTTTGTATTTTTTTTAATTTTTCGAAATTTTGACCACGTTTTTGAGGCAGTTGGCAACATTTTGGAAAGTCAGTATGTATGAATCGATTGTGTATCTCGGCTGGCAGTATAGAGATATGCAGTCGGTGTTGCCAGTTTTGGGGAGATTTTCGAGATTTTCAACTAAGAAACTCCTGTAAAATTTTGTATGAAAATTTTTTTTTTCACTGATGGTGTCGTATAGAGAACAAAAACTTAGTAAGCCAAAATTAGTGAGAGAGCTGATGATTGAGGGTTTCGGAGACGGGTGGAGGGCCCGCTTAAGGTATTGAAGATAGGTGGGGGGTGCTCGAGCAAATGTCATTCATGACGTCATCCAATTGCCAAAAAGCTGAAAAAAAATTCAAAATGGCGAAAAAAAGATGGCCGCCATACTAATTTCGCCGGCGTCCAGCTCGGAGGGTATAAAAGATGGAGGTGCGGTTTCTTGGCAAAAGAGGATCAGGATCCAAAGGTTTACTCGATGAATAGAAAAAAAATTCAAAATGGCGGAATTTAATTTTCCATACATTTTGTATGGCGAATATTGAATGCCTCATTCTCCTAGAAAGAGACGGATAACGATACGATAATGTAGGGGAGATATGTTTTGGTGCGCGATATGAGTAGGGAAAAATTACGACATTTCAGAAAAACAAGATGGCGGCCTATATGATTTTTGCAACTCTTTTGTTTTCCAACCGATTTCGTTGAAACTCGCAATCTTTAAAGAATGTAGTAAACGATTAATAGAAAAAGTGGAAAATTTAGGAAAAACAAGATGGCCGCCGTACAAATTTCGTCGGTGTCTATCTCGGAGAATATAAAAGATGGAAAAGTGGTTTCTTGGCAAAAGATGATTAGGGTCCGAAGGTCTACTCGGTGGAACAAACTCTGCATGCTCGCGGACCACTTTAGTGGTCCGCGCACCCACGCACCCTACTTTATTAACCTCAACTACCCCGTTTTTACAAAAAATGATATGGATGTCGTTTTCAGAGTTTTCCAGGTTGCTCATTTTGATAACGACATTTATTTTGAAATCCAAGATGGCGGACATGCATTTTTTAAGAAAAAATCGATATGGGTGTCGTTTTATTGTGTTTTCGCAGTTAATTTTGTATCTTAATAAATACTATCGTTTTAATACTTGTCAACCCAACCACGTCACGTGAGCTGCTTTAGCAGCTCGCGCACCGAGCAAAAACTAGTTATACTATATATAGCTCGATTACCACTGACTCACTGACTCACTCATTGACATAATTGTTCTCCTAGAAAGAGACGGAAAATGATATAATGATGTAGGGGAGTTGTGTTTGGTTTCGGGAACCCTCTGGGGAAAAATTATGACATTTCGGAAAAACAAGATGGCGGCCGAGGTGATTTTTGCAGCTCCGTTGTTTTCCAACCGATTTCGTCGAATTTTACAATCTTAAAAGAAAGTAGGAAACGGTTAATAGAAAATGTAAAAAAAATTGAAAAAACAAGATGGCGGCCGAACCGTAGTGTTTTGAAAATTTTGATTTTTCGACCCCGAACCGCGGCGCCACAGATCCGAAACGGGGTAATCGAGGATAATTATTTTTTCTGGTTTCGCCCACGATTATCCTGTATTTTGACAGAACGGGAGTGGTTTTTAAAAATTCAAGATGGCGGCTGTCATGGCGGCCGTTATGTTAGAGGTACGAAAAAACGCAATTTTAAAAGTTAAATATCCCAAAGTTGGCAACATCGGAGCGATTCAATTTCTATGAAGCGATTATACGTATAGACTCGAGGTATAGATTGAAGGAAAAAAATTACCCCATTTTTCGGGAAATTTCGAGATTTTCGGGAAAATGTAAAAAATCGAAATACGGACTTTTCGCAAAATCCGAGTATGAGCGATTATGTGTTTTGATCATACAAATGACATTTGGGTATTTTTGTCGCCGGAGACTGGCAACACTGGAATTTATCAAAGAAAAAATGATTTTCGACGTGGTCTTTTTTTAAGGGCGATCGTTTCGCGTGGGTGTGAGCGAGAGGAGAGATTGAAACGTCATCGGGAGCGGTATATCCTGTAGTTATTGGAAAAGTTGTACAACGATGTAATTTATTTCTGCAAAACGAGTTGGCGGCCATTTTGTATTTTTTTTAATTTTTCGAAATTTTGATCACGTTTTTGAGGCAGTTGGCAACATTTTGGAAAGTCAGTATGTATGAATCGATTGTGTATCTCGGCTGGCAGTATGAAGATATGCAACCGGTGTTGCCACTTTTGGGGAGATTTTCGAGATTTTCAACTAGAAAACTCCTGTAAAATTTTGTATGAAAAATTTTTTTTTCACTGATGGTGTCGTATAGAAAACAAAAACTTAGTAAGCCAAAATTATGGAGAGAGCTGATGATTGAGGGTTTCGGAGACGGGTGAAGGGTCCGCTCAAGGTATTGAAGATAGGTGGGGGGTGCTCGACCAAATGTCATTCATGACATCATCCAATTGCCAAAAAGCTGAAAAAAAATTCAAAATGGCGAAGAAAAGATGGCCGCCATACAAATTTCGCCGGCGTCCAGCTCGGAGGGTATAAAAGATGGAAGTGTGGTTTCTTGGCAAAAGGTGATCAGGATCCAAAGGTCTACTCGATGAATAGAAAAAAAATTCAAAATGGCGGAATTTATTTTCCCATACATTTTGTATGGCGAATATTGAATGTCTCATTCTCCTAGAAAGAGACGGAAAACGATACGATAATGTAGGGGAGATATGTTTTGAAGCGCGATATGAGTAGGGAAAAATTATGACATTTCAGAAAAACAAGATGGCGGCCTATATGATTTTTGCAACTCTTTTGTTTTCCAACCGATTTCGTTGAAACTCGCAATCTTTGAAGAATGTAGTAAACGATTAATAGAAAAAGTGGAAAATTTTGGAAAAACAAGATGGCCGCCGTACAAATTTCGTCGGTGTCTATCTCGGAGGCTATAAAAGATGGAAGAGTGGTTTCTTGGCAAAAGATGATCAGGGTCCGAAGGTCTACTCGGTGGAACAAACTCTGCATGCTCGCGGACCACTTTAGTGGTCCGCGCACCCACGCACCCTACTTTATTACCCTCAACTACCCCGTTTTTACAAAAAATGATATGGATGTCGTTTTCAGAGTTTTCCAGGGTGCTGATTTTGATAAAGACATTTATTTTGAAATCCAAGATGGCGGACATGCCTTTTTTAAGAAAAAAATCGATATGGGTGTCGTTTTATGGTGTTTTCGCGGTGAATTTTGCATCTTAATAACTCGATTCGGTTTAATACAATAAAGCTAAACATTACCACGTCACGCGAGCTGCTTTAGCAGCTCGCGCACCGAGCAAAACACTAGTTATACTATATATAGCTCGATTACCACTCACTGACTCACTCATTGACATAATTGTTCTCCTAGAAAGAGACGGAAAATGATATAATGATGTAAGGGAGTTGTGTTCGGATTCGAGAACCCTCTGGGGAAAAATTATGACATTTCAGAAAAACAAGAATGCGGCCGATGTGATTTTTGCAGCTCCGTTGTTTTCCAACCGATTTCGTTGAATTTTGCAATCTTTGAAGAAAGTAGTAAACGGTTAATAGAAAATGTGAAAAAAATTGGAAAAACAAGATGGCGGCCGAACCGTAGCGTTTTGAAAATTTTGAATTTTCGACCCCGAACCGCGGCGCCACAGATCCAAGACGGGGTAATCGAGGATAATTATTTTTTCTGGTTTCGCCCACGATTATCCTGTGTTTTGACAGAATGGGAGTGGTTTCTAAAAATTCAAGATGGCGGCTGTCATGGCGGCCGTTATGTTAGAGGTACGAAAAAACGCAACTTTAAAAGTTAAATATCTCAAAGTTGGCAACATTGGAGCGATTCAGTTTCTATGAAGCGATTGTACGTATAGACTCGATGTATAGATTGGTGGGGAAAAATTACCCCATTTTTTGGGAAATTTCAAGATTTTTGCGAAAATGTAAAAAATCGAAATACGGACTTTTCGCAAAATCCGAGTATGAGCGATTAAGTGTTTTGCTCGTACAAATGAAATTTGGGTATTTTTGTCGCCGGAGACTGGCAACACTGGAATTTATCAAAGTAAAAGTGATTTTCGACACGGTCTTTTTCACGGTATCCCCTTTCGCGTGGGTGCAAGCGAGAGGAAAGATTGAAACGTCATCGGGAGCGGTATATCCTGTAGTTAATAGGAAAATTATGAAACGGTGTAAAATTTTTCTGTGAAACGAGTTGGCGGCCATTTTGTATTTTTTTTTACTTTTCGAAATTTTGATTACGTTTTTGAGGCAGTTGGCAACATTTTGGAAAGTCAGAATGTATGAATCGATTGTGTATCTCGGCTTGCAGTATGGAGATATGCAACCGGTGTTGCCACTTTTGGGGAGATTTTCGAGATTTTCAACTAGAAAACTCCTGTAAAATTTTGTATGAAAAATTTTTTTTTCACTGATGGTGTCGTATAGAAAACAAAAAGTTAGTAAGCCAAAATTATGGAGAGAGCTGATGATTGAGGGTTTCGGAGACGGGTGGAGGGCCCGCTTAAGGTATTGAAGATAGGTGGGGGGTGCTCGAGCAAATGTCATTCATGACGTCATCCAATTGCCAAAAAGCTGAAAAAAAATTCAAAATGGCGAAAAAAAGATGGCCGCCATACAAATTTCGCCGGCGTCCAGCTCGGAGGGTATAAAAGATGGAGGTGCGGTTTCTTGGCAAAAGAGGATCAGGATCCAAAGGTTTACTCGATGAATAGAAAAAAAATTCAAAATGGCGGAATTTAATTTTCCATACATTTTGTATGGCGAATATTGAATGCCTCATTTTCCTAGAAAGAGACAAGAAACGATACGATGATGTTTGGAAGATATGTTTGGGTGCGGGATGGGAGTCGGGAAAAATTATGACATTTTAAAAAAACAAGATGGCGGCCTATATGATTTTTGTAACTCTTTTGTTTTCCAACCGATTTCGTTGAAACTCACAATCTTTGAAGAAAGTACCAAACGATTAATAGAAAAAGTGGAAAATTTTGGAAAAACAAGATGGCCGCCGTACAAATTTTGTCGGTGTCTATCTCGGAGGCTATAAAAGATGGAAGAGTGGTTACTTGGCAAAAGATGATCAGGGTCTGAAGGTCTACTCGGTGGAACAAGCTCTGCATGCTCGCGGACCACTTTAGTGGTCCGCGCACTCACGCACCCTACTAAATTATTATCCTAATCTACAAAAAATAATATGGATGTCGTTTTCAGGGTTTTCCAGGGTGCTGATTTTGATAATGACATTTATTTTCAAATCCAAGATGGCGGACTTACATTTTCTACAAAAAATAGAAATGCCTGTCATTTTATGGTTTTTTTCGGGGTGAATTATGTATCTTAATAAATCAATTTAATTTTATATAATAAAGTTAACCTTACCACGTCACGCGAGCTGCTTTAGCAGCTCGCGCACCGAGCAAAACACTAGTTATTATTATACTATATATAGCTCGATTACCACTGACTCACTGACTGACTCATTGACATAATTGTTCTCCTAGAAAGAGACGGAAAATGATATAATGATGTAGGGGAGATGTGTTCGGTTTCGGAAACCCTCTGGGGAAAAATTATGACATTTCAGAAAAACAAGATGGCGGCCGAGGTGATTTTTGCAGCTCCGTTGTTTTCCAACCGATTTCGTAGAATTTTGCAAACTTTCAAGAAATTGGTTAAAAATTAATAAAAAAAGTAGAAAAAATTGAAAAAACAAAATGGCGGCCGAGCCGTAGCGTTTTCAAAATTTTGATTTTTCGACCCCGAACCGCGGCGCCACAGATCCGAAACGGGGTAATCGAGGATAATTATTTTTTTTGATTTCACCCACGATTATCCTGTTTTTTGACAGAACGGGAGTGATTTTTAAAAATTCAAGATGGCGGCTGTCGTGGCGGCCGTTTTGTTAGAGGTACGAAAAAACGCAATTTTAAAAGTTAAATATCTCAAAGTTGGCAACATCGGAGCGATTCGGCTTTCATGTAGCGATTGTACGTATAGGCTCGAGGTATAGATTGGAGGAAAAAAATTACCCCATTTTTCGGGAAATTTCAAGATTTTCGGGAAACTGTAAAAAATCGAAATACGGACTTTTCGCAAAATCCGAGTATGAGCGATTACGTGTTTTGCTCGTACAAATGACATTTGGGTATTTTTGTCACCGGAAACTGGCAACACTGGAATTTATCAAAGTAAAAGTGATTTTCGACACGGTCTTTTTCACGGTATCCCCTTTCGCGTGGGTGCGAGCGAGAGGAAAGATTGAAACGTCATCGGGAGCGGTATATCCTGTAGTTAATAGGAAAATTATGAAACCGTGTAAAATCTTTCTGTGAAACGAGTTGGCGGCCATTTTGTATTTTTTTTAATTTTTCGAAATTTTGACCACGTTTTTGAGGCAGTTGGCAACATTTTGGAAAGTCAGTATGTATGAATCGATTGTGTATCTCGGCTGGCAGTATAGAGATATGCAGTCGGTGTTGCCAGTTTTGGGGAGATTTTCGAGATTTTCAACTAAGAAACTCCTGTAAAATTTTGTATGAAAAATTTTTTTTTCACTGATGGTGTCGTATAGAAAACAAAAAGTTAGTAAGCCAAAATTATGGAGAGAGCTGATGATTGAGGGTTTCGGAGACGGGTGGAGGGTCCGCTCAAGGTATTGAAGATAGGTGGGGGGTGCTCGAGCAAATGTCATTCATGACGTCATCCAATTGCCAAAAAGCTGAAAAAAAAATCAAAATGGCGAAGAAAAGATGGCCGCCATACAAATTTCGCCGGCGTCCAGCTCGGAGGGTATAAAAGATGGAGGTGCAGTTTCTTGGCAAGAGATGATCAGGATCCGAAGGTTTACTCGATGAATAGAAAAAAAATTCAAAATGGCGGAATTTAATTTTCCATACATTTTGTATGGCGATTATGAATGTCTCATTCTCCTAGAAAGAGACGGAAAACGATACATTGATGTATGGGAGATATGTTCGGATGCGCGATATGAGTAGGGGAAAATTATGAAATTTCAGAAAAACAAGATGGCGACCGACGTGATTTTTGCAACTCTTTTGTTTTCCAACCGATTTCGTTAAAACTCGCAATCTTTGAAGTATGTAGAAAACCATTAATAGAAAAAGTGGAAAATTTTGAAAAAACAAGATGGCCGCCGTACAAATTTCGTCGGTGTCTATCTCGGAGGATATAAAAGATGGAAGAGTGGTTTCTTGGCAAAAGATGATCAGGGTCCGAAAGTCTACTCGGTGAAACAAACACTGCATGCTCGCGGACCACTTTAGTGGTCCGAGCACCCACGCACCCTACTAAATTATTATCCTAATTTACAAAAAATAATATGGATATCGTTTTCAGGGTTTCCAGGGTGCTGACTTTGATAATGACATTTATTTTCAAATCCAAGATGGCGGACTTACATTTTCTACAAAAAATAGAAATGCCTGTCATTTTATGGGGTTTTTCGGGGTGAATTATGTATCTTAATAAATCAATTTGGTTTTATATAATAAAGTTAACCTTACCACGTCACGTGAGCTGCTTTAGCAGCTCGCGCACCGAGCAAAAACTAGTATACTATATATAGCTCGATTACCACTCACTGACTCATTGACATAATTGTTCTCCTAGAAGGAGACGGAAAATGATATAATGATGTAGGGGAGTTGTGTTTGGTTTCCAAAACCCTCTGGGGAAAAATTATGACATTTCAGAAAAACAAGATGGCGGCCGAGGTGATTTTTGCAGCTCCGTTGTTTTCCAACCGATTTCGTAGAATTTTGCAAACTTTCAAGAAATTGGTTAAAAATTAATAAAAAAAGTAGAAAAAATTGAAAAAACAAAATGGCGGCCGAGCCGTAGCGTTTTCAAAATTTTGATTTTTCGACCCCGAACCGCGGCGCCACAGATCCGAAACGGGGTAATCGAGGATAATTATTTTTTTTGATTTCACCCACGATTATCCTGTTTTTTGACAGAACGGGAGTGATTTTTAAAAATTCAAGATGGCGGCTGTCGTGGCGGCCGTTTTGTTAGAGGTACGAAAAAACGCAATTTTAAAAGTTAAATATCTGAAAGTTGGCAACATCGGAGCGATTCGGCTTCTATCAAGCGATTGTACGTATAGGCTCGAGGTATAGATTGGAGGAAAAAAATTACCCCATTTTTCGGGAAATTTCAAGATTTTCGGGAAACTGTAAAAAATCGAAATACGGACTTTTCGCAAAATCCGAGTATGAGCGATTACGTGTTTTGCTCGTACAAATGACATTTGGGTATTTTTGTCACCGAAAACTGGCAACACTGGAATTTATCAAAGTAAAAGTGATTTTCGACACGGTCTTTTTCACGGTATCCCCTTTCGCGTGGGTGCGAGCGAGAGGAAAGATTGAAACGTCATCGGGAGCGGTATATCCTGTAGTTAATAGGAAAATTATGAAACCGTGTAAAATCTTTCTGTGAAACGAGTTGGCGGCCATTTTGTATTTTTTTTAATTTTTCGAAATTTTGACCACGTTTTTGAGGCAGTTGGCAACATTTTGGAAAGTCAGTATGTATGAATCGATTGTGTATCTCGGCTGGCAGTATAGAGATATGCAGTCGGTGTTGCCAGTTTTGGGGAGATTTTCGAGATTTTCAACTAAGAAACTCCTGTAAAATTTTGTATGAAAATTTTTTTTTTCACTGATGGTGTCGTATAGAGAACAAAAACTTAGTAAGCCAAAATTAGTGAGAGAGCTGATGATTGAGGGTTTCGGAGACGGGTGGAGGGCCCGCTTAAGGTATTGAAGATAGGTGGGGGGTGCTCGAGCAAATGTCATTCATGACGTCATCCAATTGCCAAAAAGCTGAAAAAAAATTCAAAATGGCGAAAAAAAGATGGCCGCCATACAAATTTCGCCGGCGTCCAGCTCGGAGGGTATAAAAGATGGAGGTGCGGTTTCTTGGCAAAAGAGGATCAGGATCCAAAGGTTTACTCGATGAATAGAAAAAAAATTCAAAATGGCGGAATTTAATTTTCCATACATTTTGTATGGCGAATATTGAATGCCTCATTCTCCTAGAAAGAGACGGATAACGATACGATAATGTAGGGGAGATATGTTTTGGTGCGCGATATGAGTAGGGAAAAATTACGACATTTCAGAAAAACAAGATGGCGGCCTATATGATTTTTGCAACTCTTTTGTTTTCCAACCGATTTCGTTGAAACTCGCAATCTTTAAAGAATGTAGTAAACGATTAATAGAAAAAGTGGAAAATTTTGGAAAAACAAGATGGCCGCCGTACAAATTTCGTCGGTGTCTATCTCGGAGAATATAAAAGATGGAAAAGTGGTTTCTTGGCAAAAGATGATTAGGGTCCGAAGGTCTACTCGGTGGAACAAACTCTGCATGCTCGCGGACCACTTTAGTGGTCCGCGCACCCACGCACCCTACTTTATTAACCTCAACTACCCCGTTTTTACAAAAAATGATATGGATGTCGTTTTCAGAGTTTTCCAGGTTGCTCATTTTGATAACGACATTTATTTTGAAATCCAAGATGGCGGACATGCATTTTTTAAGAAAAAATCGATATGGGTGTCGTTTTATTGTGTTTTCGCAGTTAATTTTGTATCTTAATAAATACTATCGTTTTAATACTTGTCAACCCAACCACGTCACGTGAGCTGCTTTAGCAGCTCGCGCACCGAGCAAAAACTAGTTATTATACTATATATAGCTCAATTACCACTCACTCACTGACTGACTCATTGACATAATTGTTCTCCTAGAAAGAGAAGGAAAATGATATAGTGATGTAGGGGAGATGTGTTCGGATTCGGGAACCCTCTGGGGAAAAATTATGACATTTCAGAAAAACAAGATGGCGGCCGATGTGATTTTTGCAGCTCCGTTGTTTTCCAACCGATTTTGTTGAATTTTGCAAACTTTGAAGAAAGTAGTAAATGAATAACAGAAAATGTGGAAAAAATTGGAAAAACAAGATGGCGGCCGAGCCGTAGCGTTTTCAAAATTTTCATTTTTCGACCCCGAACCGCGGCGCCACAGATCCGAAACGGGGTAATCGAGAATAATTATTTTTTTTGATTTCGCCCACGACTATCCTGTATTTTAACAGAACGGGAGTGGTTTTTAAAAATTCAAGATGGCGGCTGTCGTGGCGGCCGTTTTGTTCGAGGTACGAAAAAATGCAATTTTAAAAGTTAATTATCTCAAAGTTGGCAACATCGGAGTGATTCGGCTTCTATGAAGCGATTGTACGTGTAGGCTCGGGGTATAGATCGGTGGGAAAAAATTACGACATTTTTAGGGAAATTTCAAGATTTTCGGGAAATTGTAAAAAATCGAAATACGGACTTTTCGCAAAATACGAGTATGAGCGATTATGTGTTTTGCTCGTACAAATGACATTTGGGTATTTTTGTCGCCGGAGACTGGCAACACTGGAATTTATCAAAGTAAAAGTGATTTTCGACACGGTCTTTTTCACGGTATCCCCTTTCGCGTGGGTGCGAGCGAGAGGAAAGATTGAAACGTCATCGGGAGCGGTATATCCTGTAGTTTATAGGAAAATTATGAAACCGTGTAAAATCTTTCTGTGAAACGAGTTGGCGGCCATTTTGTATTTTTTTCATTTTTCGAAATTTTGATCACGTTTTTGAGGCAGTTGGCAACATTTTGGAAAGTCAATATGTATGAATCGATTGTGTATCTCGGCTGGCAGTATGGAGATATGCAACCGGTGTTGCCACATTTGGGGAGATTTTCGAGATTTTCAACTAGAAAACTCCTGTAAAATTTTGTATGAAAATTTTTTTTTCCACTGATGGTGTCGTATAGAAAACAAAAAGTTAGTAAGCCAAAATTATGGAGAGAGCTGATGATTGAGGATATCGGAGACGGGTGAAGGGTCCGCTTAAGGTATTGAAGATAGGTGGGGGGTGCTCGAGCAAATGTCATTCATGACGTCATCCAATTGCCAAAAAGCTGAAAAAAAATTCAAAATGGCGAAAAAAAGATGGCCGCCATACAAATTTCGCCGGCGTCCAGCTCGGAGGGTATAAAAGATGGAGGTGCGGTTTCTTGGCAAAAGAAGATCAGGATCCAAAGGTTTACTCGATGAATAGAAAAAAAATTCAAAATGGCGGAATTTGATTTTCCATACATTTTGTATGGCGAATATTGAATGCCTCATTCTCCTAGAAAGAGACGGATAACGATACGATAATGTAGGGGAGATATGTTCGGATGCGCAATATGAGTAGGGGAAAATTATGACATTTCAGAAAAACAAGATGGCGACCGACATGATTTTTGCAACTCTTTTGTTTTCCAACCGATTTCGTTGAAACTCGCAATCTTTGAAGAATGTAGTAAACGATTAATAGGAAAAGTGGAAAATTTTGGAAAATCAAGATGGCCGCCGTACAAATTTCGTCGGTGTCTATCTCGGAGGCTACAAAAGATGGAAGAGTGGTTTCTTGGCAAAAGATGATCAGGGTCCGAAGGTCTACTCGGTGGAACAAACTCTGCATGCTCGCGGACCACTTTAGTGGTCCGCGCACCCACGCACCCTACTTTATTAACCTCAACTACCCCGTTTTTACAAAAAATGATATGGATGTCTTTTTCAGAGTTTTCTAGGGTGCTGATTTTGATAACGACATTTATTTTGAAATCCAAGATGGCGAGCGTGCACTTTTTAAGAAAAAAATTGATATAGGTGTCGTTTTATGGGGTTTTCGGGGTAATTTGTGTATCTTAATAAAAAAAATCGGTTTAATACAACTCATAAACCTAACCACGCCACGTGAGCTGCTTTAGCAGCTCGCGCACCGAGCAAAACACTAGTTATACTATATATAGCTCGATTACCACTCACTGACTCACTCATTGACATAATTGTTCTCCTAGAAAGAGACGGAAAATGATATAATGATGTAAGGGAGTTGTGTTCGGATTCGAGAACCCTCTGGGGAAAAATTATGACATTTCAGAAAAACAAGATGGCGGCCGATGTGATTTTTGCAGCTCCGTTGTTTTCCAACCGATTTCGTTGAATTTTGCAATCTTTGAAGAAAGTAGTAAACGGTTAATAGAAAATGTGAAAAAAATTGGAAAAACAAGATGGCGGCCGAACCGTAGCGTTTTGAAAATTTTGAATTTTCGACCCCGAACCGCGGCGCCACAGATCCAAGACGGGGTAATCGAGGATAATTATTTTTTCTGGTTTCGCCCACGATTATCCTGTGTTTTGACAGAATGGGAGTGGTTTCTAAAAATTCAAGATGGCGGCTGTCATGGCGGCCGTTATGTTAGAGGTACGAAAAAACGCAACTTTAAAAGTTAAATATCTCAAAGTTGGCAACATTGGAGCGATTCAGTTTCTATGAAGCGATTGTACGTATAGACTCGATGTATAGATTGGTGGGGAAAAATTACCCCATTTTTTGGGAAATTTCAAGATTTTTGCGAAAATGTAAAAAATCGAAATACGGACTTTTCGCAAAATCCGAGTATGAGCGATTAAGTGTTTTGCTCGTACAAATGAAATTTGGGTATTTTTGTCGCCGGAGACTGGCAACACTGGAATTTATCAAAGTAAAAGTGATTTTCGACACGGTCTTTTTCACGGTATCCCCTTTCGCGTGGGTGCAAGCGAGAGGAAAGATTGAAACGTCATCGGGAGCGGTATATCCTGTAGTTAATAGGAAAATTATGAAACGGTGTAAAATTTTTCTGTGAAACGAGTTGGCGGCCATTTTGTATTTTTTTTTACTTTTCGAAATTTTGATTACGTTTTTGAGGCAGTTGGCAACATTTTGGAAAGTCAGAATGTATGAATCGATTGTGTATCTCGGCTTGCAGTATGGAGATATGCAACCGGTGTTGCCACTTTTGGGGAGATTTTCGAGATTTTCAACTAGAAAACTCCTGTAAAATTTTGTATGAAAAATTTTTTTTTCACTGATGGTGTCGTATAGAAAACAAAAAGTTAGTAAGCCAAAATTATGGAGAGAGCTGATGATTGAGGGTTTCGGAGACGGGTGGAGGGCCCGCTTAAGGTATTGAAGATAGGTGGGGGGTGCTCGAGCAAATGTCATTCATGACGTCATCCAATTGCCAAAAAGCTGAAAAAAAATTCAAAATGGCGAAAAAAAGATGGCCGCCATACAAATTTCGCCGGCGTCCAGCTCGGAGGGTATAAAAGATGGAGGTGCGGTTTCTTGGCAAAAGAGGATCAGGATCCAAAGGTTTACTCGATGAATAGAAAAAAAATTCAAAATGGCGGAATTTAATTTTCCATACATTTTGTATGGCGAATATTGAATGCCTCATTTTCCTAGAAAGAGACAAGAAACGATACGATGATGTTTGGAAGATATGTTTGGGTGCGGGATGGGAGTCGGGAAAAATTATGACATTTTAAAAAAACAAGATGGCGGCCTATATGATTTTTGTAACTCTTTTGTTTTCCAACCGATTTCGTTGAAACTCACAATCTTTGAAGAAAGTACCAAACGATTAATAGAAAAAGTGGAAAATTTTGGAAAAACAAGATGGCCGCCGTACAAATTTTGTCGGTGTCTATCTCGGAGGCTATAAAAGATGGAAGAGTGGTTACTTGGCAAAAGATGATCAGGGTCTGAAGGTCTACTCGGTGGAACAAGCTCTGCATGCTCGCGGACCACTTTAGTGGTCCGCGCACTCACGCACCCTACTAAATTATTATCCTAATCTACAAAAAATAATATGGATGTCGTTTTCAGGGTTTTCCAGGGTGCTGATTTTGATAATGACATTTATTTTCAAATCCAAGATGGCGGACTTACATTTTCTACAAAAAATAGAAATGCCTGTCATTTTATGGTTTTTTTCGGGGTGAATTATGTATCTTAATAAATCAATTTAATTTTATATAATAAAGTTAACCTTACCACGTCACGCGAGCTGCTTTAGCAGCTCGCGCACCGAGCAAAACACTAGTTATTATTATACTATATATAGCTCGATTACCACTGACTCACTGACTGACTCATTGACATAATTGTTCTCCTAGAAAGAGACGGAAAATGATATAATGATGTAGGGGAGATGTGTTCGGTTTCGGAAACCCTCTGGGGAAAAATTATGACATTTCAGAAAAACAAGATGGCGGCCGAGGTGATTTTTGCAGCTCCGTTGTTTTCCAACCGATTTCGTAGAATTTTGCAAACTTTCAAGAAATTGGTTAAAAATTAATAAAAAAAGTAGAAAAAATTGAAAAAACAAAATGGCGGCCGAGCCGTAGCGTTTTCAAAATTTTGATTTTTCGACCCCGAACCGCGGCGCCACAGATCCGAAACGGGGTAATCGAGGATAATTATTTTTTTTGATTTCACCCACGATTATCCTGTTTTTTGACAGAACGGGAGTGATTTTTAAAAATTCAAGATGGCGGCTGTCGTGGCGGCCGTTTTGTTAGAGGTACGAAAAAACGCAATTTTAAAAGTTAAATATCTCAAAGTTGGCAACATCGGAGCAATTCGGCTTTCATGTAGCGATTGTACGTATAGGCTCGAGGTATAGATTGGAGGAAAAAAATTACCCCATTTTTCGGGAAATTTCAAGATTTTCGGGAAACTGTAAAAAATCGAAATACGGACTTTTCGCAAAATCCGAGTATGAGCGATTACGTGTTTTGCTCGTACAAATGACATTTGGGTATTTTTGTCACCGGAAACTGGCAACACTGGAATTTATCAAAGTAAAAGTGATTTTCGACACGGTCTTTTTCACGGTATCCCCTTTCGCGTGGGTGCGAGCGAGAGGAAAGATTGAAACGTCATCGGGAGCGGTATATCCTGTAGTTAATAGGAAAATTATGAAACCGTGTAAAATCTTTCTGTGAAACGAGTTGGCGGCCATTTTGTATTTTTTTTAATTTTTCGAAATTTTGACCACGTTTTTGAGGCAGTTGGCAACATTTTGGAAAGTCAGTATGTATGAATCGATTGTGTATCTCGGCTGGCAGTATAGAGATATGCAGTCGGTGTTGCCAGTTTTGGGGAGATTTTCGAGATTTTCAACTAAGAAACTCCTGTAAAATTTTGTATGAAAAATTTTTTTTTCACTGATGGTGTCGTATAGAAAACAAAAAGTTAGTAAGCCAAAATTATGGAGAGAGCTGATGATTGAGGGTTTCGGAGACGGGTGGAGGGTCCGCTCAAGGTATTGAAGATAGGTGGGGGGTGCTCGAGCAAATGTCATTCATGACGTCATCCAATTGCCAAAAAGCTGAAAAAAAAATCAAAATGGCGAAGAAAAGATGGCCGCCATACAAATTTCGCCGGCGTCCAGCTCGGAGGGTATAAAAGATGGAGGTGCAGTTTCTTGGCAAGAGATGATCAGGATCCGAAGGTTTACTCGATGAATAGAAAAAAAATTCAAAATGGCGGAATTTAATTTTCCATACATTTTGTATGGCGATTATGAATGTCTCATTCTCCTAGAAAGAGACGGAAAACGATACATTGATGTATGGGAGATATGTTCGGATGCGCGATATGAGTAGGGGAAAATTATGAAATTTCAGAAAAACAAGATGGCGACCGACGTGATTTTTGCAACTCTTTTGTTTTCCAACCGATTTCGTTAAAACTCGCAATCTTTGAAGTATGTAGAAAACCATTAATAGAAAAAGTGGAAAATTTTGAAAAAACAAGATGGCCGCCGTACAAATTTCGTCGGTGTCTATCTCGGAGGATATAAAAGATGGAAGAGTGGTTTCTTGGCAAAAGATGATCAGGGTCCGAAAGTCTACTCGGTGAAACAAACACTGCATGCTCGCGGACCACTTTAGTGGTCCGAGCACCCACGCACCCTACTAAATTATTATCCTAATTTACAAAAAATAATATGGATATCGTTTTCAGGGTTTCCAGGGTGCTGACTTTGATAATGACATTTATTTTCAAATCCAAGATGGCGGACTTACATTTTCTACAAAAAATAGAAATGCCTGTCATTTTATGGGGTTTTTCGGGGTGAATTATGTATCTTAATAAATCAATTTGGTTTTATATAATAAAGTTAACCTTACCACGTCACGTGAGCTGCTTTAGCAGCTCGCGCACCGAGCAAAAACTAGTATACTATATATAGCTCGATTACCACTCACTGACTCATTGACATAATTGTTCTCCTAGAAGGAGACGGAAAATGATATAATGATGTAGGGGAGTTGTGTTTGGTTTCCAAAACCCTCTGGGGAAAAATTATGACATTTCAGAAAAACAAGATGGCGGCCGAGGTGATTTTTGCAGCTCCGTTGTTTTCCAACCGATTTCGTAGAATTTTGCAAACTTTCAAGAAATTGGTTAAAAATTAATAAAAAAAGTAGAAAAAATTGAAAAAACAAAATGGCGGCCGAGCCGTAGCGTTTTCAAAATTTTGATTTTTCGACCCCGAACCGCGGCGCCACAGATCCGAAACGGGGTAATCGAGGATAATTATTTTTTTTGATTTCACCCACGATTATCCTGTTTTTTGACAGAACGGGAGTGATTTTTAAAAATTCAAGATGGCGGCTGTCGTGGCGGCCGTTTTGTTAGAGGTACGAAAAAACGCAATTTTAAAAGTTAAATATCTGAAAGTTGGCAACATCGGAGCGATTCGGCTTCTATCAAGCGATTGTACGTATAGGCTCGAGGTATAGATTGGAGGAAAAAAATTACCCCATTTTTCGGGAAATTTCAAGATTTTCGGGAAACTGTAAAAAATCGAAATACGGACTTTTCGCAAAATCCGAGTATGAGCGATTACGTGTTTTGCTCGTACAAATGACATTTGGGTATTTTTGTCACCGGAAACTGGCAACACTGGAATTTATCAAAGTAAAAGTGATTTTCGACACGGTCTTTTTCACGGTATCCCCTTTCGCGTGGGTGCGAGCGAGAGGAAAGATTGAAACGTCATCGGGAGCGGTATATCCTGTAGTTAATAGGAAAATTATGAAACCGTGTAAAATCTTTCTGTGAAACGAGTTGGCGGCCATTTTGTATTTTTTTTAATTTTTCGAAATTTTGACCACGTTTTTGAGGCAGTTGGCAACATTTTGGAAAGTCAGTATGTATGAATCGATTGTGTATCTCGGCTGGCAGTATAGAGATATGCAGTCGGTGTTGCCAGTTTTGGGGAGATTTTCGAGATTTTCAACTAAGAAACTCCTGTAAAATTTTGTATGAAAATTTTTTTTTTCACTGATGGTGTCGTATAGAGAACAAAAACTTAGTAAGCCAAAATTAGTGAGAGAGCTGATGATTGAGGGTTTCGGAGACGGGTGGAGGGCCCGCTTAAGGTATTGAAGATAGGTGGGGGGTGCTCGAGCAAATGTCATTCATGACGTCATCCAATTGCCAAAAAGCTGAAAAAAAATTCAAAATGGCGAAAAAAAGATGGCCGCCATACAAATTTCGCCGGCGTCCAGCTCGGAGGGTATAAAAGATGGAGGTGCGGTTTCTTGGCAAAAGAGGATCAGGATCCAAAGGTTTACTCGATGAATAGAAAAAAAATTCAAAATGGCGGAATTTAATTTTCCATACATTTTGTATGGCGAATATTGAATGCCTCATTCTCCTAGAAAGAGACGGATAACGATACGATAATGTAGGGGAGATATGTTTTGGTGCGCGATATGAGTAGGGAAAAATTACGACATTTCAGAAAAACAAGATGGCGGCCTATATGATTTTTGCAACTCTTTTGTTTTCCAACCGATTTCGTTGAAACTCGCAATCTTTAAAGAATGTAGTAAACGATTAATAGAAAAAGTGGAAAATTTTGGAAAAACAAGATGGCCGCCGTACAAATTTCGTCGGTGTCTATCTCGGAGAATATAAAAGATGGAAAAGTGGTTTCTTGGCAAAAGATGATTAGGGTCCGAAGGTCTACTCGGTGGAACAAACTCTGCATGCTCGCGGACCACTTTAGTGGTCCGCGCACCCACGCACCCTACTTTATTAACCTCAACTACCCCGTTTTTACAAAAAATGATATGGATGTCGTTTTCAGAGTTTTCCAGGTTGCTCATTTTGATAACGACATTTATTTTGAAATCCAAGATGGCGGACATGCATTTTTTAAGAAAAAATCGATATGGGTGTCGTTTTATTGTGTTTTCGCAGTTAATTTTGTATCTTAATAAATACTATCGTTTTAATACTTGTCAACCCAACCACGTCACGTGAGCTGCTTTAGCAGCTCGCGCACCGAGCAAAAACTAGTTATTATACTATATATAGCTCGATTACCACTCACTCACTGACTGACTCATTGACATAATTGTTCTCCTAGAAAGAGAAGGAAAATGATATAGTGATGTAGGGGAGATGTGTTCGGATTCGGGAACCCTCTGGGGAAAAATTATGACATTTCAGAAAAACAAGATGGCGGCCGATGTGATTTTTGCAGCTCCGTTGTTTTCCAACCGATTTTGTTGAATTTTGCAAACTTTGAAGAAAGTAGTAAATGAATAACAGAAAATGTGGAAAAAATTGGAAAAACAAGATGGCGGCCGAGCCGTAGCGTTTTCAAAATTTTCATTTTTCGACCCCGAACCGCGGCGCCACAGATCCGAAACGGGGTAATCGAGAATAATTATTTTTTTTGATTTCGCCCACGACTATCCTGTATTTTAACAGAACGGGAGTGGTTTTTAAAAATTCAAGATGGCGGCTGTCGTGGCGGCCGTTTTGTTCGAGGTACGAAAAAATGCAATTTTAAAAGTTAATTATCTCAAAGTTGGCAACATCGGAGTGATTCGGCTTCTATGAAGCGATTGTACGTGTAGGCTCGGGGTATAGATCGGTGGGAAAAAATTACGACATTTTTAGGGAAATTTCAAGATTTTCGGGAAATTGTAAAAAATCGAAATACGGACTTTTCGCAAAATACGAGTATGAGCGATTATGTGTTTTGCTCGTACAAATGACATTTGGGTATTTTTGTCGCCGGAGACTGGCAACACTGGAATTTATCAAAGTAAAAGTGATTTTCGACACGGTCTTTTTCACGGTATCCCCTTTCGCGTGGGTGCGAGCGAGAGGAAAGATTGAAACGTCATCGGGAGCGGTATATCCTGTAGTTTATAGGAAAATTATGAAACCGTGTAAAATCTTTCTGTGAAACGAGTTGGCGGCCATTTTGTATTTTTTTCATTTTTCGAAATTTTGATCACGTTTTTGAGGCAGTTGGCAACATTTTGGAAAGTCAATATGTATGAATCGATTGTGTATCTCGGCTGGCAGTATGGAGATATGCAACCGGTGTTGCCACATTTGGGGAGATTTTCGAGATTTTCAACTAGAAAACTCCTGTAAAATTTTGTATGAAAATTTTTTTTTCCACTGATGGTGTCGTATAGAAAACAAAAAGTTAGTAAGCCAAAATTATGGAGAGAGCTGATGATTGAGGATATCGGAGACGGGTGAAGGGTCCGCTTAAGGTATTGAAGATAGGTGGGGGGTGCTCGAGCAAATGTCATTCATGACGTCATCCAATTGCCAAAAAGCTGAAAAAAAATTCAAAATGGCGAAAAAAAGATGGCCGCCATACAAATTTCGCCGGCGTCCAGCTCGGAGGGTATAAAAGATGGAGGTGCGGTTTCTTGGCAAAAGAAGATCAGGATCCAAAGGTTTACTCGATGAATAGAAAAAAAATTCAAAATGGCGGAATTTGATTTTCCATACATTTTGTATGGCGAATATTGAATGCCTCATTCTCCTAGAAAGAGACGGATAACGATACGATAATGTAGGGGAGATATGTTCGGATGCGCAATATGAGTAGGGGAAAATTATGACATTTCAGAAAAACAAGATGGCGACCGACATGATTTTTGCAACTCTTTTGTTTTCCAACCGATTTCGTTGAAACTCGCAATCTTTGAAGAATGTAGTAAACGATTAATAGGAAAAGTGGAAAATTTTGGAAAATCAAGATGGCCGCCGTACAAATTTCGTCGGTGTCTATCTCGGAGGCTACAAAAGATGGAAGAGTGGTTTCTTGGCAAAAGATGATCAGGGTCCGAAGGTCTACTCGGTGGAACAAACTCTGCATGCTCGCGGACCACTTTAGTGGTCCGCGCACCCACGCACCCTACTTTATTAACCTCAACTACCCCGTTTTTACAAAAAATGATATGGATGTCTTTTTCAGAGTTTTCTAGGGTGCTGATTTTGATAACGACATTTATTTTGAAATCCAAGATGGCGAGCGTGCACTTTTTAAGAAAAAAATTGATATAGGTGTCGTTTTATGGGGTTTTCGGGGTAATTTGTGTATCTTAATAAAAAAAATCGGTTTAATACAACTCATAAACCTAACCACGCCACGTGAGCTGCTTTAGCAGCTCGCGCACCGAGCAAAACACTAGTTATACTATATATAGCTCGATTACCACTCACTGACTCACTCATTGACATAATTGTTCTCCTAGAAAGAGACGGAAAATGATATAATGATGTAAGGGAGTTGTGTTCGGATTCGAGAACCCTCTGGGGAAAAATTATGACATTTCAGAAAAACAAGATGGCGGCCGATGTGATTTTTGCAGCTCCGTTGTTTTCCAACCGATTTCGTTGAATTTTGCAATCTTTGAAGAAAGTAGTAAACGGTTAATAGAAAATGTGAAAAAAATTGGAAAAACAAGATGGCGGCCGAACCGTAGCGTTTTGAAAATTTTGAATTTTCGACCCCGAACCGCGGCGCCACAGATCCAAGACGGGGTAATCGAGGATAATTATTTTTTCTGGTTTCGCCCACGATTATCCTGTGTTTTGACAGAATGGGAGTGGTTTCTAAAAATTCAAGATGGCGGCTGTCATGGCGGCCGTTATGTTAGAGGTACGAAAAAACGCAACTTTAAAAGTTAAATATCTCAAAGTTGGCAACATTGGAGCGATTCAGTTTCTATGAAGCGATTGTACGTATAGACTCGATGTATAGATTGGTGGGGAAAAATTACCCCATTTTTTGGGAAATTTCAAGATTTTTGCGAAAATGTAAAAAATCGAAATACGGACTTTTCGCAAAATCCGAGTATGAGCGATTAAGTGTTTTGCTCGTACAAATGAAATTTGGGTATTTTTGTCGCCGGAGACTGGCAACACTGGAATTTATCAAAGTAAAAGTGATTTTCGACACGGTCTTTTTCACGGTATCCCCTTTCGCGTGGGTGCAAGCGAGAGGAAAGATTGAAACGTCATCGGGAGCGGTATATCCTGTAGTTAATAGGAAAATTATGAAACGGTGTAAAATTTTTCTGTGAAACGAGTTGGCGGCCATTTTGTATTTTTTTTTACTTTTCGAAATTTTGATTACGTTTTTGAGGCAGTTGGCAACATTTTGGAAAGTCAGAATGTATGAATCGATTGTGTATCTCGGCTTGCAGTATGGGGATATGCAACCGGTGTTGCCACTTTTGGGGAGATTTTCGAGATTTTCAACTAGAAAACTCCTGTAAAATTTTGTATGAAAAATTTTTTTTTCACTGATGGTGTCGTATAGAAAACAAAAAGTTAGTAAGCCAAAATTATGGAGAGAGCTGATGATTGAGGGTTTCGGAGACGGGTGGAGGGCCCGCTTAAGGTATTGAAGATAGGTGGGGGGTGCTCGAGCAAATGTCATTCATGACGTCATCCAATTGCCAAAAAGCTGAAAAAAAATTCAAAATGGCGAAAAAAAGATGGCCGCCATACAAATTTCGCCGGCGTCCAGCTCGGAGGGTATAAAAGATGGAGGTGCGGTTTCTTGGCAAAAGAGGATCAGGATCCAAAGGTTTACTCGATGAATAGAAAAAAAATTCAAAATGGCGGAATTTAATTTTCCATACATTTTGTATGGCGAATATTGAATGCCTCATTTTCCTAGAAAGAGACAAGAAACGATACGATGATGTTTGGAAGATATGTTTGGGTGCGGGATGGGAGTCGGGAAAAATTATGACATTTTAAAAAAACAAGATGGCGGCCTATATGATTTTTGTAACTCTTTTGTTTTCCAACCGATTTCGTTGAAACTCACAATCTTTGAAGAAAGGACCAAACGATTAATAGAAAAAGTGGAAAATTTTGGAAAAACAAGATGGCCGCCGTACAAATTTTGTCGGTGTCTATCTCGGAGGCTATAAAAGATGGAAGAGTGGTTACTTGGCAAAAGATGATCAGGGTCTGAAGGTCTACTCGGTGGAACAAGCTCTGCATGCTCGCGGACCACTTTAGTGGTCCGCGCACTCACGCACCCTACTAAATTATTATCCTAATCTACAAAAAATAATATGGATGTCGTTTTCAGGGTTTTCCAGGGTGCTGATTTTGATAATGACATTTATTTTCAAATCCAAGATGGCGGACTTACATTTTCTACAAAAAATAGAAATGCCTGTCATTTTATGGTTTTTTTCGGGGTGAATTATGTATCTTAATAAATCAATTTAATTTTATATAATAAAGTTAACCTTACCACGTCACGCGAGCTGCTTTAGCAGCTCGCGCACCGAGCAAAACACTAGTTATTATTATACTATATATAGCTCGATTACCACTGACTCACTGACTGACTCATTGACATAATTGTTCTCCTAGAAAGAGACGGAAAATGATATAATGATGTAGGGGAGATGTGTTCGGTTTCGGAAACCCTCTGGGGAAAAATTATGACATTTCAGAAAAACAAGATGGCGGCCGAGGTGATTTTTGCAGCTCCGTTGTTTTCCAACCGATTTCGTAGAATTTTGCAAACTTTCAAGAAATTGGTTAAAAATTAATAAAAAAAGTAGAAAAAATTGAAAAAACAAAATGGCGGCCGAGCCGTAGCGTTTTCAAAATTTTGATTTTTCGACCCCGAACCGCGGCGCCACAGATCCGAAACGGGGTAATCGAGGATAATTATTTTTTTTGATTTCACCCACGATTATCCTGTTTTTTGACAGAACGGGAGTGATTTTTAAAAATTCAAGATGGCGGCTGTCGTGGCGGCCGTTTTGTTAGAGGTACGAAAAAACGCAATTTTAAAAGTTAAATATCTCAAAGTTGGCAACATCGGAGCGATTCGGCTTTCATGTAGCGATTGTACGTATAGGCTCGAGGTATAGATTGGAGGAAAAAAATTACCCCATTTTTCGGGAAATTTCAAGATTTTCGGGAAACTGTAAAAAATCGAAATACGGACTTTTCGCAAAATCCGAGTATGAGCGATTACGTGTTTTGCTCGTACAAATGACATTTGGGTATTTTTGTCACCGGAAACTGGCAACACTGGAATTTATCAAAGTAAAAGTGATTTTCGACACGGTCTTTTTCACGGTATCCCCTTTCGCGTGGGTGCGAGCGAGAGGAAAGATTGAAACGTCATCGGGAGCGGTATATCCTGTAGTTAATAGGAAAATTATGAAACCGTGTAAAATCTTTCTGTGAAACGAGTTGGCGGCCATTTTGTATTTTTTTTAATTTTTCGAAATTTTGACCACGTTTTTGAGGCAGTTGGCAACATTTTGGAAAGTCAGTATGTATGAATCGATTGTGTATCTCGGCTGGCAGTATAGAGATATGCAGTCGGTGTTGCCAGTTTTGGGGAGATTTTCGAGATTTTCAACTAAGAAACTCCTGTAAAATTTTGTATGAAAATTTTTTTTTTCACTGATGGTGTCGTATAGAGAACAAAAACTTAGTAAGCCAAAATTAGTGAGAGAGCTGATGATTGAGGATATTGGAGACGGGTGAAGGGTCCGCTCAAGGTATTGAAGATAGGTGGGGGGTGCTCGAGCAAATGTCATTCATGACGTCATCCAATTGCCAAAAAACTGAAAAAAAATTCAAAATGGCGAAAAAAAGATGGCCGCCATACTAATTTCGCCGGCGTCCAGCTCGGAGGGTATAAAAGATGGAGGTGCGGTTTCTTGGCAAAAGAGGATCAGGATCCAAAGGTTTACTCGATGAATAGAAAAAAAATTCAAAATGGCGGAATTTAATTTTCCATACATTTTGTATGGCGAATATTGAATGCCTCATTCTCCTAGAAAGAGACGGATAACGATACGATAATGTAGGGGAGATATGTTTTGGTGCGCGATATGAGTAGGGAAAAATTACGACATTTCAGAAAAACAAGATGGCGGCCTATATGATTTTTGCAACTCTTTTGTTTTCCAACCGATTTCGTTGAAACTCGCAATCTTTAAAGAATGTAGTAAACGATTAATAGAAAAAGTGGAAAATTTTGGAAAAACAAGATGGCCGCCGTACAAATTTCGTCGGTGTCTATCTCGGAGAATATAAAAGATGGAAAAGTGGTTTCTTGGCAAAAGATGATTAGGGTCC
This sequence comes from Maniola jurtina, assembly GCF_905333055.1. Lineage (NCBI taxonomy): Eukaryota > Metazoa > Arthropoda > Insecta > Lepidoptera > Nymphalidae > Maniola > Maniola jurtina. The sequence goes on from NC_060057.1 coordinate 4,088,971, forward strand.
GAAGGTCTACTCGGTGGAACAAACTCTGCATGCTCGCGGACCACTTTAGTGGTCCGCGTACCCACGCACCCTACTTTATTAACCTCAACTACCCTGTTTTTACAATTAATAATGTGAATGTCGTTTTCAGGGTTTTGTAGGGTGCTGATTATGATAATGACATTTATTTTGAAATCCAAGATGGCGGACAAGCATTTTTTAAGAAAAAAATCGTTATGGGTGTCGTTTTATGGTGTTTTCGCGGTGAATTTTGTATCTTAATAAATAAATTTGGTTTAGTATAATAAAGTTAACCCAACCACGTCACGCGAGCTGCTTTAGCAGCTCGCGCACCGAGCAAAACACTAGTTATACTATATATAGCTCGATTACCACTGACTGACTCACTCACTCATTGACATAATTGTTCTCCTAGAAGGAGACGGAAAATGATATAATGATGTGGGGGAGTTGTGTTCGGTTTCGGGAACCCTCTGGGGAAAAATTATGACATTTCGGAAAAACAAGATGGCGGCCGAGGTGATTTTTGCAGCTCCGTTGTTTTCCAACCGATTTCGTTGAATTTTGCAATCTTTGAAGAAAATAGTAAACGATTAATGGGAAATGTCGAAAAAATTGAAAAAACAAGATGGCGGCCGAACCGTAGCGTTTTCAAAATTTTGATTTTTCGACCCCGAACCGCGGCGCCACAGATCCGAAACGGGAAATCGATAATAATTATTTTTTTCTGGTTTCGTCTATGATTATCCTGAATTTTGACAAAATGGGAGTGGTTTTTAAAAATTCAAGATGGCGGCTGTCGTGGCGGCCATTATGTTAGAGGTACGAAAAAACGCAATTTTAAAAGTTAAATATCTCAAAGTTGGCAACATCGGAGCGATTCGGCTTCTATGAAGCGATTGTACGTATAGGCTCGAGGTATAGATTGGAGGAAAGAAATTACCCCATTTTTTGGGGAAATTTCAAGATTTTCGGGAAATTGAAAAAAATTGAAATACGGACTTTTCGCAAAATCCGAGTATGACCGATTATGTGTTTTGATCATACAAATGACATTTGGGTATTTTTGTCGCCGGAGACTGGCAACACTGGAATTTATCAAAGAAAAAATGATTTTCGACGTGGTCTTTTTTTAGGGGCGATCGTTTCGCGTGGATGTGAGCGAGAGGAGAGATTGAAACGTCATCGGGAGCGGTATATCCTGTAGTTATTGGAAAAGTTGTAAAACGATGTAATTTATTTCTGCAAAACGAGTTGGCGGCCATTTTGTATTTTTTTTAATTTTTCGAAATTTTGATCACGTTTTTGAGGCAGTTGGCAACATTTTGGAAAGTCAGTATGTATGAATCGATTGTGTATCTCGGCTGGCAGTATGAAGATATGCAACCGGTGTTGCCACTTTTGGGGAGATTTTCGAGATTTTCAACTAGAAAACTCCTGTAAAATTTTGTATGAAAAATTTTTTTTTCACTGATGGTGTCGTATAGAAAACAAAAACTTAGTAAGCCAAAATTATGGAGAGAGCTGATGATTGAGGGTTTCGGAGACGGGTGAAGGGTCCGCTCAAGGTATTGAAGATAGGTGGGGGGTGCTCGACCAAATGTCATTCATGACATCATCCAATTGCCAAAAAGCTGAAAAAAAATTCAAAATGGCGAAGAAAAGATGGCCGCCATACAAATTTCGCCGGCGTCCAGCTCGGAGGGTATAAAAGATGGAGGTGCGGTTTCTTGGCAAAAGAGGATCAGGATCCAAAGGTCTACTCGATGAATAGAAAAAAAATTCAAAATGGCGGAATTTATTTCCCCATACATTTTGTATGGCGAATATTGAATGTCTCATTCTCCTAGAAAGAGACGGAAAACGATACGATAATGTAGGGGAGATATGTTTTGAAGCGCGATATGAGAAGGGAAAAATTATGACATTTCAGAAAAACAAGATGGCGACCGACGTGATTTTTGCAACTCTTTTGTTTTCCAACCGATTTCGTTGAAACTCGCAATCTTTGAAGAATGTAGTAAACGATTAATAGAAAAAGTGGAAAATTTTGGAAAAACAAGATGGCCGCCGTACAAATTTCGTCGGTGTCTATCTCGGAGGCTATAAAAGATGGAAGAATGGTTTCTTGGCAAAAGATGATCAGGGTCCGAAGGTCTACTCGGTGGAACAAACTCTGCATGCTCGCGGACCACTTTAGTGGTCCGCGCACCCACGCACCCTACTTTATTACCCTCAACTACCCCGTTTTTACAAAAAATGATATGGATGTCGTTTTCAGAGTTTTCCAGGGGCTGATTTTGATAACGACATTTATTTTGAAATCCAAGATGGCGGACATGTCTTTTTTAAGAAAAAAATCGATATGGGTGTCGTTTTATGGTGTTTTCGCGGTGAATTTTGCATCTTAATAACTCGATTCGGTTTAATACAATAAAGCTAAACATTACCACGTCACGCGAGCTGCTTTAGCAGCTCGCGCACCGAGCAAAACACTAGTACTATATATAGCTCGATTACCACTCACTGACTCACTGACTCACTCATTGACATAATTGTTCTCCTAGAAAGAGACGGAAAATGATATAGTGATGTGGGGGAGTTGTGTTCGGTTTCGGGAACCCTCTGGGGAAAAATTATGACATTTCAGAAAAACAAGATGGCGGCCGACGTGATTTTTGCAGCTCCGTTGTTTTCCAACCGATTTTGTTGAATTTTGCAAACTTTGAAGAAAGTAGCAAACGATTAACAGAAAATATGGAAAAAATTGGAAAAACAAGATGGCGGCCGAGGCGTAGCGTTTTCAAAATTTTCATTTTTCGACCCCGAACCGCGGCGCCACAGATCCGAGATGGGGTAGTCGAGGATAATTATTTTTTTGGTTTCGCCCACAATTATTCTGTATTTTGACAGAATGGGAGTGATTTTTAAAAATTCAAGATGGCGGCTGTCATGGCGGCCGTTATGTTAGAGGTATGAAAAAACGCAATTTTAAAAGTGAAATATCTCAAAGTTGGCAACATCGGAGCGATTCGGCTTCTATCAAGCGATTGTACGTATAGGCTCAAGGTATAGATTGGAGGAAAAAAATTACCCCATTTTTTGGGGAAATTTCAAGATTTTCGGGAAATTGTAAAAAAACGAAATACGGGCTTTTTGAAAAATCCGAGTATGAGCGATTACGTGTTTTGCTCGTACAAATGACATTTGGGTATTTTTATTGCCGGAGACTGGCAACACTGGAATTTATCAAAGTAAAAGTGATTTTCGACACGGTCTTTTTCACGGTATCCCCTTTCGCGTGGGTGCGAGCGAGAGGAAAGATTGAAACGTCATCGGGCGCGGTATATCCTGTAGTTAATAGGAAAATTATGAAACCGTGTAAAATCTTTCTGTGAAACGAGTTGGCGGCCATTTTGTATTTTTTTTTTTTTCGAAATTTTGACCACGTTTTTGAGGCAGTTGGCAACATTTTGGAAAGTCAGTATGTATGAATCGATTGTGTATCTCGGCTTGCAGTATGGAGATATGCAACCGGTGTTGCCACTTTAGGGGAGATTTTCGAGATTTTCAACCAAAAAAACTCCTGTAAAATTTTGTATAAAATTTTTTTTTTTCACTGATGGTGTCAGATAGAAAACAAAAATTTAGTAAGCCAAAATTATGGAGAGAGCTGATGATTGAGGGTTTCGGAGACGGGTGGAGGGCCCGCTTAAGGTATTGAAGATAGGTGGGGGGTGCTCGAGCAAATGTCATTCATGACGTCATCCAATTGCCAAAAAGCTGAAAAAAAATTCAAAATGGCGAAGAAAAGATGGCCGCCATACAAATTTCGCCGGTGTCCAGCTCGGAGGGTATAAAAGATGGAAGTGTGGTTTCGTGGCAAGAGATGATCAAGGTCCGAAGGTCTACTCGATGAATAGAAAAAAAAATCAAAATGGCGGAATTTATTTTTCCATACATTTTGTATGGCGATTATGAATGTCTCATTCTCCTAGAAAGAGACGGAAAACGATACATTGATGTATGGGAGATATGTTCGGATGCGCGATATGAGTAGGGGAAAATTATGACATTTCAGAAAAACAAGATGGCGGCCGACGTGATTTTTGCAACTCTTTTGTTTTCCACCCAATTTCGTTGAAACTCGCAATCTTTGAAGAATGTACTAAACGATTAATAGAAAAAGTGGAAAATTTTGGAAAAACAAGATGGCCGCCGTACAAATTTAGTCGGTGTCTATCTCGGAGGCTATAAAAGATGGAAGAGTGGTTTCTTGGCAAAAGATGATCAGGATCCGAAGGTCTACTCGGTGGAACAAACTCTGCATGCTCGCGGACCACTTTAGTAGTCCGCGCACCCACGCACCCTACTTTATTAACCTCAACTACCCCGTTTTTTACAAAAAATGATATGGATGTCGTTTTCAGAGTTTTCCAGGGTGCTGATTTTGATAACGACATTTATTTTGAAATCCAAGATGGCGGGCGTGCACTTTTTAAGAAAAAAATTGATATAGGTGTCGTTTTATGGGGTTTTCGGGGTAATTTGTGTGTTTTAATAAAAAAAATCGGTTTAATACAACTCATAAACCTAACCACGTCACGCGAGCTGCTTTAGCAGCTCGCGCACCGAGCAAAACACTAGTTATACTATATATAGCTCGATTACCACTGACTGACTCACTCATTGACATAATTGTTCTCCTAGAAAGAGAAGGAAAATGATATAGTGATGTAGGGGAGATGTGTTCGGATTCGGGAACCCTCTGGGGAAAAATTATGACTTTTCGGAAAAACAAGATGGCGGCCGACGTGATTTTTGCAGCTCCGTTGTTTTCCAACCGATTTCGTTGAATTTTGCAATCTTTGAAGAAAATAGTAAACGATTAATGGGAAATGTCGAAAAAATTGAAAAAACAAGATGGCGGCCGAACCGTAGCGTTTTCAAAATTTTGATTTTTCGACCCTGAACCGCGGCGCCAAAGATCCGAAACGGGAAATCGATAATAATTATTTTTTTCTGGTTTCGTCTATGATTATCCTGAATTTTGACGGAATGGGAGTGGTTTTTAAAAATTCAAGATGGCGGCTGTCGTGGCGGCCATTATGTTAGAGGTACGAAAAAACGCAATTTTAAAAGTTAAATATCTCAAAGTTGGCAACATCAGAGCGATTCGGCTTCTATGAAGCGATTGTACGTATAGGCTCGAGGTATAGATTGGAGGAAAGAAATTACCCCATTTTTTGGGGAAATTTCAAGATTTTCGGGAAATTGAATAAAAACGAAATACGGACTTTTCGCAAAATCCGAGTATGACCGATTATGTGTTTTGATCATACAAATGACATTTGGGAATTTTTTGTCGCCGGAGACTGGCAACACTGGAATTTATCAAAGAAAAAATGATTTTCGACGTGGTCTTTTTTTAGGGGCGATAGTTTCGCGTGGGTGTGAGCGAGAGGAGAGATTGAAACGTCATCGGGAGCGGTATATCCTGCAGTTATTGGAAAAGTTGTACAACGATGTAATTTATTTCTGCAAAACGAGTTGGCGGCCATTTTGTATTTTTTTTAATTTTTCGAAATTTTGATCACGTTTTTGAGGCAGTTGGCAACATTTTGGAAAGTCAGTATGTATGAATCGATTGTGTATCTCGGCTGGCAGTATGAAGATATGCAACCGGTGTTGCCACTTTTGGGGAGATTTTCGAGATTTTCAACTAGAAAACTCCTGTAAAATTTTGTATGAAAAATTTTTTTTTCACTGATGGTGTCGTATAGAAAACAAAAACTTAGTAAGCCAAAATTATGGAGAGAGCTGATGATTGAGGGTTTCGGAGACGGGTGAAGGGTCCGCTCAAGGTATTGAAGATAGGTGGGGGGTGCTCGACCAAATGTCATTCATGACATCATCCAATTGCCAAAAAGCTGAAAAAAAATTCAAAATGGCGAAGAAAAGATGGCCGCCATACAAATTTCGCCGGCGTCCAGCTCGGAGGGTATAAAAGATGGAGGTGTGGTTTCTTGGAAAAAGAGGATCAGGATCCAAAGGTCTACTCGATGAATAGAAAAAAAATTCAAAATGGCGGAATTTATTTTCCCATACATTTTGTATGGCGAATATTGAATGTCTCATTCTCCTAGAAAGAGACGGAAAACGATACGATAATGTAGGGGAGATATGTTTTGAAGCGCGATATGAGTAGGGAAAAATTATGACATTTCAGAAAAACAAGATGGCGGCCTATATGATTTTTGCAACTCTTTTGTTTTCCAACCGATTTCGTTGAAACTCGCAATCTTTGAAGAATGTAGTAAACGATTAATAGAAAAAGTGGAAAATTTTGGAAAAACAAGATGGCCGCCGTACAAATTTCGTCGGTGTCTATCTCGGAGGCTATAAAAGATGGAAGAGTGGTTTCTTGGCAAAAGATGATCAGGGTCCGAAGGTCTACTCGGTGGAACAAACTCTGCATGCTCGCGGACCACTTTAGTGGTCCGCGCACCCACGCACCCTACTTTATTACCCTCAACTACCCCGTTTTTACAAAAAATGATATGGATGTCGTTTTCAGAGTTTTCCAGGGTGCTGATTTTGATAAAGACATTTATTTTGAAATCCAAGATGGCGGACATGCCTTTTTTAAGAAAAAAATCGATATGGGTGTCGTTTTATGGTGTTTTCGCGGTGAATTTTGCATCTTAATAACTCGATTCGGTTTAATACAATAAAGCTAAACATTACCACGTCACGCGAGCTGCTTTAGCAGCTCGCGCACCGAGCAAAACACTAGTTATACTATATATAGCTCAATTACCACTGACTCACTCATTGACATAATTGTTCTCCTAGAAAGAGAAGGAAAATGATATAGTGATGTAGGGGAGTTGTGTTTGGTTTCGGGAACCCTCTGGGGAAAAATTATGACATTTTAGAAAAACAAGATGGCGGCCGACGTGATTTTTGCAGCTCCGTTGTTTTCCAACCGATTTCGTCGAATTTTGGAAACTTTGAAGAAAGTAGGAAACGATTAATGGGAAATGTCGAAAAAATTGAAAAAAACAAGATGGCGGCCGAGCCGCAGCGTTTTGAAAATTTTGATTTTTCGACCCCGAACCGCGGTGCCACAGATCCGAGACGGGGTAATCGAGGATAATTATTTTTTTTGTATTCGCCCACGATTATCCTGTATTTTGACAGAACGGGAGTGGTTTTTAAAAATTCAAGATGGCGGCTGTCATGGCGGCCGTTTTGTTCGAGGTACGAAAAAACGCAATTTTAAAAGTTAAATATCTCAAAGTTGGCAACATCGGAGCGATTCGGCTTCTATGAAGCGGTTGTACGTATAGGCTCGAGGTATAGATCGGTGGGAAAAAATTACCCCATTTTTAGGGAAATTTCAAGATTTTCGGGAAATTGTAAAAAATCGAAATACGCACTTTTAGCAAAATCCGAGTATAAGCGATTACGTGTTTTGCTCGTACAAATGACATTTGGGTATTCTTGTCACCGGAGACTGGCAACACTGGAATTTATCAAAGTAAAAGTGATTTTCGACACGGTCTTTTTCACGGTATCCCCTTTCGCGTGGGTGCGAGCGAGAGGAAAGATTGAAACGTCATCGGGCGCGGTATATCCTGTAGTTAATAGGAAAATTATGAAACCGTGTAAAATCTTTCTGTGAAACGAGTTGGCGGCCATTTTGTATTTTTTTTAATTTTTCGAAATTTTGATCACGTTTTTGAGGCAGTTGGCAACATTTTGGAAAGTCGACATGTATCAATCGATTGTGTGACTCAACCAGCAGTATCGAAATATGTAATCAGTGTTGCCACATTTGGGGAGATTTTCGAGATTCTCCCCAAAAACTCCTCCTGTAAAATTTTGTATGAAATTTTTTTTTCCACTGATGGTTTCGTATAGAAAACAAAAAAAAAAATCGAGGAAAAATTTGGAAATAGCTGATGATCGAGGATGTCGGAGACGGGTGAAGGGTCCGCTCAAGGTATTGAAGATAGGTGGGGGGTGCTCGACCAAATGTCATTCATGACATCATCCAATTGCCAAAAAGCTGAAAAAAAATTCAAAATGGCGAAGAAAAGATGGCCGCCATACAAATTTCGCCGGCGTCCAGCTCGGAGGGTATAAAAGATGGAGGTGTGGTTTTGTGGCAAAAGAGGATCAAGATCCAAAGGTCTACTCGATGAATAGAAAAAAAATTCAAAATGGCGGATTTTTTTTCCCCATAGAAAATGTATGGCGAATATTGAATATCACATTCTCCTAGAAAGAGACAGAAAACGATACATTGATGTATGGGAGATGTGTTCGGGTGGGGGAGGCGAGTAGGGTAAAATTATGACATTTCAGAAAAACAAGATGGCGACCGACGTGATTTTTGCAACTCTTTTGTTTTCCAACCGATTTCGTTGAAACTCGCAACCTTTGAAGAAAGTAGTAAACGATTAATAAAAAAAGTGGAAAATTTTGGATAAACAAGATGGCCGCCGTACAAATTTCGTCGTTGTCTATCTCGGATGCTATAAAAGATGGAAGAGTGGTTTCTTGGCAAAAGATAATCAGGGTCCGAAGGTGTACTCGGTGGAACAAACTCTGCATGCTCGCGGACCACTTTAGTGGTCCGCGCACCCACGCACCCTACTTTATTAACCTCAACTACCCCGTTTTTACAAAAAATGATATGGATGTCGTTTTCAGAGTTTTCCAGGGTGCTCATTTTGATAACGACATTTATTTTGAAATCCAAGATGGCGGACATGCATCCAGTGTTGCCAGTCTTCGGCAAAAAAAATACCCAAATGTCATTTGTACGAGCAAAACACGTAATAGCTCATACTCAAATTTTTCAAAAAGCCCATATTTCGATTTTTTACAATTTCCCGAAAATCTTGAAATTTCCCCAAAAAATGGGGTAATTTTTTTCCTCCAATCTATACCTCGAGCCTATACGTACAATCGCTTCATAGAAGCCGAATCGCTCCGATGTTGCCAACTTTGGGATATTTAACTTTTAAAATTGCGTTTTTTCGTACCTCTAACATAACGGCCGCCATGACAGCCGCCATCTTGAATTTTTAAAAACCACTCCCGTTCTGTCAAAATACAGGATAATCGTGGGCGAAACCAGAAAAAATAATTATCCTCAATTACCCCGTTTCGGATCTGTGGCGCCGCGGTTCGGGGTCGAAAAATCAAAATTTTGAAAACGCTACGGTTCGGCCGCCATCTTGTTTTTTCAATTTTTTCGACATTTCCCATTAATCGTTTACTACTTTCTTTAAACTTTACAAAATTCGACAAAATCGGTTGAAAAACAACGGAGCTGCAAAAATCACGTCGGCCGCCATCTTGTTTTTCTGGAATGTCATAATTTTTCCCCAAAGGGTTCCCGAAACCAAACACAACTCCCCTACATCATTATATCATTTTCCGTCTCCTTCTAGGAGAACAATTATGTCAATGAGTGAGTCAGTCAGTGGTAATCGAGCTATATATAGTAGTACTAGTTTTTGCTCGGTGCGCGAGCTGCTAAAGCAGCTCACGTGACGTGGTAAGGTTAACTTTTTTATTATATAAAACCAAATTGATTTATTAAGATAATTCACCCCGAAAAACCCCATAAAATGACAGGCATTTCTATTTTTTGTAGAAAATGTACGTCCGCCATCTTGGATTTGAAAATAAATGTCATTATCAAAATCAGCACCCTGGAAACCCTGAAAACGATATCCATATTATTTTTTGTAAATTAGGATAATAAGTTAGTAGGGTGCGTGGGTGCGCGGACCACTAAAGTGGTCCGCGAGCATGCAGCGTTTGTTCCACCGAGTAGACCTTCGGACCCTGATCATCTTTTGCCAAGAAACCACTCTTCCATCTTTTATAGCCTCCGAGATAGACACCGACGAAATTTGTACGGCGGCCATTTTGTTTTTCCAAAATTTTCCACTTTTTCTAGTAATCGTTTAGTACATTCTTCAAAGATTGCGAGTTTCAACGAAATCGGTTGGAAAACAAAAGAGTTGCAAAAATCACGTCGGTCGCCATCTTGTTTTTCTGAAATTTCATAATTTTCCCCTACTCATATCGCGCATCCGAACATATCTCCCAAACATCAATGTATCGTTTTCCGTCTCTTTCTAGGAGAATGAGACATTCATAATCGCCATACAAAATGTATGGAAAAATAAATTCCGCCATTTTGAATTTTTTTTCTATTCATCGAGTAGACCTTCGGATCTTGATTCTCTTTTGCCAAGAAACCACACTTCCATCTTTTATACCCTCCGAGCTGGACACCGGTGAAATTTGTATGGCGGCCATTTTTTCTTCGCCATTTTGAATTTTTTTTCAGCTTTTTGGCAATTGGATGACGTCATGAATGACATTTGGTCGAGCACCCCCCACCTATCTTCAATACCTTGAGCGGACCCTTCACCCGTCTCCGACATCCTCGATCATCAGCTATTTCCAAATTTTTCCTCGATTTTTTTTTTTGTTTTCTATATGAAACCATCAGTGAAAAAAAATAATTTCATACAAAATTTTACAGGAGGAGTTTTTGGGGAAAATCTCGAAAATCTCCCCAAATGTGGCAACACTGTTTACATATTTCGATACTGCTGGTTGAGTCACACAATCGATTCATACATATTGACTTTCCAAAATGTTGCCAACTGCCACAAAAACATGATCAAAATATCGGAAAATTTAAAGAAAATACAAAATGGCCACCAACTCTTTTTGCAGAAGCAAATTAGATAATTTTACAACTTTCCCATTAACTACAGGATATACCGCTCCCGATAACGGTTCAATCTCTCATCTCGCTTGCATCCACGCGAAATGATCGTCCCTGAAAAAAGACAATGTCGAAAATCACTTTTGCTTCGATAACTTCCAGTGTTGCCAGTCCTTGGTGACGAAAATACTCAAATGTCATTTGTACGAGCAAAACACGTAATCGTTCATACTCGGATTTTGCAAAAAGTCCGTATTTCGATTTTTTACATTTTCCCAAAAACCTTGAAATTTCCCGAAAAATGGGGTAATTTTTCCCCACCAATCTATACCTCGAGTCTATGCGTACAACCGCTTCATAGAAGCCGAATCGCTCCGATGTCGCCAACTTTGACATTATCGAATTTTAAAATTGCGTTTTTTCGTACCTCGAACAAAACGACCGCCATGACAGCCGCCATCTTGAATTTTTAAAAACCGCTCCCGTTTTGTCAAAATACAGGATAATCGTGGGCGAAACACGAAAAAATAATTATCCTCGACTTCTCCGTCTAGGATCAGTGGCGCCGCGGTTAGGGATCGAAAAATGAAAATTTTGAAAACTCTCCAGCTCAGCTGCCATTTTGTTTTTCCAATTTTTTCTACCTTTTCTATTAACCGTTTACTACTTTCCTAAATAGTTGCGAGTTTAAATAAAATCGGTTGGAAAACAACGGAGCTGCAAAAATCACGTCGGCCGCCATCTTGTTTTTCCGAAAAGTCATAATTTTTCCCCAGAGGGTTCCCGAATCCAAACACATCTTCCCTACATCACTATATCATTTTCCTTCTCTTTCTAGGAGAACAATTATGTCAATGAGTGAGTCAGTGAGTGGTAATCGAGCTATATATAGTATAACTAGTATTTTGCTCGGTGCGCGAGCTGCTAAAGCAGCTCGCGTGACGTGGTAAGATTAACTTTATTATATTAAACCAAATTTATTTATTAAGAGACACAATTCACCCCGAAAACCCCCATAAAATGACAGGCATTTCTATTTTTTGTAGAAAATGTAAGTCCGCCATCTTGGATTTCAAAATAAATGTCATTATCAAAATCAGCACCCTGGAAAACCCTGAAAACGACATCCATATCATTTTTTGTAAAAACGGGGTGGTTGAGGTTAATAAAGTAGGTTGCGTGGGTGCGCGGACCACTAAAGTGGTCCGCGAGCATGCGGGGTTTGTTCCACCGAGTAGACCTTCGGACTCTGATCATCTTTTGCCAAGAAACCACTCTTCCATCTTTTATAGCCTCCGAGATAGACACCGACGAAATTTGTACGGCGGCCATCTTGTTTTTCCAAAATTTTCCACTTTTTCTATTAATCGTTTACTACATTCTTCAAAGATTGTGAGTTTCAACGAAATCGGTTGGAAAACAAAAGAGTTGCAAAAATCACGTCGGTCGCCATCTTGTTTTTCTGAAATGTCATAATTTTTCCCTACTCGCCTCCCCCACCCGAACACATCTCCCCTACATTATCGTATCGTTTTCCGTCTCTTTCTAGGAGAATGAGACATTCAATATTCGCCATACAAAATGTATGGGAAAAAAAAATCCGCCATTTTGAATTTTTTTTCTATTCATCGAGTAGACCTTCGGATCCTGATCACCTTTTGCCAAGAAACCGCACCTCCATCTTTTATACCCTCCGAGCTGGACGCCGGCGAAATTTGTATGGCGGCCATCTTTTCTTCGCCATTTTGAATTTTTTTTCAGCTTTTTGGCAATTGGATGACGTCATGAATGACATTTGGTCGAGCACCCCCTACCTATCTTCAATACCTTGAGCGGACCCTTCACCCGTCTCCGACATCCTCGATCATCAGCTATTTCCAAATTTTTCCTCGATTTTTTTTTTGTTTTCTATACGAAACCATCAGTGAAAAAAAATAATTTCATACAAAATTTTACAGGAGGAGATTTTGGGGAAAATCTCGAAAATCTCCCCAAAAGTGGCAACACTGTTTACATATTTCGATACTGCTGGTTGAGTCACACAATCGATTGATATATGTCGACTTTCCAAAATGTTGCCAACTGCCTCAAAAACGTGGTCAAAATTTCGAAAAATAAAAAAAAATACAAAATGGCCGCCAACTCGTTTCACAGAAAAATTTTACACGGTTTCATAATTTTCCTATTAACTACAGGATATACCGCTACCGATGACGTTTCAATCTTTCCTCTCGCTCGCACCCACGCGAAAGGGGATACCGTGAAAAAGACCGTGTCGAAAATCACTTTTTCTTTGATAAATTCCAGTGTTGCCAGTCTCCGGCGACAAAATTACCCAAATGTCATTTGTACGAGCAAAACACGTAATCGCTCATACTCGGATTTTGCTAAAAGTGCGTATTTCGATTTTTTACAATTTCCCGAAAATCTTGAAATTTCCCTAAAAGTGGGGTAATTTTTTTCCTCCAATCTATACCCCGAGTCTATACGTACAATCGCTTCATAGAAACCGAATCGCTCCGATGTTGCCAACTTTGAGATATTTAACTTTTAAAATTGCGTTTTTTCGTACCTCGAACAAAACGGCCTCCATGACAGCCGCCATCTTGAATTTTTAAAAACCACTCCCGTTCTGTCAAAATACAGGATAATCGTGGGCGAAACCAGAAAAAATAATTATCCTCGATTACCCCGTTTCGGATCTGTGGCGCCGCGGTTCGGGGTCGAAAAATCAAAAATTTTAAAACGCTACGGCTCGGCCGCCATCTTGTTTTTCCAATTTTTTCCACATTTTTTGTTAACCGTTTACTACATTCTTTAATAGTTGCGAATTTGAACGGAGTCTCTTAAAAAACAAAGGAGCTGCAAAAATCACACCGGCCGCCATCTTGTTTTTCTGAAATGTCATAATTTTTCCCCAGAGGGTTCCCGAAACCGAACACAACTCCCTTACATCACTATATCATTTTCCGTCTCCTTCTAGGAGAACAATTATGTCAATGAGTGAGTGAGTCAGTGAGTGGTAATCGAGCTATATATAGTATAATAACTAGTGATTCGCTCGGTGCGCGAGCTGCTAAAGCAGCTCGCGTGACGTGGTTGGGTTAACTTTATTATACTAAACCAACTTTATATATTAAGAAACACAATTCACCCCAAAAAACCCACAAAACGACACCCATATCGATTTTATTCTTAAAAAATGCATGTCCGCCATCTTGGATTTCAAAATAAATGTCGTTATCAAAATGAGCACCCTGTAAAACTCTGAAAACGACATCCATATCATTTTTTGTAAAAACGGGGTAGTTGAGGATAATAATTCAGTAGGGTGCGTGGGTGCGCGGACCACTAAAGTGGTCCGCGAGCATGCAGAGTTTGTCCCACCGAGTAGACCTTCGGACCCTGATCATCTTTTGCCAAGAAACCACTCTTCCATCTTTTATAGCCTCCGAGATAGACACCGACGAAATTTGAACGGCGGCCATCTTGTTTTTTCAAATTTTTCCACTTTTTCTATTAATCGTTTACTACATTCTTCAAAGATTGCGAGTTTCAACGAAATCGGTTGGAAAACAAAAGAGTTGCAAAAATCATATAGGCCGCCATCTTGTTTTTCTGAAATATCATAATTTTTCCCTACTCATATCGCGCATCCGAACATATCTCCCATACATCAATGTATCGTTTTCTGTCTCTTTCTAGGAGAATGAGACATTCAATATTCGCCATACATTTTCTATGGGAAAATAAATTCCGCCATTTTGAACTTTTTTTCTATTCATCGAGTAGACCTTCGGACCCTGATCATCTCTTGCCAAGAAACCACACTTCCATCTTTTATACCCTCCGAGCTGGACACCGGCGAAATTTGTATGGCGGCCATCTTTTCTTCGCCATTTTGAATTTTTTTCCAGCTTTTTGGCAATTGGATGACGTCATGAATGACATTTGGTCGAGCACCCCCCACCTATCTTCAATACCTTAAGCGGGCCCTTCACCCGTCTCCGATATCCTCAATCATCAGCTCTCTCCATAATTTTGGCTTACTAAGTTTTTGTTCTCTATACGACACCATCAGTGAAAAAAAAAATTTTCATACAAAATTTTACAGGAGTTTCTTAGTTGAAAATCTCGAAAATCTCCCCAAAAGTGGCAACACCGGTTGCATATCTCCATACTGCCAGCAGAGATACACAATCGATTCATATATGTTAACTTTCCAAAATGTTGCCAACTGCCTCAAAAACGCGATCAAAATTTCGAAAAATTAAAAAAAATACAAAATGGCCGCCAACTCGTATCACAGAAAGATTTTACACGGTTTCATAATTTTCCTATTAACTACAGGATATACCGCTCCCGATGACGTTTCAATCTCTCATCTCGCTCGCACCCAGGCGAACCGATCGCCCCTAAAAAAGACCACGTCGAAAATCACTTTTGCTTTGATAAATTTTAGTGTTGCCAGTCGCCGGCGACAAAAGTACCTAAATGTTATTTGCACGAGCAAAACACGTAATCGCTCATACTCGGATTTTGCTAAAAGTGCGTATTTCGATTTTTTACATTTTCCCGAAAATCTTGAAATTTCCCTAAAAATGGGGTAATTTTTTTCCTCTAATCTATACCTCGAGCCTATACGTACAATCGCTTCATAAAAACCGAATCGCTCCGATGTTGCCAACTTTGAGATATTTAACTTTTAAAATTGCGTTTTTTCGTACCTCGAACAAAACGGCCGCCATGACAGCCGCCATCTTGAATTTTTAAAAACCACTCCCGTTTTGTCAAAATACAGGATAATCGTGGGCGAAACACGAAAAAATAATTATCCTCGACTTCTCCGTCTTGGATCAGTGGCGCCGCGGTTAGGGATCGAAAAATGAAAATTTTGAAAACGCTCCAGCTCGGCCGCCATCTTGTTTTTTCAATTTTTTCGACATTGCCCATTAATCGTTTACTATTTTCTTCAAAGATTGCAAAATTCAACGAAATCGGTTGGAAAACAACGGAGCTGCAAAAATCTCCTCGGCCGCCATCTTGTTTTTCTGAAATGTCATAATTTTTCCCCAGAGGACTCCCAAATCCGAACACAACTCCCCTACATTACTATATCATTTTCCGTCTCTTTCTAGGAGAACAATTATGTCAATGAGTCAGTCAGTGAGTGAGTGGTAATCGAGCTATATATAGTATAAATAACTAGTGTTTTGCTCGGTGCGCGAGCTGCTAAAGCAGCTCACGTGACGTGGTTATGTTAACTTTATTATATTTAACCAAATTTATTTATTAAAGATACACAATTCACCACAAAAACCCACAAAACGACACCCATATCAATTTTTTTCTTAAAAAGTGCATGTCCGCCATCTTGGATTTCAAAATAAATGTCGTTATCAAAATCAGCACGCCGGAAAACTCTGAAAACGACATCCATATCATTTTTTGTAAAAACGGGGTAGTTGAGGTTAATAAAGTAGGGTGCTTGGGTGCGCGGACCACTAAAGTGGTCCGCGAGCATGCAGAGTTTGTTCCACCGAGTAGACTTTCGGATCCTGATCATCTTTTGCCGAGAAACCAGTCTTCCATCTTTTATACCTTCCGAGATAGACACCGACGAAGTTTGTGTGGCGGCCATCTTGTTTTTCCAAATTTTTCCACTATTTCCATTAATCGTTTACTACTTTCTTCCAAGATTGCGAGTTTCAACGAAATCGGTCGGAAAACAATAGAGTTGCAAAAATCATATAGGCCGCCATCTTGTTTTTCTGAAATATCATAATTTTCCCCTACTCATATCGCGCATCCGAACATATCTCCCATACATCAATGTATCGTTTTCTGTCTCTTTCTAGGAGAATGAGGCATTCAATATTCGCCATACAAAATGTATGGAAAAAAAAATTCCGCCATTTTGGATTTTTTTTCTATTCATCGAGTAGACCTTCGGATCCTGATCATCTCTTGCCAAGAAACCTCACTTCCATCTTTTATACCCTCCGAGCTGGACACCAGCGAAATTTGTATGGCGGCCATCTTTTCTTCGCCATTTTGAATTTTTTTTCAGCTTTTTGGCAATTGGATGACGTCATGAATGACATTTGCTCGAGCACCCCCCGCCTATCTTCAATACCTTAAGCGGGCCCTCCACCCGTCTCCGAAACCCTCAATCATCAGCTCTCTCCATAATTTTGGCTTACTAACTTTTTGTTTTCTATACGACACCATCAGTGAAAAAAAAAATTTTCACACAAAATTTTACAGGAGTTTCTTAGTTGAAAATCTCGAAAATCTCCCCAAAACTGGCAACACCGACTGCATATCTCTATACTTCCAGCCGAGATACACAATCGATTCATACATATTGACTTTCCAAAATGTTGCCAACTGCCTCAAAAACTTGATCAAAATTTCGAAAAGTTAAAAAAAATACAAAATGGCCGCCAGCTCGTTTCACAGAAAGATTTTACACGGTTTCATAATTTTCCTATTAACTACAGGATATGCCGCTCCCGATGACGTTTCAATCTTGCCTCTCGCTCGCACCCACGCGACAGGGGATACCGTGAAAAAGACCGTGTCGAAAATCACTTTTACTTTGATAAATTCCAGTGTTGCCAGTCTCTGGTAACAAAAGTACCTAAATGTCATTTGCACGAGCAAAACACATAATCGCTTATACTCGGATTTTGCGAAAAGTCTGTATTTCGATTTTTTACAATTTCCCGAAAATCTTGAAATTTCCCTAAAAATGGGGTAATTTTTTTCCTCCAATCTATACCTCGAGCCTATACGTACAGTCGCTACATAGAAGCCGAATCGCTCCGATGTTGCCAAATTTGAGATATTTAACTTTTAAAATTGCGTTTTTTCGTACCTCTAACAAAACGGCCGCCACGACAGCCGCCATCTTGATTTTTTTAAAATCACTCCCGCTCTGTCAAAATACAGGATAATCGTGGGCGAAACCAGAAAAAATAATTATCCTCGATTACCCCGTTTCGGATCTGTGGCGCCGCGGTTCGGGGTCGAAAAATCGAAATTTTCAAAACGCTACGGTTCGGCCGCCATCTTGTTTTTCCAATTTTTTTCACATTTTCTATTAACCGTTTACTACTTTCTTCAAAGATTGCAAAATTCAACGAAATCGGTTGGAAAACAACGGAGCTGCAAAAATCACATCGGCCGCCATCTTGTTTTTCTGAAATGTCATAATTTTTCCCCAGAGGGTTCCCGAATCCAAACACAACTCCCCTACATCATTATATCATTTTCCGTCTCTTTCTAGGAGAACAATTATGTCAATGAGTGAGTCAGTGAGTGGTAATCGAGCTATATATAGTATAACTAGTTTTTGCTCGGTGCGCGAGCTGCTAAAGCAGCTCACGTGACGTGGTAAGGTAAACTTTATTATATAAAACCAAATTGATTTAATAAGATACATAATTCACCCCTAAAAACCCCATAAAATGACAGGCATTTCTATTTTTTGTAGAAAATGTAAGTCCGCCATCTTGGATTTGAAAATAAATGTCATTATTATTATATTATATTGTCATTAATATAAAAGGAGGACGAGGAGGTGGAGTAGGATTCTATATAAAGAAGGGCTTAAGGGTCACTATTTGCGAACATCCAAATCCTCATTCAGTTGAACAGATGTGGTTAAGTTTAAAAGCCGGTAGTAAAAAGATTATGGTAGGGACAGCGTATCGTCCACCGTGGCAGGATGTTGAGATATTTATTGACTCTATCACCCAATCACTGACTCTATTCTCAAGCTATGAAAATATAATACTCTTGGGAGATTTTAACATCAATCTACTAAACCCGTTAGATAGCAAAACTAAACTTTTTAATGATTTCTTAAATTACATAAACCTTAACCAAGTTGTCACAGAGCCAACTCATTTTACCGACCACAGTGAGACCTTGATAGATTTAGTCTGCACAGATGCCTCAACCCGGGATGTAGAGGTGAGTCATGTAAAAGAATTAGGTAACCATGCCATTATAACACTCTTATTAAACCTAAAGAAGGCTAAAATAGCTCCTCGATGGATCTCCATTAGACCACTAAAGGATATTATTGCCGAAGACTTTAGTGAAGATTTAAATAGAGTTCCATGGAAAACTATTAACCGGTTGGATAATATTGAAGATATGGTGTCAGTATTTCACAATTATATTTTAACTTTATTTGACATGCATGCTCCCACAAAAAAGATACAGTTAAAGGAACAATCATGCCCCTGGATAACTCACACTATTAAGAAAATGATTATGTTGCGCAATCAAAGTCATTCTCGATATAAAGCATCAAAAAAGGAGACACATAAAGAGTACTATAAGAATTTTAAAAAGATTGTTTGGGAAGCAATAGAAGCTGAAAAAAGTGCTTATTATAAATTTTATATAAATCAATGTATTAATAAACCTATGTTGTTATGGAAGAACCTAAAAAAAAATGTAGGGATAAATAAAAAACAGGAGTATGAAATACCAACGAACTTATGTGACCCGGAGAAAGTAAATAATCATTTTTTGAACATACCATATAGTGAGAGACCCACACTGTCTAACCTTACATACTATGAATTCAACAGGTTTGGGCCGAATACTTTTAACCTAAAAACGGTAACTGAAGCAGAAGTTATAAAAACCATAAAAGGATTAAAATCGAACGCACAAGGCATTGATGAAATCTCGTTACAAATGTTGCATTGTACACTTCCACAGAGTTTAAGTACTTTAACAGCTATTATAAATAAATCCATCACAAGCAGCACATTCCCAAATGCATGGAAAACTGCAATAGTTAAACCTCTTCCAAAAGTAAATATTCCAACCAGTTTGAAAGATCTTAGGCCTATCAGTATTTTTCCATGCATTTCTAAGATCTTAGAAAAACTTGTATGTGCCCAAATGACATCTTTTGTAGAGGAAAACAACATTTTACCAGCTCACCAATCAGGATTTCGGAAATGCCACAGTACTGCGACCGCAATGATGGATGTAATTGATAACATCCTGACAGCGCAAGATCAGGGCATGGGAACTATGCTGGTGCTGCTTGATTTCTCTCGAGCATTTGATTCGCTCGATACCACTCTATTATTGTCAAAGCTGTCTTATTATGGATTTGGAACGTCAACCTTAAAGTGGTTAAATAGCTTCCTCAGTGATCGGGCCCAATCGGTGCATATAGACCAAAGTGATGGTAGTCAATTGATTTCATCAACGTCCCCAGTTCTACGAGGAGTGCCTCAAGGATCTGCACTCAGTCCGTTGCTTTTTGCTGTATATACAGCAGACATAGTTAACTGTTTCTCCAACTGCAAATACCATCTCTATGCTGACGACGTACAACTATATTTCTCATTCAAACCACAAGACGCAGCAGACGCAGAAATCAAAATTAATGAAGATTTAAAAAGAGTATCCATCTGGTCAGATAAAAACTCTTTATTATTGAACCCTCTAAAGTCTAAGTGCATGATACTAGGAACTAATAAGATGACGAAAACGATCGAATCTCTCAATCTACAAGTTAAAATAGGAAATATTAGTGTAGAAAGAGTAACTGAGGCAAGAAACTTGGGAGTAATCTTTGACTCAAACCTACACTTTGAATCACATATCTTGAATATAGTCAAAAATTGCTTCTACAGATTAAAAGTACTTTATAAGATAAGACCTTACTTAAGTGTAGAAGTTAGAATTCGGATATGTGATTCACTAATCTTGTCCAAGTTAAACTACGCAGACACAGCATACGGGCCTTGTCTGCTTGGAAGAACCAAGAAGTTAGTACAGAGAGTCCAAAATGCATGCGCTCGATTCTGCTTTTCCATTGCTCCTCGTTCTCATATCAGTCCCTATCTCAACAAAGCAAACCTATTAAATATGTCAGCTAGAAGAAATCTGCACTTGGCTACTTTGTTGTTTGGGGTTATTTCCACTGGTAAACCAGAATATCTTTTCACGAAGATTAAGTGGGCAAGGCAGCACAGTAGGTATGCGCCAAGAAATTCGGCGTGTCAAATAGCCGTGCCAAGGCACAGGACCGCCGCATTTCGAGGGAGTTTCAGGCTTGCTTTCTCCAGGATCTGGAACATTATCCCACCGCCAGTGCAGAACCTCAAGTCAGTATTTGCTTTCAAGTCTAAGCTTAAAAAGATACTATTAGAAAAGCAAAAGAGCTTGGAAGCACTTACTTGAGTTTACTTTTTTATCATCAATCCGGTATTCTGGAAAGTAGCCTGAAAAATAGCGCAGGGAGTTTCTTAGACTTTGGATCTACAAATTAGTTGGAGATAGAGATTATAAAGAAGTAAATTTTACGGCTATCTGCGGACTTAGTCAATTTTGCATAGGGAGGTCAATCGCACAGGTCAAACAGAATAATATCTAGACTGATCCGGGACGTCGAGCTGATTTTTTTCAGGGGTTGCCTGAAAAACAGCGCTGAGGTAGTGTATCCACGTACGCTACTACAGCATTATGCTGAGGCGATTCCCTTTTTGGGACAGTTTGGCGCCACAGACACGCATTCTGTTTTTTACTATTATTTAGATTTTATAATTGTTTATTTTTAGATTTAATATAAGTAGATATAAGATTCATTGAAATTCCATGCAATTCGGCTCAGAGGATCACCGTGCCTTTGCAGTACAAGTTTATTATTTATTAGAACTACGAAATAGCGGTGGTCGTCTCGGCCGAAATGCATGGAAAGCTCAGTAAGTTATGTTTTAGATAAATATTTAGGTTTTTAAGTTTAATTTATTAGTTTTTATGTTTTATCTGTTTTCATTATATTTACTGTGTTTGCGCCTAACTTTATAGTCCCGAATAAAAGTATATTTATTTATTTATTTATTTATTTATTATCAAAATCAGCACCCTGGAAAACCCTGAAAACGATGTCCATATTATTTTTTGTAAATTAGGATAATAATTTAGTAGGGTGCGTGGGTGCGCGGACCACTAAAGTGGTCCGCGAGCATGCAGAGTTTCTTTCACCGAGTAGACCTTCGGACCCTGATCATCTTTTGCCAAGAAACCACTCTTCCATCTTTTATAGCCTCCGAGATAGACACCGACGAAATTTGTACGGCGGCCATCTTGTTTTTCCAAAATTTTCCACTTTTTATATTAATCGTTTACTATATTCTTCAAAGATTGCGAGTTTCAACGAAATCGGTTGGAAAACAAAAGAGTTGCAAAAATCATATAGGCCGCCATCTTGTTTTTCTGAAATGTCATAATTTTCCCCTACTCATATCGCGCATCCGAACATATCTCCCATACATCAATGTATCGTTTTCTGTCTCTTTCTAGGAGAATGAGGCATTCAATATTCGCCATACAAAATGTATGGAAAAAAAAATCCGCCATTTTGGATTTTTTTTCTATTCATCGAGTAGACCTTCGGATCCTGATCATCTCTTGCCAAGAAGCCTCACTTCCATCTTTTATACCCTCCGAGCTGGACACCGGCGAAATTTGTATGGCGGCCATCTTTTCTTCGCCATTTTGAATTTTTTTTCAGCTTTTTGGCAATTGGATGGCGTCATGAATGACATTTGCTCGAGCACCCCCCGCCTATCTTCAATACCTTAAGCGGGCCCTCCACCCGTCTCCAAAACCCTCAATCATCAGCTCTCTCCATAATTTTGGCTTACTAAGTTTTTGTTCTCTATACGACACCATCAGTGGAAAAAAAATTTTTCATACAAAATTTTACAGGAGTTTCTTAGTTGAAAATCTCGAAAATCTCCCCAAAAGTGGCAACACCGGTTGCATATCTCCATACTGCCAGCCGAGATACACAATCGATTCATACATATTGACTTTCCAAAATGTTGCCAACTGCCTCAAAAACGTGATCAAAATTTCGAAAAATTAAAAAAAATACAAAATGGCCGCCAACTCTTTTCACAGAAAGATTTTACACGGTTTCATAATTTTCCTATTAATTACAGGATATACCGCTCCCGATGACGTTTCAATCTCTCATCTCGCTCGCACCCAGGCGAACCGATCGCCCCTAAAAAAGATCATGTCGAAAATCACTTTTACTTTGATAAATTCTAGTGTTGCCAGTCCCCGGCGACAAAAGTACCAAAATATCATTTGCACGAGCAAAACACGTAATCGCTCATACTCGGATTTTGCTAAAAGTGCATATTTCGATTTTTTACAATTTCCCGAAAATCTTGAAATTTCCCTAAAAATGGGGTAATTTTTTCCCACCGATCTATACCTCGAGTCTATACGTACAACCGCTTCATAGAAGCCGAATCGCTCCGATGTTGCCAACTTTGAGATATTTAACTTTTAAAATTGCGTTTTTTCGTACCTCGAACAAAACGGCCGCCATGACAGCCGCCATCTTGAATTTTTAAAAACCACTCCCGTTCTGTCAAAATACAGGATAATCGTGTGCGAAACACGAAAAAATAACTATCCTAGACTACCCCGTCTTGGATCTGTGGCGCCGCGGTTCGGGGTCGAAAAATCAAAAATTTGAAAACGCTACGGCTCGGCCGCCATCTTGTTTTTCCAATTTTTTCCACATTTTCTGATAATCATTTACTACATTCTTCAATAGTTGCGAGTTTGAACGGAGTCCCTTAAAAAACAAAGGAGCTGCAAAAATCACGTCGGCCGCCATCTTGTTTTTCCGAAATGTCATAATTTTTCCCCAGTCGACTCCCCCACTCGAACACATTTCCCCTACATCACTATATCATTTTCCTTCTCTTTCTAGGAGAACAATTATGTCAATGAGTCAGTGAGTGAGTGGTAATCGAGCTATATATAGTATAACTAGTGTTTTGCTCGGTGCGCGAGCTGCTAAAGCAGCTCGCGTGACGTAGTTAGGTTTTACTATATGGTATTAAACCGAATTTATTTATTAAAAAAACGCAATTCACTCCGCAATACTTATAAAACGACACCTATATCAATTTTTTTCTTAAAAAGTGTATGTCCGCCATCTTGGATTTCAAAATAAATGTCGTTATCAAAACCAGCACCCTTGAAAACCCTGAAAAAGACATCCATATCATTTTTTGTAAAAATTGGGTAGTTGAGGTTAATAAAGTAGGGTGTGTGGGTGCGCGGACCACTAAAGTGGTCCGCGAGCATGCAGAGTTTGTTTCACCGAGTAGACCTTCGGACCCTGATCATCTTTTGCCAAGAAACCACTCTTCCATCTTTTATAGCCTCCGAGATAGACACTGACGAAATTTGTACGGCGGCCATCTTGTTTTTCCAAAATTTTCCACTTTTTCTATTAATCGTTTACTACATTCTTCAAAGATTGCGAGTTTCAACGAAATCGGTTGGAAAACAAAAGAGTCACAAAAATCATATAGGCCGCCATCTTGTTTTTCTGAAATGTCATAATTTTTCCCTACTCGCCTCCCCCACCCGAACACATCTCCCCTACATTTTCGTATCGTTTTCCGTCTCTTTCTAGGAGAATGAGACATTCAATATTCGCCATACAAAATGTATGGGAAAATATATTCCGCCATTTTGAATTTTTTTTCTATTCATCGAGTAGACCTTTGGATCCTGATCCTCTTTTGCCACGAAACCGCACCTCCATCTTTTATACCCTCCGAGCTGGACGCCGGCGAAATTTGTATGGCGGCCATCTTTTCTTCGCCATTTTGAATTTTTTTTCAGCTTTTTGGCAATTGGATGATGTCATGAATGACATTTGGTCGAGCACCCCTCACCTATCTTCAATACCTTGAGCGAACCCTTCACCCGTCTCCGACATCCTCAATCATCAGCTCTCTCCATAATTTTGGCTTACTAAGTTTTTGTTTTCTATACGACACCATCAGTGAAAAAAAAATTTTTCATACAAAATTTTACAGGAGTTTCTTAGTTGAAAATCTCGAAAATCTCCCCAAAAGTGGCAACACCGGTTGCATATCTCCATACTGCCAGCCGAGATACACAATCGGTTCATACATATTGACTTTCCAAAATGTTGCCAACTGCCTCAAAAACGTGATCAAAATTTCGAAAAATTAAAAAAAATACAAAATGGCCGCCAATTCGTTTTACACAAATAAATTACATCGTTGTATAACTTTTCCAATAACTACAGGATATATCGCTCCCGATGACGTTGCAATCTCTCCTCTTGCTCGCACCCACGCGAAACGATCGCCCCTGAAAAAACACCACGTCGAAAATCACTTTTTCTTTGATAAATTCCAGTGTTGCCAGTCTTCGGCAAAAAAAATACCCAAATGTCATTTGTACGAGCAAAACACGTAATAGCTCATACTCAAATTTTTCAAAAAGCCCATATTTCGATTTTTTACAATTTCCCGAAAATCTTGAAATTTCCCCAAAAAATGGGGTAATTTTTTTCCTCCAATCTATACCTCGAGCCTATACGTACAATCGCTTCATAGAAGCCGAATCGCTCCGATGTTGCCAACTTTGGGATATTTAACTTTTAAAATTGCGTTTTTTCGTACCTCTAACATAACGGCCGCCATGACAGCCGCCATCTTGAATTTTTAAAAACCACTCCCGTTCTGTCAAAATACAGGATAATCGTGGGCGAAACCAGAAAAAATAATTATCCTCAATTACCCCGTTTCGGATCTGTGGCGCCGCGGTTCGGGGTCGAAAAATCAAAATTTTGAAAACGCTACGGTTCGGCCGCCATCTTGTTTTTTCAATTTTTTCGACATTTCCCATTAATCGTTTACTACTTTCTTTAAACTTTACAAAATTCGACAAAATCGGTTGAAAAACAACGGAGCTGCAAAAATCACGTCGGCCGCCATCTTGTTTTTCTGGAATGTCATAATTTTTCCCCAAAGGGTTCCCGAAACCAAACACAACTCCCCTACATCATTATATCATTTTCCGTCTCCTTCTAGGAGAACAATTATGTCAATGAGTGAGTCAGTCAGTGGTAATCGAGCTATATATAGTAGTACTAGTTTTTGCTCGGTGCGCGAGCTGCTAAAGCAGCTCACGTGACGTGGTAAGGTTAACTTTTTTATTATATAAAACCAAATTGATTTATTAAGATAATTCACCCCGAAAAACCCCATAAAATGACAGGCATTTCTATTTTTTGTAGAAAATGTACGTCCGCCATCTTGGATTTGAAAATAAATGTCATTATCAAAATCAGCACCCTGGAAACCCTGAAAACGATATCCATATTATTTTTTGTAAATTAGGATAATAAGTTAGTAGGGTGCGTGGGTGCGCGGACCACTAAAGTGGTCCGCGAGCATGCAGCGTTTGTTCCACCGAGTAGACCTTCGGACCCTGATCATCTTTTGCCAAGAAACCACTCTTCCATCTTTTATAGCCTCCGAGATAGACACCGACGAAATTTGTACGGCGGCCATTTTGTTTTTCCAAAATTTTCCACTTTTTCTAGTAATCGTTTAGTACATTCTTCAAAGATTGCGAGTTTCAACGAAATCGGTTGGAAAACAAAAGAGTTGCAAAAATCACGTCGGTCGCCATCTTGTTTTTCTGAAATTTCATAATTTTCCCCTACTCATATCGCGCATCCGAACATATCTCCCAAACATCAATGTATCGTTTTCCGTCTCTTTCTAGGAGAATGAGACATTCATAATCGCCATACAAAATGTATGGAAAAATAAATTCCGCCATTTTGAATTTTTTTTCTATTCATCGAGTAGACCTTCGGATCTTGATTCTCTTTTGCCAAGAAACCACACTTCCATCTTTTATACCCTCCGAGCTGGACACCGGTGAAATTTGTATGGCGGCCATTTTTTCTTCGCCATTTTGAATTTTTTTTCAGCTTTTTGGCAATTGGATGACGTCATGAATGACATTTGGTCGAGCACCCCCCACCTATCTTCAATACCTTGAGCGGACCCTTCACCCGTCTCCGACATCCTCGATCATCAGCTATTTCCAAATTTTTCCTCGATTTTTTTTTTTGTTTTCTATATGAAACCATCAGTGAAAAAAAATAATTTCATACAAAATTTTACAGGAGGAGTTTTTGGGGAAAATCTCGAAAATCTCCCCAAATGTGGCAACACTGTTTACATATTTCGATACTGCTGGTTGAGTCACACAATCGATTCATACATATTGACTTTCCAAAATGTTGCCAACTGCCACAAAAACATGATCAAAATATCGGAAAATTTAAAGAAAATACAAAATGGCCACCAACTCTTTTTGCAGAAGCAAATTAGATAATTTTACAACTTTCCCATTAACTACAGGATATACCGCTCCCGATAACGGTTCAATCTCTCATCTCGCTTGCATCCACGCGAAATGATCGTCCCTGAAAAAAGACAATGTCGAAAATCACTTTTGCTTCGATAACTTCCAGTGTTGCCAGTCCTTGGTGACGAAAATACTCAAATGTCATTTGTACGAGCAAAACACGTAATCGTTCATACTCGGATTTTGCAAAAAGTCCGTATTTCGATTTTTTACATTTTCCCAAAAACCTTGAAATTTCCCGAAAAATGGGGTAATTTTTCCCCACCAATCTATACCTCGAGTCTATGCGTACAACCGCTTCATAGAAGCCGAATCGCTCCGATGTCGCCAACTTTGACATTATCGAATTTTAAAATTGCGTTTTTTCGTACCTCGAACAAAACGACCGCCATGACAGCCGCCATCTTGAATTTTTAAAAACCGCTCCCGTTTTGTCAAAATACAGGATAATCGTGGGCGAAACACGAAAAAATAATTATCCTCGACTTCTCCGTCTAGGATCAGTGGCGCCGCGGTTAGGGATCGAAAAATGAAAATTTTGAAAACTCTCCAGCTCAGCTGCCATTTTGTTTTTCCAATTTTTTCTACCTTTTCTATTAACCGTTTACTACTTTCCTAAATAGTTGCGAGTTTAAATAAAATCGGTTGGAAAACAACGGAGCTGCAAAAATCACGTCGGCCGCCATCTTGTTTTTCCGAAAAGTCATAATTTTTCCCCAGAGGGTTCCCGAATCCAAACACATCTTCCCTACATCACTATATCATTTTCCTTCTCTTTCTAGGAGAACAATTATGTCAATGAGTGAGTCAGTGAGTGGTAATCGAGCTATATATAGTATAACTAGTATTTTGCTCGGTGCGCGAGCTGCTAAAGCAGCTCGCGTGACGTGGTAAGATTAACTTTATTATATTAAACCAAATTTATTTATTAAGAGACACAATTCACCCCGAAAACCCCCATAAAATGACAGGCATTTCTATTTTTTGTAGAAAATGTAAGTCCGCCATCTTGGATTTCAAAATAAATGTCATTATCAAAATCAGCACCCTGGAAAACCCTGAAAACGACATCCATATCATTTTTTGTAAAAACGGGGTGGTTGAGGTTAATAAAGTAGGTTGCGTGGGTGCGCGGACCACTAAAGTGGTCCGCGAGCATGCGGGGTTTGTTCCACCGAGTAGACCTTCGGACTCTGATCATCTTTTGCCAAGAAACCACTCTTCCATCTTTTATAGCCTCCGAGATAGACACCGACGAAATTTGTACGGCGGCCATCTTGTTTTTCCAAAATTTTCCACTTTTTCTATTAATCGTTTACTACATTCTTCAAAGATTGTGAGTTTCAACGAAATCGGTTGGAAAACAAAAGAGTTGCAAAAATCACGTCGGTCGCCATCTTGTTTTTCTGAAATGTCATAATTTTTCCCTACTCGCCTCCCCCACCCGAACACATCTCCCCTACATTATCGTATCGTTTTCCGTCTCTTTCTAGGAGAATGAGACATTCAATATTCGCCATACAAAATGTATGGGAAAAAAAAATCCGCCATTTTGAATTTTTTTTCTATTCATCGAGTAGACCTTCGGATCCTGATCACCTTTTGCCAAGAAACCGCACCTCCATCTTTTATACCCTCCGAGCTGGACGCCGGCGAAATTTGTATGGCGGCCATCTTTTCTTCGCCATTTTGAATTTTTTTTCAGCTTTTTGGCAATTGGATGACGTCATGAATGACATTTGGTCGAGCACCCCCTACCTATCTTCAATACCTTGAGCGGACCCTTCACCCGTCTCCGACATCCTCGATCATCAGCTATTTCCAAATTTTTCCTCGATTTTTTTTTTGTTTTCTATACGAAACCATCAGTGAAAAAAAATAATTTCATACAAAATTTTACAGGAGGAGATTTTGGGGAAAATCTCGAAAATCTCCCCAAAAGTGGCAACACTGTTTACATATTTCGATACTGCTGGTTGAGTCACACAATCGATTGATATATGTCGACTTTCCAAAATGTTGCCAACTGCCTCAAAAACGTGGTCAAAATTTCGAAAAATAAAAAAAAATACAAAATGGCCGCCAACTCGTTTCACAGAAAAATTTTACACGGTTTCATAATTTTCCTATTAACTACAGGATATACCGCTACCGATGACGTTTCAATCTTTCCTCTCGCTCGCACCCACGCGAAAGGGGATACCGTGAAAAAGACCGTGTCGAAAATCACTTTTTCTTTGATAAATTCCAGTGTTGCCAGTCTCCGGCGACAAAATTACCCAAATGTCATTTGTACGAGCAAAACACGTAATCGCTCATACTCGGATTTTGCTAAAAGTGCGTATTTCGATTTTTTACAATTTCCCGAAAATCTTGAAATTTCCCTAAAAGTGGGGTAATTTTTTTCCTCCAATCTATACCCCGAGTCTATACGTACAATCGCTTCATAGAAACCGAATCGCTCCGATGTTGCCAACTTTGAGATATTTAACTTTTAAAATTGCGTTTTTTCGTACCTCGAACAAAACGGCCTCCATGACAGCCGCCATCTTGAATTTTTAAAAACCACTCCCGTTCTGTCAAAATACAGGATAATCGTGGGCGAAACCAGAAAAAATAATTATCCTCGATTACCCCGTTTCGGATCTGTGGCGCCGCGGTTCGGGGTCGAAAAATCAAAAATTTTAAAACGCTACGGCTCGGCCGCCATCTTGTTTTTCCAATTTTTTCCACATTTTTTGTTAACCGTTTACTACATTCTTTAATAGTTGCGAATTTGAACGGAGTCTCTTAAAAAACAAAGGAGCTGCAAAAATCACACCGGCCGCCATCTTGTTTTTCTGAAATGTCATAATTTTTCCCCAGAGGGTTCCCGAAACCGAACACAACTCCCTTACATCACTATATCATTTTCCGTCTCCTTCTAGGAGAACAATTATGTCAATGAGTGAGTGAGTCAGTGAGTGGTAATCGAGCTATATATAGTATAATAACTAGTGATTCGCTCGGTGCGCGAGCTGCTAAAGCAGCTCGCGTGACGTGGTTGGGTTAACTTTATTATACTAAACCAACTTTATATATTAAGAAACACAATTCACCCCAAAAAACCCACAAAACGACACCCATATCGATTTTATTCTTAAAAAATGCATGTCCGCCATCTTGGATTTCAAAATAAATGTCGTTATCAAAATGAGCACCCTGTAAAACTCTGAAAACGACATCCATATCATTTTTTGTAAAAACGGGGTAGTTGAGGATAATAATTCAGTAGGGTGCGTGGGTGCGCGGACCACTAAAGTGGTCCGCGAGCATGCAGAGTTTGTCCCACCGAGTAGACCTTCGGACCCTGATCATCTTTTGCCAAGAAACCACTCTTCCATCTTTTATAGCCTCCGAGATAGACACCGACGAAATTTGAACGGCGGCCATCTTGTTTTTTCAAATTTTTCCACTTTTTCTATTAATCGTTTACTACATTCTTCAAAGATTGCGAGTTTCAACGAAATCGGTTGGAAAACAAAAGAGTTGCAAAAATCATATAGGCCGCCATCTTGTTTTTCTGAAATATCATAATTTTTCCCTACTCATATCGCGCATCCGAACATATCTCCCATACATCAATGTATCGTTTTCTGTCTCTTTCTAGGAGAATGAGACATTCAATATTCGCCATACATTTTCTATGGGAAAATAAATTCCGCCATTTTGAACTTTTTTTCTATTCATCGAGTAGACCTTCGGACCCTGATCATCTCTTGCCAAGAAACCACACTTCCATCTTTTATACCCTCCGAGCTGGACACCGGCGAAATTTGTATGGCGGCCATCTTTTCTTCGCCATTTTGAATTTTTTTCCAGCTTTTTGGCAATTGGATGACGTCATGAATGACATTTGGTCGAGCACCCCCCACCTATCTTCAATACCTTAAGCGGGCCCTTCACCCGTCTCCGATATCCTCAATCATCAGCTCTCTCCATAATTTTGGCTTACTAAGTTTTTGTTCTCTATACGACACCATCAGTGAAAAAAAAAATTTTCATACAAAATTTTACAGGAGTTTCTTAGTTGAAAATCTCGAAAATCTCCCCAAAAGTGGCAACACCGGTTGCATATCTCCATACTGCCAGCAGAGATACACAATCGATTCATATATGTTAACTTTCCAAAATGTTGCCAACTGCCTCAAAAACGCGATCAAAATTTCGAAAAATTAAAAAAAATACAAAATGGCCGCCAACTCGTATCACAGAAAGATTTTACACGGTTTCATAATTTTCCTATTAACTACAGGATATACCGCTCCCGATGACGTTTCAATCTCTCATCTCGCTCGCACCCAGGCGAACCGATCGCCCCTAAAAAAGACCACGTCGAAAATCACTTTTGCTTTGATAAATTTTAGTGTTGCCAGTCGCCGGCGACAAAAGTACCTAAATGTTATTTGCACGAGCAAAACACGTAATCGCTCATACTCGGATTTTGCTAAAAGTGCGTATTTCGATTTTTTACATTTTCCCGAAAATCTTGAAATTTCCCTAAAAATGGGGTAATTTTTTTCCTCTAATCTATACCTCGAGCCTATACGTACAATCGCTTCATAAAAACCGAATCGCTCCGATGTTGCCAACTTTGAGATATTTAACTTTTAAAATTGCGTTTTTTCGTACCTCGAACAAAACGGCCGCCATGACAGCCGCCATCTTGAATTTTTAAAAACCACTCCCGTTTTGTCAAAATACAGGATAATCGTGGGCGAAACACGAAAAAATAATTATCCTCGACTTCTCCGTCTTGGATCAGTGGCGCCGCGGTTAGGGATCGAAAAATGAAAATTTTGAAAACGCTCCAGCTCGGCCGCCATCTTGTTTTTTCAATTTTTTCGACATTGCCCATTAATCGTTTACTATTTTCTTCAAAGATTGCAAAATTCAACGAAATCGGTTGGAAAACAACGGAGCTGCAAAAATCTCCTCGGCCGCCATCTTGTTTTTCTGAAATGTCATAATTTTTCCCCAGAGGACTCCCAAATCCGAACACAACTCCCCTACATTACTATATCATTTTCCGTCTCTTTCTAGGAGAACAATTATGTCAATGAGTCAGTCAGTGAGTGAGTGGTAATCGAGCTATATATAGTATAAATAACTAGTGTTTTGCTCGGTGCGCGAGCTGCTAAAGCAGCTCACGTGACGTGGTTATGTTAACTTTATTATATTTAACCAAATTTATTTATTAAAGATACACAATTCACCACAAAAACCCACAAAACGACACCCATATCAATTTTTTTCTTAAAAAGTGCATGTCCGCCATCTTGGATTTCAAAATAAATGTCGTTATCAAAATCAGCACGCCGGAAAACTCTGAAAACGACATCCATATCATTTTTTGTAAAAACGGGGTAGTTGAGGTTAATAAAGTAGGGTGCTTGGGTGCGCGGACCACTAAAGTGGTCCGCGAGCATGCAGAGTTTGTTCCACCGAGTAGACTTTCGGATCCTGATCATCTTTTGCCGAGAAACCAGTCTTCCATCTTTTATACCTTCCGAGATAGACACCGACGAAGTTTGTGTGGCGGCCATCTTGTTTTTCCAAATTTTTCCACTATTTCCATTAATCGTTTACTACTTTCTTCCAAGATTGCGAGTTTCAACGAAATCGGTCGGAAAACAATAGAGTTGCAAAAATCATATAGGCCGCCATCTTGTTTTTCTGAAATATCATAATTTTCCCCTACTCATATCGCGCATCCGAACATATCTCCCATACATCAATGTATCGTTTTCTGTCTCTTTCTAGGAGAATGAGGCATTCAATATTCGCCATACAAAATGTATGGAAAAAAAAATTCCGCCATTTTGGATTTTTTTTCTATTCATCGAGTAGACCTTCGGATCCTGATCATCTCTTGCCAAGAAACCTCACTTCCATCTTTTATACCCTCCGAGCTGGACACCAGCGAAATTTGTATGGCGGCCATCTTTTCTTCGCCATTTTGAATTTTTTTTCAGCTTTTTGGCAATTGGATGACGTCATGAATGACATTTGCTCGAGCACCCCCCGCCTATCTTCAATACCTTAAGCGGGCCCTCCACCCGTCTCCGAAACCCTCAATCATCAGCTCTCTCCATAATTTTGGCTTACTAACTTTTTGTTTTCTATACGACACCATCAGTGAAAAAAAAAATTTTCACACAAAATTTTACAGGAGTTTCTTAGTTGAAAATCTCGAAAATCTCCCCAAAACTGGCAACACCGACTGCATATCTCTATACTTCCAGCCGAGATACACAATCGATTCATACATATTGACTTTCCAAAATGTTGCCAACTGCCTCAAAAACTTGATCAAAATTTCGAAAAGTTAAAAAAAATACAAAATGGCCGCCAGCTCGTTTCACAGAAAGATTTTACACGGTTTCATAATTTTCCTATTAACTACAGGATATGCCGCTCCCGATGACGTTTCAATCTTGCCTCTCGCTCGCACCCACGCGACAGGGGATACCGTGAAAAAGACCGTGTCGAAAATCACTTTTACTTTGATAAATTCCAGTGTTGCCAGTCTCTGGTAACAAAAGTACCTAAATGTCATTTGCACGAGCAAAACACATAATCGCTTATACTCGGATTTTGCGAAAAGTCTGTATTTCGATTTTTTACAATTTCCCGAAAATCTTGAAATTTCCCTAAAAATGGGGTAATTTTTTTCCTCCAATCTATACCTCGAGCCTATACGTACAGTCGCTACATAGAAGCCGAATCGCTCCGATGTTGCCAAATTTGAGATATTTAACTTTTAAAATTGCGTTTTTTCGTACCTCTAACAAAACGGCCGCCACGACAGCCGCCATCTTGATTTTTTTAAAATCACTCCCGCTCTGTCAAAATACAGGATAATCGTGGGCGAAACCAGAAAAAATAATTATCCTCGATTACCCCGTTTCGGATCTGTGGCGCCGCGGTTCGGGGTCGAAAAATCGAAATTTTCAAAACGCTACGGTTCGGCCGCCATCTTGTTTTTCCAATTTTTTTCACATTTTCTATTAACCGTTTACTACTTTCTTCAAAGATTGCAAAATTCAACGAAATCGGTTGGAAAACAACGGAGCTGCAAAAATCACATCGGCCGCCATCTTGTTTTTCTGAAATGTCATAATTTTTCCCCAGAGGGTTCCCGAATCCAAACACAACTCCCCTACATCATTATATCATTTTCCGTCTCTTTCTAGGAGAACAATTATGTCAATGAGTGAGTCAGTGAGTGGTAATCGAGCTATATATAGTATAACTAGTTTTTGCTCGGTGCGCGAGCTGCTAAAGCAGCTCACGTGACGTGGTAAGGTAAACTTTATTATATAAAACCAAATTGATTTAATAAGATACATAATTCACCCCTAAAAACCCCATAAAATGACAGGCATTTCTATTTTTTGTAGAAAATGTAAGTCCGCCATCTTGGATTTGAAAATAAATGTCATTATTATTATATTATATTGTCATTAATATAAAAGGAGGACGAGGAGGTGGAGTAGGATTCTATATAAAGAAGGGCTTAAGGGTCACTATTTGCGAACATCCAAATCCTCATTCAGTTGAACAGATGTGGTTAAGTTTAAAAGCCGGTAGTAAAAAGATTATGGTAGGGACAGCGTATCGTCCACCGTGGCAGGATGTTGAGATATTTATTGACTCTATCACCCAATCACTGACTCTATTCTCAAGCTATGAAAATATAATACTCTTGGGAGATTTTAACATCAATCTACTAAACCCGTTAGATAGCAAAACTAAACTTTTTAATGATTTCTTAAATTACATAAACCTTAACCAAGTTGTCACAGAGCCAACTCATTTTACCGACCACAGTGAGACCTTGATAGATTTAGTCTGCACAGATGCCTCAACCCGGGATGTAGAGGTGAGTCATGTAAAAGAATTAGGTAACCATGCCATTATAACACTCTTATTAAACCTAAAGAAGGCTAAAATAGCTCCTCGATGGATCTCCATTAGACCACTAAAGGATATTATTGCCGAAGACTTTAGTGAAGATTTAAATAGAGTTCCATGGAAAACTATTAACCGGTTGGATAATATTGAAGATATGGTGTCAGTATTTCACAATTATATTTTAACTTTATTTGACATGCATGCTCCCACAAAAAAGATACAGTTAAAGGAACAATCATGCCCCTGGATAACTCACACTATTAAGAAAATGATTATGTTGCGCAATCAAAGTCATTCTCGATATAAAGCATCAAAAAAGGAGACACATAAAGAGTACTATAAGAATTTTAAAAAGATTGTTTGGGAAGCAATAGAAGCTGAAAAAAGTGCTTATTATAAATTTTATATAAATCAATGTATTAATAAACCTATGTTGTTATGGAAGAACCTAAAAAAAAATGTAGGGATAAATAAAAAACAGGAGTATGAAATACCAACGAACTTATGTGACCCGGAGAAAGTAAATAATCATTTTTTGAACATACCATATAGTGAGAGACCCACACTGTCTAACCTTACATACTATGAATTCAACAGGTTTGGGCCGAATACTTTTAACCTAAAAACGGTAACTGAAGCAGAAGTTATAAAAACCATAAAAGGATTAAAATCGAACGCACAAGGCATTGATGAAATCTCGTTACAAATGTTGCATTGTACACTTCCACAGAGTTTAAGTACTTTAACAGCTATTATAAATAAATCCATCACAAGCAGCACATTCCCAAATGCATGGAAAACTGCAATAGTTAAACCTCTTCCAAAAGTAAATATTCCAACCAGTTTGAAAGATCTTAGGCCTATCAGTATTTTTCCATGCATTTCTAAGATCTTAGAAAAACTTGTATGTGCCCAAATGACATCTTTTGTAGAGGAAAACAACATTTTACCAGCTCACCAATCAGGATTTCGGAAATG
Source organism: Maniola jurtina (assembly GCF_905333055.1). Lineage (NCBI taxonomy): Eukaryota > Metazoa > Arthropoda > Insecta > Lepidoptera > Nymphalidae > Maniola > Maniola jurtina. Next base: position 4,124,951 of record NC_060057.1, read on the forward strand.
CCACAGTACTGCGACCGCAATGATGGATGTAATTGATAACATCCTGACAGCGCAAGATCAGGGCATGGGAACTATGCTGGTGCTGCTTGATTTCTCTCGAGCATTTGATTCGCTCGATACCACTCTATTATTGTCAAAGCTGTCTTATTATGGATTTGGAACGTCAACCTTAAAGTGGTTAAATAGCTTCCTCAGTGATCGGGCCCAATCGGTGCATATAGACCAAAGTGATGGTAGTCAATTGATTTCATCAACGTCCCCAGTTCTACGAGGAGTGCCTCAAGGATCTGCACTCAGTCCGTTGCTTTTTGCTGTATATACAGCAGACATAGTTAACTGTTTCTCCAACTGCAAATACCATCTCTATGCTGACGACGTACAACTATATTTCTCATTCAAACCACAAGACGCAGCAGACGCAGAAATCAAAATTAATGAAGATTTAAAAAGAGTATCCATCTGGTCAGATAAAAACTCTTTATTATTGAACCCTCTAAAGTCTAAGTGCATGATACTAGGAACTAATAAGATGACGAAAACGATCGAATCTCTCAATCTACAAGTTAAAATAGGAAATATTAGTGTAGAAAGAGTAACTGAGGCAAGAAACTTGGGAGTAATCTTTGACTCAAACCTACACTTTGAATCACATATCTTGAATATAGTCAAAAATTGCTTCTACAGATTAAAAGTACTTTATAAGATAAGACCTTACTTAAGTGTAGAAGTTAGAATTCGGATATGTGATTCACTAATCTTGTCCAAGTTAAACTACGCAGACACAGCATACGGGCCTTGTCTGCTTGGAAGAACCAAGAAGTTAGTACAGAGAGTCCAAAATGCATGCGCTCGATTCTGCTTTTCCATTGCTCCTCGTTCTCATATCAGTCCCTATCTCAACAAAGCAAACCTATTAAATATGTCAGCTAGAAGAAATCTGCACTTGGCTACTTTGTTGTTTGGGGTTATTTCCACTGGTAAACCAGAATATCTTTTCACGAAGATTAAGTGGGCAAGGCAGCACAGTAGGTATGCGCCAAGAAATTCGGCGTGTCAAATAGCCGTGCCAAGGCACAGGACCGCCGCATTTCGAGGGAGTTTCAGGCTTGCTTTCTCCAGGATCTGGAACATTATCCCACCGCCAGTGCAGAACCTCAAGTCAGTATTTGCTTTCAAGTCTAAGCTTAAAAAGATACTATTAGAAAAGCAAAAGAGCTTGGAAGCACTTACTTGAGTTTACTTTTTTATCATCAATCCGGTATTCTGGAAAGTAGCCTGAAAAATAGCGCAGGGAGTTTCTTAGACTTTGGATCTACAAATTAGTTGGAGATAGAGATTATAAAGAAGTAAATTTTACGGCTATCTGCGGACTTAGTCAATTTTGCATAGGGAGGTCAATCGCACAGGTCAAACAGAATAATATCTAGACTGATCCGGGACGTCGAGCTGATTTTTTTCAGGGGTTGCCTGAAAAACAGCGCTGAGGTAGTGTATCCACGTACGCTACTACAGCATTATGCTGAGGCGATTCCCTTTTTGGGACAGTTTGGCGCCACAGACACGCATTCTGTTTTTTACTATTATTTAGATTTTATAATTGTTTATTTTTAGATTTAATATAAGTAGATATAAGATTCATTGAAATTCCATGCAATTCGGCTCAGAGGATCACCGTGCCTTTGCAGTACAAGTTTATTATTTATTAGAACTACGAAATAGCGGTGGTCGTCTCGGCCGAAATGCATGGAAAGCTCAGTAAGTTATGTTTTAGATAAATATTTAGGTTTTTAAGTTTAATTTATTAGTTTTTATGTTTTATCTGTTTTCATTATATTTACTGTGTTTGCGCCTAACTTTATAGTCCCGAATAAAAGTATATTTATTTATTTATTTATTTATTTATTATCAAAATCAGCACCCTGGAAAACCCTGAAAACGATGTCCATATTATTTTTTGTAAATTAGGATAATAATTTAGTAGGGTGCGTGGGTGCGCGGACCACTAAAGTGGTCCGCGAGCATGCAGAGTTTCTTTCACCGAGTAGACCTTCGGACCCTGATCATCTTTTGCCAAGAAACCACTCTTCCATCTTTTATAGCCTCCGAGATAGACACCGACGAAATTTGTACGGCGGCCATCTTGTTTTTCCAAAATTTTCCACTTTTTATATTAATCGTTTACTATATTCTTCAAAGATTGCGAGTTTCAACGAAATCGGTTGGAAAACAAAAGAGTTGCAAAAATCATATAGGCCGCCATCTTGTTTTTCTGAAATGTCATAATTTTCCCCTACTCATATCGCGCATCCGAACATATCTCCCATACATCAATGTATCGTTTTCTGTCTCTTTCTAGGAGAATGAGGCATTCAATATTCGCCATACAAAATGTATGGAAAAAAAAATCCGCCATTTTGGATTTTTTTTCTATTCATCGAGTAGACCTTCGGATCCTGATCATCTCTTGCCAAGAAGCCTCACTTCCATCTTTTATACCCTCCGAGCTGGACACCGGCGAAATTTGTATGGCGGCCATCTTTTCTTCGCCATTTTGAATTTTTTTTCAGCTTTTTGGCAATTGGATGACGTCATGAATGACATTTGCTCGAGCACCCCCCGCCTATCTTCAATACCTTAAGCGGGCCCTCCACCCGTCTCCAAAACCCTCAATCATCAGCTCTCTCCATAATTTTGGCTTACTAAGTTTTTGTTCTCTATACGACACCATCAGTGGAAAAAAAATTTTTCATACAAAATTTTACAGGAGTTTCTTAGTTGAAAATCTCGAAAATCTCCCCAAAAGTGGCAACACCGGTTGCATATCTCCATACTGCCAGCCGAGATACACAATCGATTCATACATATTGACTTTCCAAAATGTTGCCAACTGCCTCAAAAACGTGATCAAAATTTCGAAAAATTAAAAAAAATACAAAATGGCCGCCAACTCTTTTCACAGAAAGATTTTACACGGTTTCATAATTTTCCTATTAATTACAGGATATACCGCTCCCGATGACGTTTCAATCTCTCATCTCGCTCGCACCCAGGCGAACCGATCGCCCCTAAAAAAGATCATGTCGAAAATCACTTTTACTTTGATAAATTCTAGTGTTGCCAGTCCCCGGCGACAAAAGTACCAAAATATCATTTGCACGAGCAAAACACGTAATCGCTCATACTCGGATTTTGCTAAAAGTGCATATTTCGATTTTTTACAATTTCCCGAAAATCTTGAAATTTCCCTAAAAATGGGGTAATTTTTTCCCACCGATCTATACCTCGAGTCTATACGTACAACCGCTTCATAGAAGCCGAATCGCTCCGATGTTGCCAACTTTGAGATATTTAACTTTTAAAATTGCGTTTTTTCGTACCTCGAACAAAACGGCCGCCATGACAGCCGCCATCTTGAATTTTTAAAAACCACTCCCGTTCTGTCAAAATACAGGATAATCGTGTGCGAAACACGAAAAAATAACTATCCTAGACTACCCCGTCTTGGATCTGTGGCGCCGCGGTTCGGGGTCGAAAAATCAAAAATTTGAAAACGCTACGGCTCGGCCGCCATCTTGTTTTTCCAATTTTTTCCACATTTTCTGATAATCATTTACTACATTCTTCAATAGTTGCGAGTTTGAACGGAGTCCCTTAAAAAACAAAGGAGCTGCAAAAATCACGTCGGCCGCCATCTTGTTTTTCCGAAATGTCATAATTTTTCCCCAGTCGACTCCCCCACTCGAACACATTTCCCCTACATCACTATATCATTTTCCTTCTCTTTCTAGGAGAACAATTATGTCAATGAGTCAGTGAGTGAGTGGTAATCGAGCTATATATAGTATAATAACTAGTGTTTTGCTCGGTGCGCGAGCTGCTAAAGCAGCTCACGTGACGTGGTTAGGTTTATGAGTTGTATTGAACCGATTTTTTTTATTAAGATACACAAATTACCCCGAAAACCCCATAAAACGACACCTATATCAATTTTTTTCTTATAAAGTGCACGCCCGTCATCTTTGATTTCAAAATAAATGTCGTTATCAAAATCAGCGCTCTGGAAAACTCTGAAAACGACATCCATATTATTTTTTGTAGATTAGGATTATAATTTAGTAGGGTGCGTGGGTGCGCGGACCACTAAAGTGGTCCGCGAGCATGCAGAGTTTGTTCCACCGAGTAGACCTTCGGACCCTGATCATCTTTTGCCAAGAAACCACTCTTCCATCTTTTATAGCCTCCGAGATAGACATCGACGAAATTTATACGGCGGCCATCTTGTTTTTCCAAAATTTTCCACTTTTCCTATTAATCGTTTACTACATTCTTCAAAGATTGCGAGTTTCAACGAAATCGGTTGGAAAACAAAAGAGTTGCAAAAATCACGTCGGCCGCCATCTTGTTTTTCTGAAATATCATAATTTTTCCCTACTCATATCGTGCACCCGAACATATCTCCCGAACATCATCGTATCGTTTATTGTTTCTTTCTAGGAGAATAAAACATAAAATATTCGCCATACAAAATGTATGGAAAAATAAATTCCGCCATTTTGAATTTTTTTTCTATTCATCGAGTAGACCTTTGGATTCTGATCCTCTTTTGTCAAGAAACCACACTTCCATCTTTTATACCCTCCGAGCTGGACACCGGCGAAATTTGTATGGCGGCCATCTTTTCTTCGCCATTTTGAATTTTTTTTCAGCTTTTTGGCAATTGGATGACGTCATGAATGACATTTGCTCGAGCACCCCCCACCTATCTTCAATACCTTAAGCGGGCCCTTCACCCGTCTCCGATATCCTCAATCATCAGCTCTCTCCATAATTTTGGCTTACTAAGTTTTTGTTTTCTATATAACACCATCAGTGAAAAAAAAATTTTTCATACAAAATTTTACAGGAGTTTCTTAGTTGAAAATCTCGAAAATCTCCGCAAAAGTGGCAACACCGGTTGCATATTTCTATACTGCCAGCCGAGATACACAATCGATTTATACATAATGACTTTCCAAAATGTTGCCAACTGCCTCAAAAACGTGATCAAAATTTCGAAAAATGAAAAAAAATACAAAATGGCCGCCAACTCGTTTCACAGAAAAATTTTACACGGTTTCATAATTTTCCTATTAACTATTAAGGATATACCGCGCCCGATGACGTTTCAATCTTTCCTCTCGCTCGCACCCACGCGAAAGGGGATACCGTGAAAAAGACCGTGTCGAAAATCACTTTTACTTTGATAAATTCCAGTGTTGCCAGTCTCCGGTGACAAAAATACCCAAATGTCATTTGTACGAGCAAAACAAATCGGTAAGCAGGCAACACAACGAAGCATTATGTGTGTGCATAACTCGTTTACTTATTATTTTACACCTATCTCTCTTTAATGAATTGTCGGTCTCTTTTCACCATACCTACTTGCAATAATTACAAATTACATATTTCGCTGATTTCCCCACAGCAGGCACTAGGTAGTATTGCCGCTTACCCACGCTGATAGAATCCGATCGTCGAAGCACAATAATGTCAGAGTAAAATGGCCTTAAACCACCTTGAGATAACGTCTAAAATTCACGACTTTAATTAGCAGTTTTCACTTGCAGTGCTAGCTGTAGATATGTGGACGAATTTAAGCTTTAAAACAAGACAGTTAAGGTCTATTCATCACTGAAATGTTTCGAACCCACAAAACGATAAATTATGCGGTGTAGGTATACCTATAGATTACAGAATGGCAATATCAAGTTGATGTCCCATTTTTTAAATCTACCCTACCTATTTTATAAATTATTGTCAAATAGAACTTGAGCACGCGGATTAATAAATCCTAGTAGTGAATTCATTTATGGTGTATTGTGTTATTTTTCACACTGAATAACTACTGAACTTCTCACCACCATGGAACATTTATTTATCTTTGTTTAAAAAGCAGAGATTGTTATTTGAGCGGAATATTTCGATAACCGAAATCGATGATATCGGTAAGTAAACAAATATAACCTACTCGTATTGAAATTATGTTTATGGTTTTACTTATGTGCATTTAGTATTTTCTAAATGTTAGCGTAATGTTTTTAGTCCATTTAATACTTTTAATCAGACGCATTATAATATAACAATGTAACCAATATACTAAATACTAGTTGATGCCCGCGACTTCATTCCCGTGTATATAGGTTATTAAAAATCCCGTGGAACTCATTAATTTTCCGGGATAAAAAGTAACCTATGTATTAATCCAGGATATAATCATTTACAGATGAATACCGTGCGCTTGTGGGTCTGTCACTACGGAGAAACGGGGCATGTAGACAATTGTTGACCTGGGCCCAAACCATCAGCTTATAAGATGGAGTCACATCACCACCAAGAAATCGTTGCAATGCATAGCGTGGATTCCTTTTTAAAAATTTGGTTGACAGCGACCAAGCACAATGTAGTTCTACAAACTGTGCGGAAGCATTTGCGTGCGGCCGGAATACATTACGAAGAAAATATTACGAATGGTTTGCACCAGGACCATAGACTTTCATTTTGCAATGAAATATATAAACTTTGACTGATGTAATTACGTTGTTATTTTTAATAATGAAAAATCTTTTGAGTCGGACAAGGATGGACGTAAAATACTATAGTAATAGAACAACAGGTAAACGATATATTATACTTTGAATAAAGTGGTAACTTCAACCTGGGAGTCTCTGTGGGGCAGCATAGACTTGCTGGAATATGGTTACTAACATGACGAGTCGATTACAAAAAGTAATAGCTTACGAGGGTGGCCTACCTTTATACATTATTAAATAAAGTATAGGTAATTAATTTAATTCTATTTGTGAGTGATGTTATTGTTATTGCAGTTAGAAGTTATAATTGATTTTGATTTCTAACTAAGTAATTAACATGTTGATTCATCTCACAAACCTAAAAGTAACCCAAAACGTAAATAAAACATTACGTTCATACTTGACCGACTTTTAGCATACTTCACATCGATATTGGTTTTAAATTACTATAGGAGTAATAGGAGTAGATAAAGTATGTCAATTTTTTTTCCTCTTTTGTATACCTTCTGTTAACTTGATGTGTTAATTTTTTGACAAGCGTCTTATTTATTTCTTGCTTATTATAATAATTTATGAACTGCACAAAAGACAAATAAATAACTTCTAAAATAGAAAAGTGTTATTATTTTTGTTTTTTCTTGCTTATAATTATATTGTTTGAAAGTATGATAATTTTGACTGTATAAAGAAGACAAAATAAATAATTGCAAAAATAAAAAAGCAATCCCCCACTAGGATTAGAACTCACGCCATATTTAAGAACTTCAACACTATTACCACTCGGCCATCAGAACTATGTTGACGAATGTGAAATTTGCAACCCTATACGACTGGTAAGGTTATCTAGAAGTGTGAGTGAGTGTAGTAAGTGTGAGTGTATCTATTATCGGATAGCATCGGGTCGTATCTTTGTGTGTTATACATACGCGCGCATTAGTATGCTCTGCCAAGCGAATTATTTTTCCGAGTGTACGAGCAAAACACGTAATCACTCATACTCGGATTTTGCTTAAAGTGCGTATTTCTATTTTTTACAATTTCCCGAAAATCTTGAAATTTCCCTAAAAGTGGGGTAATTTTTTTCCTCCAATCTATACCCCGAGTCTATACGTACAATCGCTTCATAGAAGCCGAATCGCTCCGATGTTGCCAACTTTGAGATATTCGAATTTTAAAATTGCGTTTTTTCGTACCTCGAACAAAATGGCCGCTATGACAGCCGCCATCTTGAATTTTTAAAAACCATTCCCGTTTTGTCAAAATACAGGATAATCGTGGGCGAAACACGAAAAAATAATTATCCTCGACTACCCCGTTTTGGATCTGTGACGCCGCGGTTTGGGGTCGAAAAATGAAAATTTTGAAAACTCTCCAGCTCGGCCGCCATTATGTTTTTCCAATTTTTTCTACATTTTCTGTTAATCGTTTACTATTTTCTTCAAAGTTTGCAAAATTCAACGAAATCGGTTGGAAAACAACGGAGCTGCAAAAATCACCTCGGCCGCCATCTTGTTTTTCCGAAATGTCATAATTTTTCCCCAGAGGGTTCCCGAAACCAAACACAACTCCCCTACATCATTATATCATTTTCCGTCTCTTTCTAGGAGAACAATTATGTCAATGAGTCAGTCAGTGAGTCAGTGGTAATCGAGCTATATATAGTATAACTAGTGTTTTGCTCGGTGCGCGAGCTGCTAAAGCAGCTCGCGTGACGTGGTAAGGTTAACTTTATTATATAAAACCAAATTGATTTATTAAGAGACACAATTCACCCCGAAAACCCCCATAAAATGACAGGCATTTCTATTTTTTGGAGAAAATGTAAGTCCGCCATCTTGGATTTGAAAATAAATGTCATTATCAAAATCAGCACGCTGGAAAACTCTGAAAACGATATCCATATTATTTTTTTGTAAATTAGGATAATAATTTAGTAGGGTGCGTGGGTGCGCGGACCACTAAAGTGGTCCGCGAGCATGCAGAGTTTGTTCCACCGAGTAGACCTTCGGATCCTGATCATCTTTTGTCAAGAAACCACTCTGCCATCTTTTTGCTCCCGTTCTGTCAAAATACAGGATAATCGTGGGCGAATCACGAAAAAATAATTATCCTAGACTACCCCGTTTGGGATCTGTAGCGCTGCGGTTAGGGGTCGAAAAATGAAAATTTTGAAAACGTTCCAGCTCAGCCGCCATTTTGTTTTTCCAATTTTTTCTACTTTTTTTATTAATTTTTAACCAATTTCTTTAAAGATTGCAAAATTCAACAAAATCGGTTGGAAAACAACGGAGCTGCAAAAATCACGTCGGCCGCCATCTTGTTTTTCCGAAATGTCATAATTTTTCCCCAGAGGGTTCCCGAAACCGAACACAACTCCCCCACATCATTATATCATTTTCCGTCTCCTTCTAGGAGAACAATTATGTCAATGAGTCAGTGAGTCAGTCAGTGGTAATTGAGCTATATATAGTATAACTAGTTTTTGCTCGGTGCGCGAGCTGCTAAAGCAGCTCACGTGACGTGGTAAGGTAAACTTTATTATATAAAACCAAATTGATTTAATAAGATACATAATTCACCCCTAAAAACCCCATAAAATGACAGGCATTTCTATTTTTTGTAGAAAATGTAAGTCCGCCATCTTGGATTTGAAAATAAATGTCATTATCAAAATCAGCACCCTGGAAAACCCTGAAAACGATGTCCATATTATTTTTTGTAAATTAGGATAATAATTTAGTAGGGTGCGTGGGTGCGCGGACCACTAAAGTGGTCCGCGAGCATGCAGAGTTTCTTTCACCGAGTAGACCTTCGGACCCTGATCATCTTTTGCCAAGAAACCACTCTTCCATCTTTTATAGCCTCCGAGATAGACACCGACGAAATTTGTACGGCGGCCATCTTGTTTTTCCAAAATTTTCCACTTTTTATATTAATCGTTTACTATATTCTTCAAAGATTGCGAGTTTCAACGAAATCGGTTGGAAAACAAAAGAGTTGCAAAAATCATATAGGCCGCCATCTTGTTTTTCTGAAATGTCATAATTTTCCCCTACTCATATCGCGCATCCGAACATATCTCCCATACATCAATGTATCGTTTTCTGTCTCTTTCTAGGAGAATGAGGCATTCAATATTCGCCATACAAAATGTATGGAAAAAAAAATCCGCCATTTTGGTTTTTTTTTCTATTCATCGAGTAGACCTTCGGATCCTGATCATCTCTTGCCAAGAAGCCTCACTTCCATCTTTTATACCCTCCGAGCTGGACACCGGCGAAATTTGTATGGCGGCCATCTTTTCTTCGCCATTTTGAATTTTTTTTCAGCTTTCTGGCAATTGGATGACGTCATGAATGACATTTGCTCGAGCACCCCCCGCCTATCTTCAATACCTTAAGCGGGCCCTCCACCCGTCTCCAAAACCCTCAATCATCAGCTCTCTCCATAATTTTGGCTTACTAAGTTTTTGTTCTCTATACGACACCATCAGTGGAAAAAAAATTTTTCATACAAAATTTTACAGGAGTTTCTTAGTTGAAAATCTCGAAAATCTCCCCAAAAGTGGCAACACCGGTTGCATATCTCCATACTGCCAGCCGAGATACACAATCGATTCATACATATTGACTTTCCAAAATGTTGCCAACTGCCTCAAAAACGTGATCAAAATTTCGAAAAATTAAAAAAAATACAAAATGGCCGCCAACTCTTTTCACAGAAAGATTTTACACGGTTTCATAATTTTCCTATTAATTACAGGATATACCGCTCCCGATGACGTTTCAATCTCTCATCTCACTCGCACCCAGGCGAACCGATCGCCCCTAAAAAAGATCATGTCGAAAATCACTTTTACTTTGATAAATTCTAGTGTTGCCAGTCCCCGGCGACAAAAGTACCAAAATATCATTTGCACGAGCAAAACACGTAATCGCTCATACTCGGATTTTGCTAAAAGTGCATATTTCGATTTTTTACAATTTCCCGAAAATCTTGAAATTTCCCTAAAAATGGGGTAATTTTTTCCCACCGATCTATACCTCGAGTCTATACGTACAACCGCTTCATAGAAGCCGAATCGCTCCGATGTTGCCAACTTTGAGATATTTAACTTTTAAAATTGCGTTTTTTCGTACCTCGAACAAAACGGCCGCCATGACAGCCGCCATCTTGAATTTTTAAAAACCACTCCCGTTCTGTCAAAATACAGGATAATCGTGTGCGAAACACGAAAAAATAACTATCCTAGACTACCCCGTCTTGGATCTGTGGCGCCGCGGTTCGGGGTCGAAAAATCAAAAATTTGAAAACGCTACGGCTCGGCCGCCATCTTGTTTTTCCAATTTTTTCCACATTTTCTGATAATCATTTACTACATTCTTCAATAGTTGCGAGTTTGAACGGAGTCCCTTAAAAAACAAAGGAGCTGCAAAAATCACGTCGGCCGCCATCTTGTTTTTCCGAAATGTCATAATTTTTCCCCAGTCGACTCCCCCACTCGAACACATTTCCCCTACATCACTATATCATTTTCCTTCTCTTTCTAGGAGAACAATTATGTCAATGAGTCAGTGAGTGAGTGGTAATCGAGCTATATATAGTATAATAACTAGTGTTTTGCTCGGTGCGCGAGCTGCTAAAGCAGCTCGCGTGACGTGGTAAGGTTAACTTTATTATATTTAACCAAATTTATTTATTAAAGATACAAAATTAACCGCGAAAACACAATAAAACGACACCCATATCGATTTTTTTCTTAAAAAATGCATGTCCGCCATCTTGCATTTCAAAATAAATGTCGTTATCATAATGAGCAACCTGGAAAACTCTGAAAACGACATCCATATCATTTTTTGTAAAAACGGGGTAGTTGAGGTTAATAAAGTAGGGTGCGTGGGTGCGCGGACCACTAAAGTGGTCCGCGAGCATGCAGAGTTTGTTCCACCGAGTAGACCTTCGGATCCTAATCATCTTTGGCCAAGAAACCACTCTTCCATCTTTTATATTCTCCGAGATAGACACCGACGAAATTTGTACGGCGGCCATCTTGTTTTTCCAAAATTTTCCACTTTTTCTATTAATCGTTTACTACATTCTTTAAAGATTGCGAGTTTGAACGAAATCGGTTGGAAAACAAAAGAGTTGCAAAAATCATATAGGCCGCCATCTTGTTTTTCTGAAATGTCATAATTTTTCCCTACTCATATCGCGCACCAAAACATATCTCCCCTACATTATCGTATCGTTATCCGTCTCTTTCTAGGAGAATGAGACATTCAATATTCGCCATACAAAATGTATGGGAAAATAAATTCCGCCATTTTGAATTTTTTTTCTATTCATCGAGTAGACCTTTGGATCCTGATCCTCTTTTGCCACGAAACCGCACCTCCATCTTTTATACCCTCCGAGCTGGACGCCGGCGAAATTTGTATGGCGGCCATCTTTTCTTCGCCATTTTAAATTTTTTTCCAGCTTTTTGGCAATTGGATGATGTCATGAATGACATTTGCTCGAGCACCCCCCGCCTATCTTCAATACCTTAAGCGGGCCCTTCACCCATTTCCGATATCCTCAATCATCAGCTCTCTCCATAATTTTGGCTTACTAAGTTTTTGTTTTCTATCTGACACCATCAGTGAAAAAAAAAATTTTCATACAAAATTTTACAGGAGTTTTTTAGTTGAAAATCTCGAAAATCTCCCCTAAAGTGGCAACACCGGTTGCATATCTCCATACTGCAAGCCGAGATACACAATCGATTCATACATACTGACTTTCCAAAATGTTGCCAACTGCCTCAAAAACGTGGTCAAAATTTCGAAAAATAAAAAAAAATACAAAATGGCCGCCAACTCGTTTCACAGAAAGATTTTACACGGTTTCATAATTTTCCTATTAACTACAGGATATACCGCTCCCGACGACGTTTCAATATTTCCTCTCGCTTGCACCCACGCGAAAGGGGATACCGTGAAAAAGACCGTGTCGAAAATCACTTTTACTTTGATAAATTCCAGTGTTGCCAGTCTCCGGTGACGAAAATACCCAAATGTCATTTGTACGAGCAAAACACATAATCGCTCATACTCGGATTTTGCTAAAAGTGCGTATTTCGATTTTTTACAATTTCCCGAAAATCTTGAAATTTCCCCAAAAATGGGGTAATTTTTTTACTCCAATCTATACCTCGAGCCTATACGTACAATCGCTTGATAGAAGCCAAATCGCTCCGATGTTGCCAAATTTGAGATATTTAACTTTTAAAATTGCGTTTTTTCGTACCTCGAACAAAACGGCCACCATGTCAGCCGCCATCTTGAATTTTTAAAAACCACTTCCGTTCTGTCAAAATGCAGGATAATCGTGGGCGAAACCAAAAAAAATAATTATCCTCGATTACCCCGTCTCGGATCTGTGGCTCCGCGGTTCGGGGTCGAAAAATCAAAAATTTTAAAACACTACGGCTCAGCCGCCATCTTGTTTTTCCAATTTTTTCTACATTTTCTGTTAACCGTTTACTACATTCTTCAATAGTTGCGAGTTTGAACGGAGTCCCTTAAAAAACAAAGGAGCTGCAAAAATCACGTCGGCCGCCATCTTGTTTTTCCGAAATGTCATAATTTTTCCCCAGAAGGTTCCCGAAACCGAACACAACTCCCCTACATCATTATATCATTTTCCGTCTCTTTCTAGGAGAACAATTATGTCAATGAGTGAGTCAGTGGTAATTGAGCTATATATAGTATAATAACTAGTGTTTTGCTCGGTGCGCGAGCTGCTAAAGCAGCTCGCGTGACGTGGTTGGGTTGACAAGTATTAAAACGATAGTATTTATTAAGATACAAAGTTAACCGCGAAAACACAATAAAACGACACCCATATCGATTTTTTTCTTAAAAAATGCATGTCCGCCATCTTGGATTTCAAAATAAATGTCGTTATCAAAATGAGCAACCTGGAAAACTCTGAAAACGACATCCATATCATTTTTTGTAAAAACGGGGTAGTTGAGGTTAATAAAGTAGGGTGCGTGGGTGCGCGGACCACTAAAGTGGTCCGCGAGCATGCAGGATTTGTTCCACCGAGTAGACCTTCGGATCCTAATCATCTTTGGCCAAGAAACCACTCTTCCATCTTTTATATTCTCCGAGATAGACACCGACGAAATTTGTACGGCGGCCATCTTGTTTTTCCAAAATTTTCCACTTTTTCTATTAATCGTTTACTACATTCTTTAAAGATTGCGAGTTTGAACGAAATCGGTTGGAAAACAAAAGAGTTGCAAAAATCATATAGGCCGCCATCTTGTTTTTCTGAAATGTCATAATTTTTCCCTACTCATATCGCGCACCAAAACATATCTCCCCTACATTATCGTATCGTTATCCGTCTCTTTCTAGGAGAATGAGACATTCAATATTCGCCATACAAAATGTATGGGAAAATAAATTCCGCCATTTTGAATTTTTTTTCTATTCATCGAGTAGACCTTTGGATCCTGATCCTCTTTTGCCACGAAACCGCACCTCCATCTTTTATACCCTCCGAGCTGGACGCCGGCGAAATTTGTATGGCGGCCATCTTTTCTTCGCCATTTTAAATTTTTTTCCAGCTTTTTGGCAATTGGATGATGTCATGAATGACATTTGCTCGAGCACCCCCCGCCTATCTTCAATACCTTAAGCGGGCCCTTCACCCATTTCCGATATCCTCAATCATCAGCTCTCTCCATAATTTTGGCTTACTAAGTTTTTGTTTTCTATCTGACACCATCAGTGAAAAAAAAAATTTTCATACAAAATTTTACAGGAGTTTTTTAGTTGAAAATCTCGAAAATCTCCCCTAAAGTGGCAACACCGGTTGCATATCTCCATACTGCAAGCCGAGATACACAATCGATTCATACATACTGACTTTCCAAAATGTTGCCAACTGCCTCAAAAACGTGGTCAAAATTTCGAAAAATAAAAAAAAATACAAAATGGCCGCCAACTCGTTTCACAGAAAGATTTTACACGGTTTCATAATTTTCCTATTAACTACAGGATATACCGCTCCCGACGACGTTTCAATATTTCCTCTCGCTTGCACCCACGCGAAAGGGGATACCGTGAAAAAGACCGTGTCGAAAATCACTTTTACTTTGATAAATTCCAGTGTTGCCAGTCTCCGGTGACGAAAATACCCAAATGTCATTTGTACGAGCAAAACACATAATCGCTCATACTCGGATTTTGCTAAAAGTGCGTATTTCGATTTTTTACAATTTCCCGAAAATCTTGAAATTTCCCCAAAAATGGGGTAATTTTTTTACTCCAATCTATACCTCGAGCCTATACGTACAATCGCTTGATAGAAGCCAAATCGCTCCGATGTTGCCAAATTTGAGATATTTAACTTTTAAAATTGCGTTTTTTCGTACCTCGAACAAAACGGCCACCATGTCAGCCGCCATCTTGAATTTTTAAAAACCACTTCCGTTCTGTCAAAATGCAGGATAATCGTGGGCGAAACCAAAAAAAATAATTATCCTCGATTACCCCGTCTCGGATCTGTGGCTCCGCGGTTCGGGGTCGAAAAATCAAAAATTTTAAAACACTACGGCTCAGCCGCCATCTTGTTTTTCCAATTTTTTCTACATTTTCTGTTAACCGTTTACTACATTCTTCAATAGTTGCGAGTTTGAACGGAGTCCCTTAAAAAACAAAGGAGCTGCAAAAATCACGTCGGCCGCCATCTTGTTTTTCCGAAATGTCATAATTTTTCCCCAGAAGGTTCCCGAAACCGAACACAACTCCCCTACATCATTATATCATTTTCCGTCTCTTTCTAGGAGAACAATTATGTCAATGAGTGAGTCAGTGGTAATTGAGCTATATATAGTATAATAACTAGTGTTTTGCTCGGTGCGCGAGCTGCTAAAGCAGCTCGCGTGACGTGGTTGGGTTGACAAGTATTAAAACGATAGTATTTATTAAGATACAAAGTTAACCGCGAAAACACAATAAAACGACACCCATATCGATTTTTTTCTTAAAAAATGCATGTCCGCCATCTTGGATTTCAAAATAAATGTCGTTATCAAAATGAGCAACCTGGAAAACTCTGAAAACGACATCCATATCATTTTTTGTAAAAACGGGGTAGTTGAGGTTAATAAAGTAGGGTGCGTGGGTGCGCGGACCACTAAAGTGGTCCGCGAGCATGCAGGATTTGTTCCACCGAGTAGACCTTCGGATCCTAATCATCTTTGGCCAAGAAACCACTCTTCCATCTTTTATATTCTCCGAGATAGACACCGACGAAATTTGTACGGCGGCCATCTTGTTTTTCCAAAATTTTCCACTTTTTCTATTAATCGTTTACTACATTCTTTAAAGATTGCGAGTTTGAACGAAATCGGTTGGAAAACAAAAGAGTTGCAAAAATCATATAGGCCGCCATCTTGTTTTTCTGAAATGTCATAATTTTTCCCTACTCATATCGCGCACCAAAACATATCTCCCCTACATTATCGTATCGTTATCCGTCTCTTTCTAGGAGAATGAGACATTCAATATTCGCCATACAAAATGTATGGGAAAATAAATTCCGCCATTTTGAATTTTTTTTCTATTCATCGAGTAGACCTTTGGATCCTGATCCTCTTTTGCCACGAAACCGCACCTCCATCTTTTATACCCTCCGAGCTGGACGCCGGCGAAATTTGTATGGCGGCCATCTTTTCTTCGCCATTTTAAATTTTTTTCCAGCTTTTTGGCAATTGGATGATGTCATGAATGACATTTGCTCGAGCACCCCCAACCTATCTTCAATACCTTAAGCGGGCCTTCCACCCGTCTCCGAAACCCTCAATCATCAGCTCTCTCCATAATTTTGGCTTACTAACTTTTTGTTTTCTATACGACACCATCAGTGAAAAAAAAATTTTTCATACAAAATTTTACAGGAGTTTCTTAGTTGAAAATCTCGAAAATCTCCCCAATAGTGGCAACACCGTTTCTATATTTCGATATTGCCGGCTGAGTCACACAATCGATTCATACATATCGACTTTCCAAAATGTTGCCAACTGCCTCAAAAACGTGATCAAAATTTTGAAAAATTAAAAAAAATACAAAATGGCCGCCAACTCGTTTTGCAGAAATAAATTACATCGTAAAACAACTTTTCCAATAACTACAGGATATACCGCTCCCGATGATGTTTCAATCTCTCCTCTCGCTCGCACCCACGCGAAACGATCGCTCCTAAAAAAAGACCACGTCGAAAATCACTTTTTCTTTGATAAATTCCAGTGTTGCCAGTCTCCGGCGACAAAAATACCGAAATGTCATTTGTATGATCAAAACACATAATCGCTCATACTCGGATTTTGCGAAAAGTCCGTATTTCGATTTTTTTCAATTTCCCGAAAATCTTGAAATTTCCCCAAAAAATGGGGTAATTTTTTTCCTCCAATCTATACCTCGAGCCTATACGTACAATCGCTTCATAAAAGCCGAATCGCTCCGATGTTGTAAACCTTGGGATATTTAACTTTTAAAATTGCGTTTTTTCGTACCTCTAACATAATGGCCGCCACGACAGCCGCCATCTTGAATTTTTAAAAACTACCCCCATTCCGTCAAAATTAAGGATAATCGTAGACGAAACCAGAAAAAAATTATAAGTTTCAATTTCCCGTTTCGGATCTGTGGCGCCGCGGTTCGGGGTCGAAAAATCAAAATTTTGAAAACGCTACGGTTCAGCCGCCATCTTGTTTTTTCAATTTTTTCGACATTTCCCATTAATCGTTTACTATTTTCTTCAAAGATTGCAAAATTCAACAAAATCGGTTGGAAAAAAAACGGAGCAGCAAAAATCACGTCGGCCGCCATCTTGTTTTTCGGAAATGTCATAATTTTTCCCCAGAGGGTTCCCGAAACCAAACACAACTCCCCTACATCACTATATCATTTTCCTTCTCTTTCTAGGAGAACAATTATGTCAATGAGTGAGTCAGTGAGTCAGTGGTAATTGAGCTATATATAGTATAATAATAACTAGTATTTCGCTCGGTGCGCGAGCTGCTTAAGCAGCTCGCGTGACGTGGTTAGGTTGATAAGTATTAAAACGAATTTATTTATTAAGATTCAAAATTCTCCACAAAAACCCACAAAACGACATCCATATCAATTTTTTTCTTAAAAAGTGCATGTCCGCCATCTTGGATTTCAAAATAAATGTCGTTATCAAAACTTTAATTATTTAATTAATAATATTAATTATGTTGTTATTAATATTATTATTATTATTATTATTAGTGCTATGTTGTTTACTTTTTGAATTGGAATTTTGACGTGGAGCATTTGTTTTGATTTCATAGGTGACAATATTTTTGACAATATTATCTTTTTTGTTAAGGACCACGGCTAATTCAGATTGGCCGCCAACTCGTTTCACATAAAGATTTTACATCATTGTACAACTTTTCCAATAACTACAGGATATACCGCTCCCGATGACGTTTCAATCTCTCCTCTCGCTTGCACCCACGCGAAACGATCGCCCCTAAAAAAAGACCACGTCGAAAATCACTTTTTCTTTGATTAATTCCAGTGTTGCCTGTCTTCGGTGACAAAAATACCCAAATGTCATTTGTACAAGCAAAACACATAATCGCTTATACTCGGATTTTGCGAAAAGTCTGTATTTCGATTTTTTACAATTTCCCGAAAATCTTGAAATTTCCCTAAAAATGGGGAATTTTTTTTCCTCCAATCTATACCTCGAGCCTATACGTACAATCGCTTTATAGAAGCCGAATCGCTCCGATGTTGCCAACTTTGAGATACTTAACTTTTAAAATTGCGTTTTTTCGTACCTCTAACAAAACGGCCGCCACGACAGCCGCCATCTCGAATTTTTAAAAACCACTCCCATTCCGTCAAATTTCAGGATAATCATAGACGAAACCAGAAAAAAATAATTATTATCGATTTCCCGTTTCGGATCTGTGGCGCCGCGGTTCGGGGTCGAAAAATTACCACTAAAGTGGTCCGCGAGCATGCAGAGCTTGTTCCACCGAGTAGACCTTCAGACCCTGATCATCTTTTGCCAAGTAACCACTCTTCCATCTTTTATAGCCTCCGAGATAGACACCGACAAAATTTGTACGGCGGCCATCTTGTTTTTCCAAAATTTTCCACTTTTTCTATTAATCGTTTGGTACTTTCTTCAAAGATTGTGAGTTTCAACGAAATCGGTTGGAAAACAAAAGAGTTACAAAAATCATATAGGCCGCCATCTTGTTTTTTTAAAATGTCATAATTTTTCCCGACTCCCATCCCGCACCCAAACATATCTTCCAAACATCATCGTATCGTTTCTTGTCTCTTTCTAGGAAAATGAGGCATTCAATATTCGCCATACAAAATGTATGGAAAATTAAATTCCGCCATTTTGAATTTTTTTTCTATTCATCGAGTAAACCTTTGGATCCTGATCCTCTTTTGCCAAGAAACCGCACCTCCATCTTTTATACCCTCCGAGCTGGACGCCGGCGAAATTTGTATGGCGGCCATCTTTTTTTCGCCATTTTGAATTTTTTTTCAGCTTTTTGGCAATTGGATGACGTCATGAATGACATTTGCTCGAGCACCCCCCACCTATCTTCAATACCTTAAGCGGGCCCTCCACCCGTCTCCGAAACCCTCAATCATCAGCTCTCTCCATAATTTTGGCTTACTAACTTTTTGTTTTCTATACGACACCATCAGTGAAAAAAAAATTTTTCATACAAAATTTTACAGGAGTTTTCTAGTTGAAAATCTCGAAAATCTCCCCAAAAGTGGCAACACCGGTTGCATATCTCCATACTGCAAGCCGAGATACACAATCGATTCATACATTCTGACTTTCCAAAATGTTGCCAACTGCCTCAAAAACGTAATCAAAATTTCGAAAAGTAAAAAAAAATACAAAATGGCCGCCAACTCGTTTCACAGAAAAATTTTACACCGTTTCATAATTTTCCTATTAACTACAGGATATACCGCTCCCGATGACGTTTCAATCTTTCCTCTCGCTTGCACCCACGCGAAAGGGGATACCGTGAAAAAGACCGTGTCGAAAATCACTTTTACTTTGATAAATTCCAGTGTTGCCAGTCTCCGGCGACAAAAATACCCAAATTTCATTTGTACGAGCAAAACACTTAATCGCTCATACTCGGATTTTGCGAAAAGTCCGTATTTCGATTTTTTACATTTTCGCAAAAATCTTGAAATTTCCCAAAAAATGGGGTAATTTTTCCCCACCAATCTATACATCGAGTCTATACGTACAATCGCTTCATAGAAACTGAATCGCTCCAATGTTGCCAACTTTGAGATATTTAACTTTTAAAGTTGCGTTTTTTCGTACCTCTAACATAACGGCCGCCATGACAGCCGCCATCTTGAATTTTTAGAAACCACTCCCATTCTGTCAAAACACAGGATAATCGTGGGCGAAACCAGAAAAAATAATTATCCTCGATTACCCCGTCTTGGATCTGTGGCGCCGCGGTTCGGGGTCGAAAATTCAAAATTTTCAAAACGCTACGGTTCGGCCGCCATCTTGTTTTTCCAATTTTTTTCACATTTTCTATTAACCGTTTACTACTTTCTTCAAAGATTGCAAAATTCAACGAAATCGGTTGGAAAACAACGGAGCTGCAAAAATCACATCGGCCGCCATCTTGTTTTTCTGAAATGTCATAATTTTTCCCCAGAGGGTTCTCGAATCCGAACACAACTCCCTTACATCATTATATCATTTTCCGTCTCTTTCTAGGAGAACAATTATGTCAATGAGTGAGTCAGTGAGTGGTAATCGAGCTATATATAGTATAACTAGTTTTTGCTCGGTGCGCGAGCTGCTAAAGCAGCTCACGTGACGTGGTAAGGTTAACTTTATCATATAAAACCAAATTGATTTATTAAGATACAGAATTCACCCCGAAAAACCCCATAAAATGACAGGCATTTCTATTTTTTGTAGAAAATGTAAGTCCGCCATCTTGGATTTGAAAATAAATGTCATTATCAAAATCAGCACCCTGGAAAACCCTGAAAACGATATCCATATTATTTTTTGTAAATTAGGATAATAATTTAGTAGGGTGCGTGGGTGCGCGGACCACTAAAGTGGTCCGCGAGCATGCAGAGTTTGTTCCATTGAGTAGACCTTCGGAACCTGATCATCTTTTGCCAAGAAACCACTTTTCCATCTTTTATACCCTCCGAGATGGACACCGACGAAGTTTGTGTGGCGGCCATCTTGTTTTTCCAAATTTTTCCACTATTTTCATTAATCGTTTACTACTTTCTTCAAAGATTGTGAGTTTCAACGAAATCGGTTGGAAAACAAAAGAGTTACAAAAATCACTTAGGCCGCCATCTTGTTTTTCTGAAATGTCATAATTTTTCCCGACTCCCATCTTGCACCCGAACATATCTCCCGAACATCATCGTATCGTTTTCTGTTTTTTTCTAGGAGAATGAGACATTCGATATTCGCCATACAAAATGTATGGAAAAATAAATTCCGCCATTTTGAATTTTTTTTCTATTCATCGAGTAGACTTCTGGATCCTGATCCTCTTTTGCCAAGAAACCACACTTCCATCTTTTATACCCTCCGAGCTGGACACCGGCGAAATTTGTATGGCGGCCATCTTTTCTTCGCCATTTTGAATTTTTTTTCAGCTTTTTGGCAATTGGATGACGTCGTGAATGACATTTGCTCGAGCACCCCCCACCTATCTTCAATACCTTAAGCGGGCCCTCCACCCGTCTCCGAAACCCTCAATCATCAGCTCTCTCCATAATTTTGGATTACTAACTTTTTGTTTTCTATACGACACCATCAGTGAAAAAAAAAATTTTCATACAAAATTTTACAGGAGTTTCTTAGTTGAAAATCTCGAAAATCTCCCCAAAAGTGGCAACACCGGTTGCATATCTCCATACTGCCAGCCGAGATACACAATCGATTCATACATATTGACTTTCCAAAATGTTGCCAACTGCCTCAAAAACGTGGTCAAAATTTCGAAAAACTAAAAAAAATACAAAATGGCCGCCAACTCGTTTCACAGAAAGATTTTAGTCGGTTTCATAATTTTCCTATTAACTACAGGATATACCGCTCCCGATGACGTTTCAATCTCTCATCTCGTTCGCACCCAGGCGAACCGATCGCCCCTAAAAAAGACCATGCCGAAAATCACTTTTTCTTTTATAAATTCCAGTGTTGCTAGTCTCCGGCGACAAAAATACCCAAATGTCATTTGTACGAGCAAAACACGTAATCGCTCATACTGGGATTTTGCGAAAAGTGCGTATTTCGATTTTTTACAATTTCCCGAAAATCTCGAAATTTCCCGAAAAATGGGGTAATTTTTTTCCTCCAATCTATACTTCGAGCCTATACGTACAATCGCTTGATAGAAGCCGAATCGCTCCGATGTTGCCAACTTTGAGATATTTAACTTTTAAAATTGCGTTTTTTCGTACCTCAAACAAAACGGCCGCCATGACAGCCGCCATCTTGAATTTTTAAAAACCACTCCCGTTTTGTCAAAATACAGGATAATCGTGGGCGAAACCAAAAAAAATAATTATCCTCGATTACCCCGTCTCGGATCTGTGGCGCCGCGGTTCGGGGTCGAAAAATCAAAAATTTTAAAACGCTACGGCTCGGCCGCCATTTTGTTTTTCCAATTTTTTCCACATTTTCTTTTAACCGTTTACTACTTACTTCAAAGTTTGCAAAATTCAACGAAATCGGTTGGAAAACAACGGAGCTGCAAAAATCACCTCGGCCGCCATCTTGTTTTTCCGAAATGTCATAATTTTTCCCCAGAGGGTTCCCGAAACCGAACACAACTCCCCCACATCATTATATCATTTTCCGTCTCCTTCTAGGAGAACAATTATGTCAATGAGTGAGTGAGTCAGTCAGTGGTAATCGAGCTATATATAGTATAATAACTAGTGTTTTGCTCGGTGCGCGAGCTGCTAAAGCAGCTCGCGTGACGTGGTAATGTTTAGCTTTATTGTATTCAACCGAATCGAGTTATTAAAATACACAATTCACCCCGAAATTCACCATAAAAAGACACCCATATCGATTTTTTTCTTAAAAAAGGCATGTCCGCCATCTTGGATTTGAAAATAAATGTCATTATCAAAATCAGCACCCTGGAAAACCCTGAAAACGACATCCATATTATTTTTTGTAGATTAGGATAATAATTTAGTAGGGTGCGTGAGTGCGCGGACCACTAAAGTGGTCCGCGAGCATGCAGAGCTTGTTCCACCGAGTAGACCTTCAGACCCTGATCATCTTTTGCCAAGAAACCACTCTTCCATCTTTTATAGCCTCCGAGATAGACACCGACAAAATTTGTACGGCGGCCATCTTGTTTTTCCAAAATTTTCCACTTTTTCTATTAAGCGTTTACTATATTCTTCAAGGATTGCGAGTTTCAACGACATCGGTTGGAAAACAAAAGAGTTGCAAAAATCACGTCAGTCGCCATCTTGTTTTTATGAAATGTCATAGTTTTTCCCTACTTGCCTCCCCCACCCAAACACATCTTCCAAACATCATCGTATCGTTTCTTGTCTCTTTCTAGGAAAATGAGGCATTCAATATTCGCCATACAAAATGTATGGAAAATTAAATTCCGCCATTTTGAATTTTTTTTCTATTCATCGAGTAAACCTTTGGATCCTGATCCTCTTTTGCCACGAAACCGCACCTCCATCTTTTATACCCTCCGAGCTGGACGCCGGCGAAATTTGTATGGCGGCCATCTTTTTTTCGCCATTTTGAATTTTTTTTCAGCTTTTTGGCAATTGGATGACGTCATGAATGACATTTGCTCGAGCACCCCCCACCTATCTTCAATACCTTAAGCGGGCCCTCCACCCGTCTCCGAAACCCTCAATCATCAGCTCTCTCCATAATTTTGGCTTACTAACTTTTTGTTTTCTATACGACACCATCAGTGAAAAAAAAATTTTTCATACAAAATTTTACAGGAGTTTTCTAGTTGAAAATCTCGAAAATCTCCCCAAAAGTGGCAACACCGGTTGCATATCTCCATACTGCAAGCCGAGATACACAATCGATTCATACATTCTGACTTTCCAAAATGTTGCCAACTGCCTCAAAAACGTAATCAAAATTTCGAAAAGTAAAAAAAAATACAAAATGGCCGCCAACTCGTTTCACAGAAAAATTTTACACCGTTTCATAATTTTCCTATTAACTACAGGATATACCGCTCCCGATGACGTTTCAATCTTTCCTCTCGCTTGCACCCACGCGAAAGGGGATACCGTGAAAAAGACCGTGTCGAAAATCACTTTTACTTTGATAAATTCCAGTGTTGCCAGTCTCCGGCGACAAAAATACCCAAATTTCATTTGTACGAGCAAAACACTTAATCGCTCATACTCGGATTTTGCGAAAAGTCCGTATTTCGATTTTTTACATTTTCGCAAAAATCTTGAAATTTCCCGAAAAATGGGGTAATTTTTCCCCACCAATCTATACATCGAGTCTATACGTACAATCGCTTCATAGAAACCGAATCGCTCCAATGTTGCCAACTTTGAGATATTTAACTTTTAAAGTTGCGTTTTTTCGTACCTCTAACATAACGGCCGCCATGACAGCCGCCATCTTGAATTTTTAGAAACCACTCCCATTCTGTCAAAACACAGGATAATCGTGGGCGAAACCAGAAAAAATAATTATCCTCGATTACCCCGTCTTGGATCTGTGGCGCCGCGGTTCGGGGTCGAAAATTCAAAATTTTCAAAACGCTACGGTTCGGCCGCCATCTTGTTTTTCCAATTTTTTTCACATTTTCTATTAACCGTTTACTACTTTCTTCAAAGATTGCAAAATTCAACGAAATCGGTTGGAAAACAACGGAGCTGCAAAAATCACATCGGCCGCCATCTTGTTTTTCTGAAATGTCATAATTTTTCCCCAGAGGGTTCCCGAAACCGAACACAACTCCCCCACATCACTATATCATTTTCCGTCTCCTTCTAAGAGAACAATTATGTCAATGAGTCAGTGAGTCAGTCAGTGGTAATCGAGCTATATATAGTATAATAACTAGTGTTTTGCTCGGTGCGCGAGCTGCTAAAGCAGCTCGCGTGACGTGGTTGAGTTAACTTTATTATACTAAACCAAATTTATTTATTAAGAAATTCACTACAAAAACCCATAAAACGACACCCATATCAAATTTTTTCTTAAAAAGTGCATGTTCGCCATCTTGGATTTCAAAATAAATGTCGTTATCAAAATTATCACCCTGGAAAACCCCTAAAACGACATCCATATCATTTTTTGTAAAAACGGGGTAGTTTTGTAAAAACGGGGTAGGGTGCGTGGGTGCGCGGACCACTAAAGTGGTCCGCGAGCATGCAGAGTTTGTTCCACCGAGTAGACCTTCGGACCCTGATCATCTTTTGCCAAGACACCACTCTTCCATCTTTTATACTTTCCGAGATAGACACCGACAAAGTTTGTATGGCGGCCATCTTGTTTTTCCAAAATTTTCCACTTTTTCTATTAATCGTTTGGTACTTTCTTCAAAGATTGTGAGTTTCAGCGAAATCGGTTGGAAAACAAAAGTGTTGAAAAAATCACGTCAGTCGCCATCTTGTTTTTCTGAATTGTCATAATTTTTCCCTATGCATATCGCGCGTCCGAACATATCTCCTATACATCAATGTATCGTTTTCCGTCTCTTTCTAGGAGAATGAGACATTCATAATCGCCATACAAAATGTATGGAAAAATAAATTCCGCCATTTTGAATTTTTTTTCTATTCATCGAGTAGACCTTCGGATCCTGATCATCTTCTTCCAAGAAACCATACTTCCATCTTTTATACCCTCCGAGCTGGAGACCGGCGAAATTTGTATGGTGGCCATCTTTTCTTCGCCATTTTGAATTTTTTTTCAGCTTTTTGGCAATTGGATAACGTCATGAATGACATTTGCTCGAGCACCCCCCACCTATCTTCAATACCTTAAGCGGGCCCTCCTCCCGTCTCCGAAACCCTCAATCATCAGCTCTCTCCATAATTTTGGCTGACTAAGTTTTTGTTTTCTATACGACACCATCAGTGAAAAAAAAATTTTTCATACAAAATTTTACAGGAGTTTCTTAGTTGAAATTCTCGAAAATCTCCCCAAAAGTGGCAGCACCGGTTGCATATTTCCATACTGCCAGCCGAGATACACAATCGATTCATACATATTGACTTTCCAAAATGTTGCCAACTGCCTCAAAAACGTGATCAAAATTTCGAAAAATTCAAAAAATTACAAAATGGCCGCCAACTTGTTTCGCAGAAATAAATTACATCGTTGTACAACTTTTCCAATAACTACAGGATATATTGCTCTCGATGACGTTGCAATCTCTCCTCTCGCTCGCACCCACCTGAAACAATCGCCCCTGAAAAAACACCACGTCGAAAATCACTTTTTCTTTGATAAATTCCAGTGTTGCCAGTCTTTGGCGACAAAAATACCCAAATGTCATTTGTACGAGCAAAACACATAATCGCTCATACTCGGATTTTGCGAAAAGTCCGTATTTCGATTTTTTACATTTTCGCAAAAATCTTGAAATTTCCCGAAAAATGGGGTAATTTTTCCCCACCAATCTATACCTCAAGTTCATACGTACAATCGCTTCATAGAAGCCGAACCGCTCCGATGTTGCCAACTTTGACATATTCGAATTTTAAAATTGCGTTTTTTCGTACCTCGAACAAAACGACCGCCATGACAGCCGCCATCTTGAATTTTTAAAAACCACTCCCGTTTTGTCAAAATACAGGATAATCGTGGGCGAAACACGAAAAAATAATTATCCTCGACTTCTCCGTCTTGGATCAGTGGCGCCGCGGTTAGGGATCGAAAAATGAAAATATTGAAAACGCTCCAGCTCGGCCGCCATTTTGTTTTTCCAATTTTTTCTACCTTTTCTATTAACCGTTTACTACTTTCCTAAATAGTTGCGAGTTTAAACAAAATCGGTTGGAAAACAACGGAGCTGCAAAAATCACACCGGCCGCCATCTTGTTTTTCTGAAATGTCATAATTTTTCCCCAGAGGGTTCCCGAAACCAAACACAACTCCCTTACATCACTATATCATTTTCCGTCTCCTTCTAGGAGAACAATTATGTCAATGAGTGAGTCAGTGAGTCAGTGGTAATCGAGCTATATATAGTATAACTAGTTTTTGCTCGGTGCGCGAGCTGCTAAAGCAGCTCACGTGACGTGGTAAGGTTAACTTTATTATATGAAACCAAATTGATCTATTAAGATACATAATTCACCCCGAAAACCCCCATAAAATGACAGGCATTTCTATTTTTTGTAGAAAATGTAAGTCCGCCATCTTGGATTTCAAAATAAATGTCATTATCAAAATCAGCACCCTGGAAAACCCTGAAAACGATATCCATATTATTTTTTGTAAATTAGGATAATAATTTAGTAGGGTGCGTGGGTGCGCGGACCACTAAAGTGGTCCGCGAGCATGCAGAGTTTGTTTCACCGAGTAAACCTTCGGACCCTGATCATCTTTTGCGAAGAAACCACTCTTCCATCTTTTATAGCCTCCGAGATAGACACCGACGAAATTTGTACGGCGGCCATCTTGATTTTCCAAAATTTTCCACTTTTCCTATTAATCGTTTACTACATTCTTCAAAGATTGCGAGTTTCAACGAAATCGGTTGGAAAACAAAAGAGTTGCAAAAATCATGTCGGTCGCCATCTTGTTTTTCTGAAATGTCATAATTTTCCCCTACTCATATTGCGCATCCGAACATATCTCCCCTACATTATCGTATCGTTATCCGTCTCTTTCTAGGAGAATGAGGCATTCAATATTCGCCATACAAAATGTATGGAAAATTAAATTCCGCCATTTTGAATTTTTTTTCTATTCATCGAGTAAACCTTTGGATCCTGATCTTCTTTTGCCAAGAAACCGCACCTCCATCTTGTATACCCTCCGAGCTGGACGCCGGCGAAATTTGTATGGCGGCCATCTTTTTTTCGCCATTTTGAATTTTTTTTCAGCTTTTTGGCAATTGGATGACGTCATGAATGACATTTGCTCGAGCACCCCCCACCTATCTTCAATACCTTAAGCGGACCCTTCACCCGTCTCCGATATCCTCAATCATCAGCTCTCTCCATAATTTTGGCTTACTAACTTTTTGTTTTCTATACGACACCATCAGTGGAAAAAAAAATTTTCATACAAAATTTTACAGGAGTTTCTTAGTTGAAAATCTCGAAAATCTCCCCAAAACTGGCAACACCGACTGCATATCTCTATACTGCCAGCCGAGATACACAATCGATTCATACATACTGACTTTCCAAAATGTTGCCAACTGCCTCAAAAACGTGGTCAAAATTTCGAAAAATTAAAAAAAATACAAAATGGCCGCCAACTCGTTTCACAGAAAGATTTTACACGGTTTCATAATTTTCCTATTAACTACAGGATATACCGCTCCCGATGACGTTTCAATCTTTCCTCTCGCTCGCACCCACGCGAAAGGGGATACCGTGAAAAAGACCGTGTCGAAAATCACTTTTACTTTGATAAATTCCAGTGTTGCCAGTTTCCGGTAACAAAAATACCCAAATGTCATTTGTACGAGCAAAACACGTAATCGCTCATACTCGGATTTTGCGAAAAGTCCGTATTTCGATTTTTTACAGTTTCCCGAAAATCTTGAAATTTCCCGAAAAATGGGGTAATTTTTTTCCTCCAATCTATACCTCGAGCCTATACGTACAATCGCTACATGAAAGCCGAATCGCTCCGATGTTGCCAACTTTCAGATATTTAACTTTTAAAATTGCGTTTTTTCGTACCTCTAACAAAACGGCCGCCACGACAGCCGCCATCTTGAATTTTTAAAAATCACTCCCGTTCTGTCAAAAAACAGGATAATCGTGGGTGAAATCAAAAAAAATAATTATCCTCGATTACCCCGTTTCGGATCTGTGGCGCCGCGGTTCGGGGTCGAAAAATCAAAATTTTGAAAACGCTACGGCTCGGCCGCCATTTTGTTTTTTCAATTTTTTCTACTTTTTTTATTAATTTTTAACCAATTTCTTGAAAGTTTGCAAAATTCTACGAAATCGGTTGGAAAACAACGGAGCTGCAAAAATCACCTCGGCCGCCATCTTGTTTTTCTGAAATGTCATAATTTTTCCCCAGAGGGTTTCCGAAACCGAACACATCTCCCCTACATCATTATATCATTTTCCGTCTCTTTCTAGGAGAACAATTATGTCAATGAGTCAGTCAGTGAGTCAGTGTTAATCGAGCTATATATAGTATAACTAGTTTTTGCTCGGTGCGCGAGCTGCTAAAGCAGCTCACGTGACGTGGTAAGGTAAACTTTATTATATAAAACCAAATTGATTTAATAAGATACATAATTCACCCCTAAAAACCCCATAAAATGACAGGCATTTCTATTTTTTGTAGAAAATGTAAGTCCGCCATCTTGGATTTGAAAATAAATGTCATTATCAAAATCAGCACCCTGGAAAACCCTGAAAACGATGTCCATATTATTTTTTGTAAATTAGGATAATAATTTAGTAGGGTGCGTGGGTGCGCGGACCACTAAAGTGGTCCGCGAGCATGCAGAGTTTCTTTCACCGAGTAGACCTTCGGACCCTGATCATCTTTTGCCAAGAAACCACTCTTCCATCTTTTATAGCCTCCGAGATAGACACCGACGAAATTTGTACGGCGGCCATCTTGTTTTTCCAAAATTTTCCACTTTTTATATTAATCGTTTACTATATTCTTCAAAGATTGCGAGTTTCAACGAAATCGGTTGGAAAACAAAAGAGTTGCAAAAATCATATAGGCCGCCATCTTGTTTTTCTGAAATGTCATAATTTTCCCCTACTCATATCGCGCATCCGAACATATCTCCCATACATCAATGTATCGTTTTCTGTCTCTTTCTAGGAGAATGAGGCATTCAATATTCGCCATACAAAATGTATGGAAAAAAAAATCCGCCATTTTGGATTTTTTTTCTATTCATCGAGTAGACCTTCGGATCCTGATCATCTCTTGCCAAGAAGCCTCACTTCCATCTTTTATACCCTCCGAGCTGGACACCGGCGAAATTTGTATGGCGGCCATCTTTTCTTCGCCATTTTGAATTTTTTTTCAGCTTTTTGGCAATTGGATGACGTCATGAATGACATTTGCTCGAGCACCCCCCGCCTATCTTCAATACCTTAAGCGGGCCCTCCACCCGTCTCCAAAACCCTCAATCATCAGCTCTCTCCATAATTTTGGCTTACTAAGTTTTTGTTCTCTATACGACACCATCAGTGGAAAAAAAATTTTTCATACAAAATTTTACAGGAGTTTCTTAGTTGAAAATCTCGAAAATCTCCCCAAAAGTGGCAACACCGGTTGCATATCTCCATACTGCCAGCCGAGATACACAATCGATTCATACATATTGACTTTCCAAAATGTTGCCAACTGCCTCAAAAACGTGATCAAAATTTCGAAAAATTAAAAAAAATACAAAATGGCCGCCAACTCTTTTCACAGAAAGATTTTACACGGTTTCATAATTTTCCTATTAATTACAGGATATACCGCTCCCGATGACGTTTCAATCTCTCATCTCGCTCGCACCCAGGCGAACCGATCGCCCCTAAAAAAGATCATGTCGAAAATCACTTTTACTTTGATAAATTCTAGTGTTGCCAGTCCCCGGCGACAAAAGTACCAAAATATCATTTGCACGAGCAAAACACGTAATCGCTCATACTCGGATTTTGCTAAAAGTGCATATTTCGATTTTTTACAATTTCCCGAAAATCTTGAAATTTCCCTAAAAATGGGGTAATTTTTTCCCACCGATCTATACCTCGAGTCTATACATACAACCGCTTCATAGAAGCCGAATCGCTCCGATGTTGCCAACTTTGAGATATTTAACTTTTAAAATTGCGTTTTTTCGTACCTCGAACAAAACGGCCGCCATGACAGCCGCCATCTTGAATTTTTAAAAACCACTCCCGTTCTGTCAAAATACAGGATAATCGTGTGCGAAACACGAAAAAATAACTATCCTAGACTACCCCGTCTTGGATCTGTGGCGCCGCGGTTCGGGGTCGAAAAATCAAAAATTTGAAAACGCTACGGCTCGGCCGCCATCTTGTTTTTCCAATTTTTTCCACATTTTCTGATAATCATTTACTACATTCTTCAATAGTTGCGAGTTTGAACGGAGTCCCTTAAAAAACAAAGGAGCTGCAAAAATCACGTCGGCCGCCATCTTGTTTTTCCGAAATGTCATAATTTTTCCCCAGTCGACTCCCCCACTCGAACACATTTCCCCTACATCACTATATCATTTTCCTTCTCTTTCTAGGAGAACAATTATGTCAATGAGTCAGTGAGTGAGTGGTAATCGAGCTATATATAGTATAATAATAACTAGTATTTCGCTCGGTGCGCGAGCTGCTTAAGCAGCTCGCGTGACGTGGTTAGGTTGATAAGTATTAAAACGAATTTATTTATTAAGATTCAAAATTCTCCACAAAAACCCACAAAACGACATCCATATCAATTTTTTTCTTAAAAAGTGCATGTCCGCCATCTTGGATTTCAAAATAAATGTCGTTATCAAAACTTTAATTATTTAATTAATAATATTAATTATGTTGTTTTTAATATTATTATTATTATTATTATTATTATTATTAGTGCTATGTTGTTTACTTTTTGAATTGGAATTTTGACGTGGAGCATTTGTTTTGATTTCATAGGTGACAATATTTTTGACAATATTATCTTTTTTGTTAAGGACCACGGCTAATTCAGATTGGCCGCCAACTCGTTTCACATAAAGATTTTACATCATTGTACAACTTTTCCAATAACTACAGGATATACCGCTCCCGATGACGTTTCAATCTCTCCTCTCGCTTGCACCCACGCGAAACGATCGCCCCTAAAAAAAGACCACGTCGAAAATCACTTTTTCTTTGATTAATTCCAGTGTTGCCTGTCTTCGGTGACAAAAATACCCAAATGTCATTTGTACAAGCAAAACACATAATCGCTTATACTCGGATTTTGCGAAAAGTCTGTATTTCGATTTTTTACAATTTCCCGAAAATCTTGAAATTTCCCTAAAAATGGGGTAATTTTTTCCCACCGATCTATACCTCGAGTCTATACATACAACCGCTTCATAGAAGCCGAATCGCTCCGATGTTGCCAACTTTGAGATATTTAACTTTTAAAATTGCGTTTTTTCGTACCTCGAACAAAACGGCCGCCATGACAGCCGCCATCTTGAATTTTTAAAAACCACTCCCGTTCTGTCAAAATACAGGATAATCGTGTGCGAAACACGAAAAAATAACTATCCTAGACTACCCCGTCTTGGATCTGTGGCGCCGCGGTTCGGGGTCGAAAAATCAAAAATTTGAAAACGCTACGGCTCGGCCGCCATCTTGTTTTTCCAATTTTTTCCACATTTTCTGATAATCATTTACTACATTCTTCAATAGTTGCGAGTTTGAACGGAGTCCCTTAAAAAACAAAGGAGCTGCAAAAATCACGTCGGCCGCCATCTTGTTTTTCCGAAATGTCATAATTTTTCCCCAGTCGACTCCCCCACTCGAACACATTTCCCCTACATCACTATATCATTTTCCTTCTCTTTCTAGGAGAACAATTATGTCAATGAGTCAGTGAGTGAGTGGTAATCGAGCTATATATAGTATAATAATAACTAGTATTTCGCTCGGTGCGCGAGCTGCTTAAGCAGCTCGCGTGACGTGGTTAGGTTGATAAGTATTAAAACGAATTTATTTATTAAGATTCAAAATTCTCCACAAAAACCCACAAAACGACATCCATATCAATTTTTTTCTTAAAAAGTGCATGTCCGCCATCTTGGATTTCAAAATAAATGTCGTTATCAAAACTTTAATTATTTAATTAATAATATTAATTATGTTGTTTTTAATATTATTATTATTATTATTATTATTATTATTAGTGCTATGTTGTTTACTTTTTGAATTGGAATTTTGACGTGGAGCATTTGTTTTGATTTCATAGGTGACAATATTTTTGACAATATTATCTTTTTTGTTAAGGACCACGGCTAATTCAGATTGGCCGCCAACTCGTTTCACATAAAGATTTTACATCATTGTACAACTTTTCCAATAACTACAGGATATACCGCTCCCGATGACGTTTCAATCTCTCCTCTCGCTTGCACCCACGCGAAACGATCGCCCCTAAAAAAAGACCACGTCGAAAATCACTTTTTCTTTGATTAATTCCAGTGTTGCCTGTCTTCGGTGACAAAAATACCCAAATGTCATTTGTACAAGCAAAACACATAATCGCTTATACTCGGATTTTGCGAAAAGTCTGTATTTCGATTTTTTACAATTTCCCGAAAATCTTGAAATTTCCCTAAAAATGGGGTAATTTTTTCCCACCGATCTATACCTCGAGTCTATACGTACAACCGCTTCATAGAAGCCGAATCGCTCCGATGTTGCCAACTTTGAGATATTTAACTTTTAAAATTGCGTTTTTTCGTACTGTTGGGTCACTTATTACTGATTCAATTAAACTCAGACTTCACCGTAGATCATGTATTTAATTTACATAGCAACAACAGAGCTTATCTACTTATAAACTATGTACATGACCAACCGAGTTGGTAGGCGCCAACCAACTGCCCGACTCTGCCGCGCGCAGGCGGCTCATTCCATTTTACTTACATCAGCCCTTTTAGTCCCCCACAATATTCCCCCCTTTTAAAAAAAAAAAAAAAAAAAATTTTGTTTCTACAACACACAAAAAATTTTTATATAGTGATTTCAAACATTACTACCGAGCTCACAGGTCGCTTTGTTGCTGACTACGCGCCACTTGGAATGTAGATCGCTATAATTGTAAACAAAGGCTTCACATTACGGTCACTTGATGTGGGACTAAAAGTTACACGCGCCTAACCGACTTGGCACAATAAGTGGTACTCAACACTAGTAACACATAACAATAAATTTTCTTCAAAACTTGTAACGTTCTTTTATTTCCTAGATACCTGTAAGGGCCATGCTAGGGTTTTATATTTTACGACACATTCCTACATCTACAACACATTACGAAATACGAGCTCCGCTTATTACACATATTCCACTAATACGTTTGGTTCTGCGTGACACCCGGTAGGGTGGATTGGATCCTTACTGTCGGGACCTCCAATCCGACACTAGCAGCCTCTTTACGTAGCCACTTCCCAATCTTTTTCCTGATTTGGTTCCTTACACCATAGCAGTAGATTATACATAAAAATATCGTTACAGTGCCCAGCAATGCAAACAGCAAGTTAATTTTTGATTCTAAGTTTCCGTTATTCGACACGGTCTGTTCAATAGCCACATTATTCTGGTTCCTTTCCTCTTTACTCTGACCGTAACCCATTGTTGCTCTCGCTAATAGATACGTATATGTACTGTAACTACTTAACAAATGATTTCTATATTATTTAATTAATTAATATATACTACTTGTTACATATTCTGCTCACGTTCGACCTAATTATTGTGTTGCATCTGCTTTACGTTACTGCGTAATATAAAAATATACAATAAAAATACACCATTATTTTTCTGTATTGCCTAACTCATTACTCAGCAAACCGCACTGGTCTAATTATTCTACGGCCGCTACGTGAGGTCTTTGGCGGCATGCAGTTTTCTACCTTATCACTTGGCGTTATAATCGGTTCCTTATACTCACAACGCTCGTCAACCTCGTCGTTTAATATGAATGCAGGCTTCAGTCTGTCTATTGATATATATAACTCCCTATTAGGTAGCTGAATTAAAAAACATTTTTTGTTCCTCTTGATTACC
Organism: Maniola jurtina; assembly: GCF_905333055.1. Taxonomy (NCBI): domain Eukaryota; kingdom Metazoa; phylum Arthropoda; class Insecta; order Lepidoptera; family Nymphalidae; genus Maniola; species Maniola jurtina. Next base: position 4,159,572 of record NC_060057.1, read on the forward strand.
TGGTACGGACCTTGGTACGTGGGTGTTAATGGCTTCCGTACCGCATCATTCCTTACAAACAAATGCGTACACTTGTGTAACTCGGGGTGGCAAAACGTCTCTTTAGGATCGGTGCCTTTCCGAGTTACGGGGTTAAAACTATGCAACGTCTTGCGTAATCTGTCCACGAATGTGTACGGGTCATTACCTTTGTACGACGAACTTTCCGCGAAAAAATCGCCAGGTAACCTGATATCATGCCCGTACACCATTTGCGCCGCACTTACCCCTGAATCACTCCTGCATGCTGCTCGGAGACCTAGTAAAACTGTTGGCAACTCCTGTACCCAACACTCGCTACGAATCATTCTTGCTGTAATTGCTGTTTTGAGAGACCTATGCCACCTCTCAACCAACCCATTACTTTGTGGGTGATACGGGGTTGTCCTGATACGTTGCACCCCCATTAATTTCATGAGATTCTGGAACACTTCCGCTTCAAACTGCCTGCCCTGGTCCGAAGTCAGCCATTTTGTTCCCCCGAACCTGCTGCACCACCCTGTATATATTACCTCGGCTACCGTCTCCGCTGTAATGTCCTTGATGGGCAACGCTTCCGGCCATCGTGTGTACCTGTCGACGATGGTAAGTAGGTATCTGTATCCATCTTGTGATGTCGGTAGGGGCCCAACTATATCGACATGTATATGATCGAACCTCTGGCATGGTGGAAAAGACTCTAATTTTGAAAGTGTGTGCCGACTCACCTTGACCTTCTGGCATTCAATGCACGCTTTTGCCCAAGACCTGACATCCCTATTCATATCTTTCCACACGAACCGTTGTGCTACCATCTTGAGGGTTGCCTTAACTCCGGGGTGACTTATATTATGAACCGCTTCAAAAACATGCCTCCTGAACTTCCCTGTTATGTATGGCCTAATACGGTTCCCTGTTACATCACAATAAATGCCTTTACTAACGTTAGGTATGCTAACACGTTCCAACTTAAGACTGCTTACATTGCAATCGTTTCGTAACCGCATGACCTCATCGCTTACCTCCTGGTCCCTAGCTAATTCCTCGTAATCGATTACCGTTGGGAAAACAATGGTCTCTATTCTCGATAATGCGTCCGCGACCGGGTTCTGATTTCCGGTGATATGTTGTATATCGCTGGTAAATTCGCTAATATACAACAATTGCCTGACTCTCCTTGGGGTCTCTTTTTCTGAACTTACTTTAGTTAGTGCAAAAGTTAACGGTTTATGATCCGTAAATACTGTCAGTTGCCGTCCCTCGATCATATTCTTAAAATGTGTGATAGCCATGTAGATCGCTAGTAACTCTCGATCGTACGTGCTATACTTGCGTTGCGCATCGGATAGTCGCTTGGAAAAATAGCCTAAGGGCTTCCACACACTGTTGACTTTCTGTTGCAACACCGCGCCTACACACGTATCTGACGCGTCTGTCATGAGCGCTAAAGGAACGTTAGAAATTGGGTGCGACAATGTAACGGCGCTTTTGAGGCTTACCTTACATTGTTCGAATGCTTTCTCTGCCTCGCTGTTCCAATTGATTTTTGTCTTATCGTGCTTTTTCGCGTTATGCAGAAAACTATTAAGATGCGCATGGTGTTGAGCTGCATTTGGTAAATGAGACCTGTAGAAATTTACCATTCCTAAAAATCGTCGGAGCTGTTCAATATTTTCGGGCTTAGGGTAGTCTGCGATCGCCTTAATTTTATCGGGCAACGGACTGATGCCCTCTCGGGTTACCGCGTATCCTAAGAATTCTATTTCGTTGCGACCAAACAAACACTTGCTCGCGTTTATTGTAATGCCTACTCTATCGAAACGCTCACCAATTAACCTAACATGCTCTCTATGAATTTCTTCCGTTTCACTCGCTATAATGACGTCATCGATGTAACAAAACAACGCCGATTTTTCGCCGGCTGTTCCCTTGATGTATTCGATCCCTTGCAAAACTGTATGGTCCATGAATCTCTGAAACGTCTGTGCCGCATTTCTTAAGCCAAAGGTCATGCGAGGGAATTCGAATAAACCAAATGGGGTAATGATCGCCGTTTTCTCTATATCTTCCGGGTTAACTAAAATATTGTGGAAGGCTCTATTAACATCAATTTTAGAAAAAAAATTCTTACCTGTTAAACAGTACGTGAAGTCCTGTAGTCTCGGTACTGGGTAGCGGTCTGGTTTCGTTATCGCGTTGAGGCGTCTGTAGTCACCGCAAGGACGGATTTGCCCGTCTTTCTTCGGAACCACGTGTAGCGGACTGGCCCACTCGCTCTTTGATGGGCGGCATATACCTATTTCCTGCATTTTTCTAAACTCTTCTTTAACTAACCTATATCTATCTGGGGGCAACGGTCTCGCTTTAGCATAAACAGGCGGGCCGGAGGTCTCTATATAATGGTACACATTATGCTCAGCCTGGTCTAAGTTCTCCTTAAAATTAAGTGGTTTAGTAATGTTGGGGAAAGTGGACAGAATATCATGATATTGCATTTTACTATCGAATGTACTAATCGACGCATCGTTACACTTAACTAGCGGTCCTGCTACCGTTAACCCTGTGACTTTGTCAATTATTTTCTTTGAGCTAAGGTCTACTATAAGCTGGAAATGGCTCAAGAAATCTGCACCCAATATTGGTTGACTTACGTTCGCAATTACAAAACTCCACTTAAATGCTCTTCTTAAACACAAATTTAACTCTAAAGTTATTGTCCCAAATGTTTTTATCTCTGAGCCGTTCGCAGCGAACAACTTATATGACTCACTGTTTTTAATATATTGTTTACTCACTTTTGAGGCTGGAATCACACTAATATTAGCCCCTGTGTCCACCAAAAAACGTAAAGCATTTTTCACATCAAATACACTGAGACGGTGATTGTCCAAAACAGCGACAGAACTCTGCGTCTCACCTGAGCCTGCCGCGCCTAGTTTTCCGACCTGCCCTTCCAACTGCACGGCTGCTCGCACCTTTTCGCTCTGGATCCGAACTTGTAGTGGAAGTGACATAACCAATCCGGACTAGCTGGGCTCCGCCTTGGCGAGCCTGCCCTGGTCGGTCTGCCTCTTGAGCTGGATCGACCTCTGGGAAATCCTCGATTACCCCTGCTCCTACCGACTTCCTCACGTAGCGCCGCTATCTCTGTCATCATTTTGTTTATCTGTTGCATCACCTCACTGCCCGTCCTTTCCGGTGTCTCGCTGCTTACCGCTGCCGTCTCTCCTGTGATTGGCTGCATATTCTCCATCACTTTGTCTGCGATGGCGGCTAGGTTGTCTACTTGTTGGTCTTGACTAGCTGCGAGCACTGTCTTCACGGGTACCGGCAGTCTTGTTATCCATAGATTCTTCACCGTCTCATCGCTAGCCTTGCTGTTTCTTGCCAGCTCCTTCATCCTGCGCAGGAGCTGTGATGGTTTTTGAGTGCCCAAATCTAACTCTCCAACCAGCCTCTGGAATTGTCGCTCCGGTGACTCCTCATAAACTTGTAAAAGCCGTTCTTTTAACACTTGGTATTTATTTGTTTCAGGTGGGCTGTAAATGATATCAGCTACCTGCTGAAGCGCCTCGCGATTTAATTTCGATACAACCAACTGGAAACGGCACTCGTCTCCCTGCTTCTGAGGGGCTATGGTCGCCTCAAATTGGGCGAACCAAAGTCTAGGCATCTCTCTCCAAAACTCGGGTATTCTTGCCGACACAGAGATACTTGCCATACCTTCTTCCACTTTCATAACCTGCGGCGCACCCTTCTGAGGCGAGCCTATCGGGTTCATTGTGCTTGAATTACCGTACGACGACCAGGTTGCGCTTTGTTCAGCTGCGGGGTCACCACTGTTGGGTCACTTATTACTGATTCAATTAAACTCAGACTTCACCGTAGATCATGTATTTAATTTACATAGCAACAACAGAGCTTATCTACTTATAAACTATGTACATGACCAACCGAGTTGGTAGGCGCCAACCAACTGCCCGACTCTGCCGCGCGCAGGCGGCTCATTCCATTTTACTTACATCAGCCCTTTTAGTCCCCCACAGTACCTCGAACAAAACGGCCGCCATGACAGCCGCCATCTTGAATTTTTAAAAACCACTCCCGTTCTGTCAAAATACAGGATAATCGTGTGCGAAACACGAAAAAATAACTATCCTAGACTACCCCGTCTTGGATCTGTGGCGCCGCGGTTCGGGGTCGAAAAATCAAAAATTTGAAAACGCTACGGCTCGGCCGCCATCTTGTTTTTCCAATTTTTTCCACATTTTCTGTTAATCATTTACTACATTCTTCAATAGTTGCGAGTTTGAACGGAGTCCCTTAAAAAACAAAGGAGCTGCAAAAATCACGTCGGCCGCCATCTTGTTTTTCCGAAATGTCATAATTTTTCCCCAGTCGACTCCCCCACTCGAACACATTTCCCCTACATCACTATATCATTTTCCTTCTCTTTCTAGGAGAACAATTATGTCAATGAGTGAGTGAGTCAGTCAGTGGTAATCGAGCTATATATAGTATAACTAGTGTTTTGCTCGGTGCGCGAGCTGCTAAAGCAGCTCTCGTGACGTGGTTAGGTTTATGAGTTGTATTAAACCGATTTTTTTTATTAAGATACACAAATTACCCCGAAAACCCCATAAAACGACACCTATATCAATTTTTTTCTTAAAAAGTGCACGCCCGCCATCTTGGATTTCAAAATAAATGTCATTATCAAAATCAGCACGCTGGAAAACTCTGAAAACGATATCCATATCATTTTTTGTAAAAACGGGGTAGTTGAGGTTAATAAAGTAGGGTGCGTGGGTGCGCGGACCACTAAAGTGGTCCGCGAGCATGCAGAGTTTCTTTCACCGAGTAGACCTTCGGACCCTGATCATCTTTTGCCAAGAAACCACTCTTCCATCTTTTATAGCCTCCGAGATAGACACCGACGAAATTTGTACGGCGGCCATCTTGTTTTTCCAAAATTTTCCACTTTTTATATTAATCGTTTACTATATTCTTCAAAGATTGCGAGTTTCAACGAAATCGGTTGGAAAACAAAAGAGTTGCAAAAATCATATAGGCCGCCATCTTGTTTTTCTGAAATGTCATAATTTTCCCCTACTCATATCGCGCATCCGAACATATCTCCCATACATCAATGTATCGTTTTCTGTCTCTTTCTAGGAGAATGAGGCATTCAATATTCGCCATACAAAATGTATGGAAAAAAAAATCCGCCATTTTGGATTTTTTTTCTATTCATCGAGTAGACCTTCGGATCCTGATCATCTCTTGCCAAGAAGCCTCACTTCCATCTTTTATACCCTCCGAGCTGGACACCGGCGAAATTTGTATGGCGGCCATCTTTTCTTCGCCATTTTGAATTTTTTTTCAGCTTTTTGGCAATTGGATGACGTCATGAATGACATTTGCTCGAGCACCCCCCGCCTATCTTCAATACCTTAAGCGGGCCCTCCACCCGTCTCCAAAACCCTCAATCATCAGCTCTCTCCATAATTTTGGCTTACTAAGTTTTTGTTCTCTATACGACACCATCAGTGGAAAAAAAATTTTTCATACAAAATTTTACAGGAGTTTCTTAGTTGAAAATCTCGAAAATCTCCCCAAAAGTGGCAACACCGGTTGCATATCTCCATACTGCCAGCCGAGATACACAATCGATTCATACATATTGACTTTCCAAAATGTTGCCAACTGCCTCAAAAACGTGATCTAAATTTCGAAAAATTAAAAAAAATACAAAATGGCCGCCAACTCTTTTCACAGAAAGATTTTACACGGTTTCATAATTTTCCTATTAATTACAGGATATACCGCTCCCGATGACGTTTCAATCTCTCATCTCGCTCGCACCCAGGCGAACCGATCGCCCCTAAAAAAGATCATGTCGAAAATCACTTTTACTTTGATAAATTCTAGTGTTGCCAGTCCCCGGCGACAAAAGTACCAAAATATCATTTGCACGAGCAAAACACGTAATCGCTCATACTCGGATTTTGCTAAAAGTGCATATTTCGATTTTTTACAATTTCCCGAAAATCTTGAAATTTCCCTAAAAATGGGGTAATTTTTTCCCACCGATCTATACCTCGAGTCTATACGTACAACCGCTTCATAGAAGCCGAATCGCTCCGATGTTGCCAACTTTGAGATATTTAACTTTTAAAATTGCGTTTTTTCGTACCTCGAACAAAACGGCCGCCATGACAGCCGCCATCTTGAATTTTTAAAAACCACTCCCGTTCTGTCAAAATACAGGATAATCGTGTGCGAAACACGAAAAAATAACTATCCTAGACTACCCCGTCTTGGATCTGTGGCGCCGCGGTTCGGGGTCGAAAAATCAAAAATTTGAAAACGCTACGGCTCGGCCGCCATCTTGTTTTTCCAATTTTTTCCACATTTTCTGATAATCATTTACTACATTCTTCAATAGTTGCGAGTTTGAACGGAGTCCCTTAAAAAACAAAGGAGCTGCAAAAATCACGTCGGCCGCCATCTTGTTTTTCCGAAATGTCATAATTTTTCCCCAGTCGACTCCCCCACTCGAACACATTTCCCCTACATCACTATATCATTTTCCTTCTCTTTCTAGGAGAACAATTATGTCAATGAGTCAGTGAGTGAGTGGTAATCGAGCTATATATAGTATAACTAGTGTTTTGCTCGGTGCGCGAGCTGCTAAAGCAGCTCACGTGACGTGGTAAGGTCAACTTTATTATATAAAACCAAATTGATTTATTAAGATACATAATTCACCCCGAAAACCCCCATAAAATGACAGGCATTTCTATTTTTTGTAGAAAATGTAAGTCCGCCATCTTGGATTTGAAAATAAATGTCATTATCAAAATCAGCACCCTGGAAAACCCTGAAAACGATATCCATATTATTTTTTTGTAAATTAGGATAATAATTTAGTAGGGTGCGTGGGTGCGCGGACCACTAAAGTGGTCCGCGAGCATGCAGAGTTTGTTTCACCGAGTAGACCTTCGGACCCTGATCATCTTTTACCACGAAACCACTCTTCCATCTTTTATAGCCTCCGAGATAGACACCGACGAAATTTGTACGGCGGCCATCTTGTTTTTCCAAAATTTTCCACTTTTTCTATTAATCGTTTGGTACTTTCTTCAAAGATTGTGAGTTTCAGCGAAATCGGTTGGAAAACAAAAGTGTTGCAAAAATCACGTCAATCGCCATCTTGTTTTTCTGAATTGTCATAATTTTTCCCTATGCATATCGCGCGTCCGAACATATCTCCTATACATCAATGTATCGTTTTCCGTCTCTTTCTAGGAGAATGAGACATTCATAATCGCCATACAAAATGTATGGAAAAATAAATTCCGCCATTTTGAATTTTTTTTCTATTCATCGAGTAGACCTTCGGATCCTGATCATCTTCTTCCAAGAAACCATACTTCCATCTTTTATACCCTCCGAGCTGGAGACCGGCGAAATTTGTATGGTGGCCATCTTTTCTTCGCCATTTTGAATTTTTTTTCAGCTTTTTGGCAATTGGATAACGTCATGAATGACATTTGCTCGAGCACCCCCACCTATCTTCGATACCTTAAGCGGGCCCTCCTCCCGTCTCCGAAACCCTCAATCATCAGCTCTCTCCATAATTTTGGCTTACTAAGTTTTTGTTTTCTATACGACACCATCAGTGAAAAAAAAATTTTTCATACAAAATTTTACAGGAGTTTCTTAGTTGAAAATCTCGAAAATCTCCCCAAAAGTGGCAACACCGGTTGCATATCTCCATACTGCCAGCCGAGATACACAATCGATTCATACATATTGACTTTCCAAAATGTTGCCAACTGCCTCAAAAACGTGATCAAAATTTCGAAAAATTAAAAAAATACAAAATGGCCGCCAACTCGTTTCACAGAAAGATTTTACATGGTTTCATAATTTTCCTATTAACTACAGGATATACCGCTCCCGATGACGTTTCAATCTCTCATCTCGCTCGCACCCAGGCGAACCGATCGCCCCTAAAAAAGACCATGTCGAAAATCACTTTTTCTTTGATAAATTCCAGTGTTGCCAGTCTCTGGTAACAAAAATACCGAAATGTCATTTGTACAAGTAAAACACATAATCGCTCATACTGGGATTTTGCGAAAAGTGCGTATTTCGATTTTTTACAGTTTCCCGAAAATCTCGAAATTTCCCGAAAAATGGGGTAATTTTTTTCGTTCAATCTATACCTCAAGCCTATACGTATAATCGCTTCATAGAAACCGAATCGCTCCGATGTTGCCAACTTTGAGATATTTAACTTTTAAAATTGCGTTTTTTCGTACCTAGAACAAAACGGCCGCCATGACAGCCGCCATCTTGAAATTTTAAAAATCACTCCCGTTCTGTCAAAATTCAGGATCATTGCAAGCAAAACAAGAAAAAATTTATTATTATCGATTTCCCGTTTCGGATCTGTGGCACCGCGGTTCGGGGTCGAAAAATCAAAATTTTGAAAACGCTACGGTTCGGCCGCCATCTTGTTTTTCCAATTTTATCCACATTTTCTGTTAATCATTTACTACTTTCTTCAAAGTTTGTAAAATTCAACGAAATCGGTTGAAAAACAACGGAGCAGCAAAAATCACATCGGCCGCCATCTTGTTTTTCTGAAATGTCATAATTTTTCCCCAGAGGGTTCCCGAAACCAAACACAACTCCCCCACATCATTATATCATTTTCCGTCTCCTTCTAGGAGAACAATTATGTCAATGAGTGAGTCAGTCAGTGAGTGGTAATCGAGCTATATATAGTATAACTAGTGTTTTGCTCGGTGCGCGAGCTGCTAAAGCAGCTCGCGTGACGTGGTTATGTTGACTTTATTATATTTAACCAAATTTATTTATTAAGATACACAATTCACCACAAAAACACATAAAACCCACACCCATATCAATTTTTTCTTAAAAAGTGCATGTCCACCAGCTTGGATCTAAAAATGAATGTCATTATCAAAATCAGCACCCTGGAAAACTCTGAAAACGACATCCATATTATTTTTTGTAAAAACGGGGTAGTTGAGGTTAATAAAGTAGGGTGCGTGGGTGCGCGGACCACTAAAGTGGTCCGCGAGCATGTAGAGTTTGTTTCACTGAGTAGACCTCCGGATCCTGATCATATTTTGCCAAGAAACCACTCTTCCATCTTTTATAGCCTCCGAGATAGACACCGACGAAATTTGTACGGCGGCCATCTTGTTTTTCCAAAATTTTCCACTTTTTCTATTAATCATTTACTACTTTCTTCAAAGATTGCGAGTTTCAACGAAATCGGTTGGAAAACAAAAGAGTTGCAAAAATCATATAGGCCGCCATCTTGTTTTTCTGAAATGTCATAATTTTTCCGTACTCATATCGCGCATCCGAACATATCTCCCATACATCAATGTATCGTTTTCCGTCTCTTTCTAGGAGAATGAGACATTCAATATTCGCCATACATTTTCTATGGGAAAATAAATTCCGCCATTTTGAATTTTTTTTCTATGCATCAAGTAGACCTTCGGACCCTGATCATCTCATGCCAAGAAACCACACTTCCATCTTTTATACCCTCCGAGCTGGACACCGACGAAATTTGTATGGCGGCCATCTTGTTTTTCCAAAATTTTCCTCTTTTTCTATTAATTGTTTACTACATTCTTCAAAGATTGCGAGTTTCAACGAAATCGGTTGGAAAATAAAAGAGTTGCAAAAATCATATAGGCCGCCATCTTGTTTTTCTGAAATGTCATAATTTTTCCCTACTCGCTTCCCCTACCCGAACACATTTCCCCTACATTATTGTATCGTTTTCTGTCTCTTTCTAGGAGAATGAGACATTCAATATTCGCCATACAAAATGTATGGAAAATTAAATTCTGCCATTTTGAATTTTTTTTCTATTCATCGAGTAGACCTTCGGATCCTGATTCTTTTTTGCCAAGAAACCACACCTCCATCTTTTATACCCTCCGAGCTGGACACCGGCGAAATTTGTATGGCGGCCATCTTTTCTTCGCCATTTTGAATTTTTTTTCAGCTTTTTGGCAATTGGATGACGTCTTGAATGACATTTGGTCGAGCACCCCCCACCTATCTTCAATACCTTGAGCGGACCCTTCACCCGTCTCCGATATCCTCAATCATCAGCTCTCTCCATAATTTTCGCTTACTAAGTTTTTGTTTTCTATACGATACCATCAGTGAAAAAAAAATTTTTCATACAAAATTTTACAGGAGTTTCTTAGTTGAAAATCTCGAAAATCTCCCCAAAAGTGGCAACACCGGTTGCATATCTCGATACTGCCAGCCGAGATACACAATCGATTCATACATATTGACTTTCCAAAATGTTGCCAACTGCCTCAAAAACGTGATCAAAATTTCGAAAAATTCAAAAAAATACAAAATGGCCGCCAACTCGTTTTACAGAAATAAATTAGAACGTTGTACAACTTTTCCAATAACTACAGGATATACCGCTTCCGATGACGTTGCAATCTCTCCTCTCGCTCGCACCCACGTGAAACGATCGCCCCTGAAAAAACACCACGTCGAAAATCACTTTTTCTTGATAAATTCCAGTGTTGCCAGTCTTCGGTGACAAAAGTACGCAAATGTCATTTGTACGAGCAAAACACGTAATCGCTCATACTCAGATTTTTCAAAAAGCCCGTATTTCGATTTTGTACAATTTCCCGAAAATCTTGAAATTTCCCCAAAAATGGGGTAATTTTTTTCCTCCAATCTATACCTCGAGCCTATACGTACAATCGCTTCAAAGAAGCCGAATCGCTCCGATGTTGCCAACTTTGGGATATTTAACTTTTAAAATTGCGTTTTTTCGTACCTCTAACCTAACGGCCGCCATGACAGCCGCCATCTTGAATTTTTAAAAACCACTCCCTTTCTGTCAAAATACAGGATAATCGTGGGCGAAATAGGAAAAAATAATTATCCTCAACTACCCCGTCTTGGATCTGTGGCGCCGCGGTTCGGGGTCGAAAAATCAAAATTTTGAAAACGCTACGATTCGGCCGCCATCTTGTTTTTTCAATTTTTTCGACATTTCCCATTAATCGTTTACTACTTTCTTCAAAGTTTGCAAAATTCGACGAAATCGGTTGGAAAACAACGGAGCTGCAAAAATCACGTCGGCCGCCATCTTGTTTTTCCGAAATGTCATAATTTTTCCCCAGTCGAATTCCCCACCCGAACACATTTCCCCTACATCATTATATCATTTTCCATCTCTTTCTAGGAGAACAATTATGTCAATGAGTCAGTGAGTGAGTGAGTGGTAATCGAGCTATATATAGTATAATAACTAGTGTTTTGCTCGGTGCGCGAGCTGCTAAAGCAGCTCACGTGACGTGGTTAGGTTTATGAGTTGTATTGAACCGATTTTTTTTATTAAGATACACAAATTACCCCGAAAACCCCATAAAACGACACCTATATCAATTTTTTTCTTATAAAGTGCACGCCCGTCATCTTTGATTTCAAAATAAATGTCGTTATCAAAATCAGCGCTCTGGAAAACTCTGAAAACGACATCAATATTATTTTTTGTAGATTAGGATTTTAATTTAGTAGGGTGCGTGGGTGCGCGGACCACTAAAGTGGTCCGCGAGCATGCAGAGTTTGTTCCACCGAGTAGACCTTCGGACCCTGATCATCTTTTGCCAAGAAACCACTCTTCCATCTTTTATAGCCTCCGAGATAGACATCGACGAAATTTATACGGCGGCCATCTTGTTTTTCCAAAATTTTCCACTTTTCCTATTAATCGTTTACTACATTCTTCAAAGATTGCGAGTTTCAACGAAATCGGTTGGAAAACAAAAGAGTTGCAAAAATCACGTCGGCCGCCATCTTGTTTTTCTGAAATATCATAATTTTTCCCTACTCATATCGTGCACCCGAACATATCTCCCGAACATCATCGTATCGTTTATTGTTTCTTTCTAGGAGAATAAAACATAAAATATTCGCCATACAAAATGTATGGAAAAATAAATTCCGCCATTTTGAATTTTTTTTCTATTCATCGAGTAGACCTTTGGATTCTGATCCTCTTTTGTCAAGAAACCACACTTCCATCTTTTATACCCTCCGAGCTGGACACCGGCGAAATTTGTATGGCGGCCATCTTTTCTTCGCCATTTTGAATTTTTTTTCAGCTTTTTGGCAATTGGATGACGTCATGAATGACATTTGCTCGAGCACCCCCCACCTATCTTCAATACCTTAAGCGGGCCCTTCACCCGTCTCCGATATCCTCAATCATCAGCTCTCTCCATAATTTTGGCTTACTAAGTTTTTGTTTTCTATATAACACCATCAGTGAAAAAAAAATTTTTCATACAAAATTTTACAGGAGTTTCTTAGTTGAAAATCTCGAAAATCTCCGCAAAAGTGGCAACACCGGTTGCATATTTCTATACTGCCAGCCGAGATACACAATCGATTTATACATAATGACTTTCCAAAATGTTGCCAACTGCCTCAAAAACGTGATCAAAATTTCGAAAAATGAAAAAAACTACAAAATGGCCGCCAACTCGTTTCACAGAAAAATTTTACACGGTTTCATAATTTTCCTATTAACTACAGGATATACCGCGCCCGATGACGTTTCAATCTTTCCTCTCGCTCGCACCCACGCGAAAGGGGATACCGTGAAAAAGACCGTGTCGAAAATCACTTTTACTTTGATAAATTCCAGTGTTGCCAGTCTCCGGTGACAAAAATACCCAAATGTCATTTGTACGAGCAAAACACGTAATCACTCATACTCGGATTTTGCTTAAAGTGCGTATTTCTATTTTTTACAATTTCCCGAAAATCTTGAAATTTCCCTAAAAGTCGGGTAATTTTTTTCCTCCAATCTATACCCCGAGTCTATACGTACAATCGCTTCATAGAAGCCGAATCGCTCCGATGTTGCCAACTTTGAGATATTCGAATTTTAAAATTGCGTTTTTTCGTACCTCGAACAAAATGGCCACCATGTCAGCCGCCATCTTGAATTTTTAAAAACCACTTCCGTTCTGTCAAAATGCAGGATAATCGTGGGCGAAACCAAAAAAAATAATTATCCTCGATTACCCCGTCTCGGATCTGTGGCTCCGCGGTTCGGGGTCGAAAAATCAAAAATTTTAAAACACTACGGCTCAGCCGCCATCTTGTTTTTCCAATTTTTTCTACATTTTCTGTTAACCGTTTACTACATTCTTCAATAGTTGCGAGTTTGAACGGAGTCCCTTAAAAAACAAAGGAGCTGCAAAAATCACGTCGGCCGCCATCTTGTTTTTCCGAAATGTCATAATTTTTCCCCAGAGGGTTCCCGAAACCAAACACAACTCCCCTACATCATTATATCATTTTCCGTCTCCTTCTAGGAGAACAATTATGTCAATGAGTGAGTCAGTGAGTCAGTGGTAATCGAGCTATATATAGTATAACTAGTGTTTTGCTCGGTGCGCGAGCTGCTAAAGCAGCTCGCGTGACGTGGTTAGGTTTATGAGTTATATTAAACCGATTTTTTTTATTAAGATACACAAATTACGCCGAAAACGCCATAAAACGACACCTATATCAATTTTTTTAGTAAAAAGTGCACGCACGCCATCTTGGATTTTAAAATAAATGTCGTTATCAAAATCAGCACCCTGGAAAACTCTGAAAACGACATCCATATCATTTTTTGTAAAAAACGGGGTAGTTGAGGTTAATAAAGTAGGGTGCGTGGGTGCGCGGACCACTAAAGTGGTCCGCGAGCATGCAGAGTTTGTTCCACCGAAAAGACCTTCGGACCCTGATCATCTTTTGCCAAGAAACCACTCTTCCATCTTTTATAGCCTCCGAGATAGACACCGACGAAATTTGTACGGCGGCCATCTTGTTTTTCCAAAAAATTCCACTTTTTCTATCAATCGTTTACTACTTTCTTCAAAGATTGTGAGTTTCAACGAAATCGGTTGGAAAACAAAAGAGTTGCAAAAATCACGTCGGTCGCCATCTTGTTTTTCTGAAATGTCATAATTTTTCCCTACTTGCTTCCACCAGCCAAACACATCTGTCCTACATTATCGTATCGTTTTCCGTCTCTTTCTAGGAGAATGAGGCATTCAATATTCGCCATACAAAATGTATGGAAAAAAAAATTCCGCCATTTTGGATTTTTTTTCTATTCATCGAGTAGACCTTTGGATCCTGATCATCTCTTGCAAAGAAACCTCACTTCCATCTTTTATACCCTCCGAGCTGGACACCGGCGAAATTTGTATGGCGGCCATCTTTTCTTCGCCATTTTGAATTTTTTTCAGCTTTTTGGCAATTGGATGACGTCATGAATGACATTTGCTCGAGCACCCCCCACCTATCTTCAATACCTTAAGCGGGCCCTTCACCCGTCTCCGACATCCTCAATCATCAGCTCTCTACATAATTTTGGCTTACTAAGTTTTTGTTTTCTATACGACACCATCAGTGAAAAAAAAATTTTTATACAAAATTTTACAGGAGTTTCTTAGTTGAAAATCTCGAAAATCTCCCCAAAAGTGGCAACACTGTTTCTATATTTCGATATTGCCGGCTGAGTCACACAATCGATTCACACATATTGACTTTCCAAAATGTTGCCAACTGCCTCAAAAACGTGATCAAAATTTCGAAAAATTAAAGAAAATACAAAATGGCCGCCAACTCGTTTCACAGAAAGATTTTACACGGTTTCATAATTTTCCTATTAACTACAGGATATACTGCTCTCGATGACGTTTCAATCTTTCCTCTCGCTCGCACCCACACGAAAGGGGATACCGTGAAAAAGACCGTGTCGAAAATCACTTTTACTTTGATAAATTTCAGTGTTGCCAGTCTCCGGTGACAAAAATACCCAAATGTCATTTGTACGAGCAAAACACATAATCACTCATACTCGGATTTTGCTAAAAGTGCGTATTTCTATTTTTTACAATTTCCCGAAAATCTTGAAATTTCCCTAAAAACGGGGTAATTTTTTCCCACCGATCTATACCTCGAATCAATACGTACAACCGCTTCATAGAAGCCGAATCGCTCTGATGTTGCCAACTTTGAGATATTTAACTTTTAAAATTGCGTTTTTTCGTACCTCGAACAAAACGGCCGCCATGACAGCCGCCATCTTGAAATTTTTAAAACCACTCCCGTTTTGTCAAAATACAGGATAATCGTGGGCGAAACACGAAAAAATAGTTATCCTCGACTACCCCGTCTTGGATCTGTGGCGCCGCGGTTCGGGGTCGAAAATTCAAAATTTTCAAAACGCTACGGTTCGGCCGCCATCTTGTTTTTCCAATTTTTTTCACATTTTCTGGTAACCGTTTACAACTTTCTTTAAAGATTGTAAAATTCCATGAAATCGGTTGGAAAACAACGGAGCTGCAAAAATCTCATGGGCCGCCATCTTGTTTTTCCGAAATGTCATAATTTTTCCTCAGTCGAATCTCCCATCCGAACACAACTCCCCTTCATCACTATATCATTTTCCGTCTCTTTCTAGGAGAACAATTATGTCAATGAGTCAGTGAGTCAGTGGTAATCGAGCTATATATAGTATAACTAGTGTTTCGCTCGGTGCGCGAGCTGCTAAAGCAGCTCACGTGACGTGGTTATGTTAACTTTATTATATTTAACCAAATTTATTTATTAAAGATACACAATTCACCACAAAAACCCACAAAACGACACCCATATAAATTTTTTTCTTAAAAAGTGCATGTCCGCCATCTTGGATTTCAAAATAATTGTCGTTATCGAAATCAGCACGCCGGAAAACTCTGAAAACGACATCCATATCATTTTTTGTAAAAACGGGGTAGTTGAGGTTAATAAAGTAGGGGTGCGTGGGTGCGCGGACCACTAAAGTGGTCCGCGAGCATGCAGAATTTGTTCCACCGAGTAGACCTTCGGATCCTGATCATCTTTTGCCGAGAAACCACTCTTCCATCTTTTATACCCTCCGAGATAGACACCGACGAAGTTTGTGTGGCGGCCATCTTGTTTTTCCAAATTTTTCCACTATTTCCATTAATCGTTTATTACTTTCTTCCAAGATTGCGAGTTTCAACGAAATCGGTCGAAAAACAATAGAGTTGCAAAAATCATATAGGCCGCCATCTTGTTTTTCTGAAATATCATAATTTTCCCCTACTCATATCGCGCATCCGAACATATCTCCCATACATCAATGTATCGTTTTCTGTCTCTTTCTAGGAGCATGAGGCATTCAATATTCGCCATACAAAATGTATGGAAAAAAAAATTCCGCCATTTTGGATTTTTTTTCTATTCATCGAGTAGACCTTCGGATTTTGATCATCTCTTGCCACGAAACCTCACTTCCATCTTTTATACCCTCCGAGCTGGACACCAGCGAAATTTGTATGGCGGCCATCTTTTCTTCGCCATTTTGAATTTTTTTTCAGCTTTTTGGCAATTGGATGACGTCATGAATGACATTTGCTCGAGCACCCCCCGCCTATCTTCAATACCTTAAGCGGGCCCTCCACCCGTCTCCAAAACCCTCAATCATCAGCTCTCTCCATAATTTTGGCTTACTAACTTTTTGTTTTCTATACGACACCATCAGTGAAAAAAAAAATTTTCATACAAAATTTTACAGGAGTTTCTTAGTTGAAAATCTCGAAAATCTCCCCAAAACTGGCAACACCGACTGCATATCTCTATACTGCCAGCCGAGATACACAATCGATTCATACATATTGACTTTCCAAAATGTTGCCAACTGCCTCAAAAACTTGATCAAAATTTCGAAAAGTTAAAAAAAATACAAAATGGCCGCCAGCTCGTTTCACAGAAAGATTTTGCACGGTTTCATAATTTTCCTATTAACTACAGGATATACCGCTCCCGATGACGTTTCAATCTCTCATCTCGCTCGCACCCAGGCGAACCGATCGCCCCTAAAAAAGACCATGTCGAAAATCACTTTTTCTTTGATAAATTCCAGTGTTGCCAGTCTCCGGCGACAAAAATACCCAAATGTCATTTGTACAATCAAAACACATAATCGCTCATACTCGGATTTTGCGAAAAGTCCGTACTTCGATTTTTTACAATTTCGCAAAAATCTTGAAATTTCCCGAAAAATGGGGTAATTTTTCCCCACCAATCTATACCTCAATTTCATACGTACAATCACTTGATAGAAGCCGAATCGCTCCGATGTTGCCAACTTTGAGATATTTAACTTTTAAAATTGCGTTTTTTCATACCTCGAACAAAACGGCCGCCATGACAGCCGCCATCTTGAATTTTTAAAAACCACTCCCGTTCTGTCAAAATACAGGATAATCGTGGGCGAAACGTGAAAAAATAATTATTCTCGACTATCCCGTCTCGGATCTGTGGCGCCGCGGTTCGGGGTCGAAAATTGAAAATTTTCAAAACGCTACGGTTCGGCCGCCATCTTGTTTTTCCAATTTTTTTCACATTTTCTATTAACCGTTTACTACTTTCTTTAAAGATTGTAAAATTCGATGAAATCGGTTGGAAAACAACGGAGCTGCAAAAATCACATCGGCAGCCATCTTGTTTTTCCGAAATGTCATAATTTTTCCCCAGTTGACTCCCCCATCCGAACACAACTCCCATTCATCACTATATCATTTTCCGTCTCTTTCTAGGAGAACAATTATGTCAATGAGTCAGTGAGTGAGTGGTAATTGAGCTATATATAGTATAATAACTAGTGTTTTGCTCGGTGCGCGAGCTGCTAAAGCAGCTCGCGTGACGTGGTAAGGTTAACTTTATTATATTTAACCAAATTTATTTATTAAAGATACACAATTCACCACAAAAACCCACAAAACGACACCCATATCAATTTTTTTCTTAAAAAGTGCATGTCCGCCATCTTGGATTTCAAAATAAATGTCGTTATCAAAATCAACACGCCGGAAAACTCTGAAAACGACATCCATATCATTTTTTGTAAAAACGGGGTAGTTGAGGTTAATAAAGTAGGGTGCGTGGGTGCGCGGACCACTAAAGTGGTCCACGAGTATGCAGAGTTTATTCCACCGAGTAGACCTTCGGATCCTGATCATCTTTTGCCGAGAAACCAGTCTTCCATCTTTTATACCCTCCGAGATAGACACCGACGAAGTTTGTGTGGCGGCCATCTTGTTTTTCCAAATTTTTCCACTATTTCCATTAATCGTTTACTACTTTCTTCCAAGATTGCGAGTTTCAACGAAATCGGTCGAAAAACAATAGAGTTGCAAAAATCATATAGGCCGCCATCTTGTTTTTCTGAAATATCATAATTTTCCCCTACTCATATCGCGCATCCGAACATATCTCCCATACATCAATGTATCGTTTTCTGTCTCTTTCTAGGAGAATGAGGCATTCAATATTCGCCATACAAAATGTATGGAAAAAAAAAATCCGCCATTTTGGATTTTTTTTCTATTCATCGAGTAGACCTTCGGATCCTGATCATCTCTTGCCAAGAAACCTCACCTCCATCTTTTATACCCTCCGAGCTGGACACCAGCGAAATTTGTATGGCGGCCATCTTTTCTTCGCCATTTTGAATTTTTTTTCAGCTTTTTGGCAATTGGATGACGTCATGAATGACATTTGCTCGAGCACCCCCCACCTATCTTCAATACCTTAAGCGGGCCCTCCACCCGTCTCCGAAACCCTCAATCATCAGCTCTCTCCATAATTTTGGCTTACTAACTTTTTGTTTTCTATACGACACCATCAGTGAAAAAAAAAATTTTCATACAAAATTTTACAGGAGTTTCTTAGTTGAAAATCTCGAAAATCTCCCCAAAACTGGCAACACCGGTTGCATATCTCTATACTGCCAGCCGAGATACACAATCGATTCATACATATTGACTTTCCAAAATGTTGCCAACTGCCTCAAAAACTTGATCAAAATTTCGAAAAGTTAAAAAAAATACAAAATGGCCGCCAGCTCGTTTCACAGAAAGATTTTACACGGTTTCATAATTTTCCTATTAACTACAGGATATACCGCTCCTGATGACGTTTCAATCTTGCCTCTCGCTCGCACCCACGCGAAAGGGGATACCGTGAAAAAGACCGTGTCGAAAATCACTTTTACTTTGATAAATTCCAGTGTTGCCAGTCTCTGGTAACAAAAGTACCTAAATGTCATTTGCACGAGCAAAACACATAATCGCTCATACTCGGATTTTGCGAAAAGTCCGTATTTCGATTTTTTACAATTTCCCGAAAATCTTGAAATTTCCCTAAAAATGGGGTAATTTTTTTCCTCCAATCTATACCTCGAGCCTATACGTACAATCGCTTCATGGAAACCAAAACGGTCCGATGTTGCCAACTTTGAGATATTTAACTTTTAAAATTGCGTTTTTTCGTACCTCTAACATAATGGCCGCCACGACAGCCGCCATCTTGAATTTTTAAAAATTACTCCCATTTTGTCAAAATAGAGGATAATCGTCGGCGAAACCAAAAAAAAATATTATCCTCGATTACCCCGTCTCGGATCTGTGGCGCCGCGGTTCGGGGTCGAAAAATCAAAATTTTCAAAACGCTGCGGCTCGGCCGCCATCTTGTTTTTCCAATTTTTTCTACATTTTCTATTAACCGTTTACTACTTTCTTTAAAGATTGCAAAACTCAACGAAATCGGTTGGAAAACAACGGAGCTGCAAAAATCATCTCGGCCGCCATCTTGTTTTTCTGAAATGTCATAATTTTTCCCCAGAGGGTTCCCGAAACCGAACACAATTCCCCTACATCATTATATCATTTTCCGTCTCTTTCTAGGAGAACAATTATGTCAATGAGTCAGTCAGTGAGTCAGTGGTAATCGAGCTATATATAGTATAATAACTAGTGTTTTGCTCGGTGCGCGAGCTGCTAAAGCAGCTCGCGTGACGTGGTAAGGTTAACTTTATTATATTTAACCAAATTTATTTATTAAAGATACAAAATTAACCGCGAAAACACAATAAAACGACACCCATATCGATTTTTTTCTTAAAAAATGCATGTCCGCCATCTTGGATTTCAAAATAAATGTCGTTATCATAATGAGCAACCTGGAAAACTCTGAAAACGACATCCATATCATTTTTTGTAAAAACGGGGTAGTTGAGGTTAATAAAGTAGGGTGCGTGGGTGCGCGGACCACTAAAGTGGTCCGCGAGCATGCAGAGTTTGTTCCACCGAGTAGACCTTCGGATCCTAATCATCTTTGGCCAAGAAACCACTCTTCCATCTTTTATATTCTCCGAGATAGACACCGACGAAATTTGTACGGCGGCCATCTTGTTTTTCCAAAATTTTCCACTTTTTCTATTAATCGTTTACTACATTCTTTAAAGATTGCGAGTTTGAACGAAATCGGTTGGAAAACAAAAGAGTTGCAAAAATCATATAGGCCGCCATCTTGTTTTTCTGAAATGTCATAATTTTTCCCTACTCATATCGCGCACCAAAACATATCTCCCCTACATTATCGTATCGTTATCCGTCTCTTTCTAGGAGAATGAGACATTCAATATTCGCCATACAAAATGTATGGGAAAATAAATTCCGCCATTTTGAATTTTTTTTCTATTCATCGAGTAGACCTTTGGATCCTGATCCTCTTTTGCCACGAAACCGCACCTCCATCTTTTATACCCTCCGAGCTGGACGCCGGCGAAATTTGTATGGCGGCCATCTTTTCTTCGCCATTTTAAATTTTTTTCCAGCTTTTTGGCAATTGGATGACGTCATGAATGACATTTGCTCGAGCACCCCCCGCCTATCTTCAATACCTTAAGCGGGCCCTTCACCCATTTCCGATATCCTCAATCATCAGCTCTCTCCATAATTTTGGCTTACTAAGTTTTTGTTTTCTATCTGACACCATCAGTGAAAAAAAAAATTTTCATACAAAATTTTACAGGAGTTTTTTAGTTGAAAATCTCGAAAATCTCCCCTAAAGTGGCAACACCGTTTCTATATTTCGATATTGCCGGCTGAGTCACACAATCGATTCATACATATCGACTTTCCAAAATGTTGCCAACTGCCTCAAAAACGTGATCAAAATTTTGAAAAATTAAAAAAAATACAAAATGGCTGCCAACTCGTTTTGCAGAAATAAATTACATCGTAAAACAACTTTTCCAATAACTACAGGATATACCGCTCCCGATGATGTTTCAATCTCTCCTCTCGCTCGCACCCACGCGAAACGATCGCTCCTAAAAAAAGACCACGTCGAAAATCACTTTTTCTTTGATAAATTCCAGTGTTGCCAGTCTCCGGCGACAAAAATACCGAAATGTCATTTGTATGATCAAAACACATAATCGCTCATACTCGGATTTTGCGAAAAGTCCGTATTTCGATTTTTTTCAATTTCCCGAAAATCTTGAAATTTCCCCAAAAAATGGGGTAATTTTTTTCCTCCAATCTATACCTCGAGCCTATACGTACAATCGCTTCATAAAAGCCGAATCGCTCCGATGTTGTAAACCTTGGGATATTTAACTTTTAAAATTGCGTTTTTTCGTACCTCTAACATAATGGCCGCCACGACAGCCGCCATCTTGAATTTTTAAAAACTACCCCCATTCCGTCAAAATTAAGGATAATCGTAGACGAAACCAGAAAAAAATTATAAGTTTCAATTTCCCGTTTCGGATCTGTGGCGCCGCGGTTCGGGGTCGAAAAATCAAAATTTTGAAAACGCTACGGTTCAGCCGCCATCTTGTTTTTTCAATTTTTTCGACATTTTCCATTAATCGTTTACTATTTTCTTCAAAGATTGCAAAATTCAACAAAATCGGTTGGAAAACAACGGAGCAGCAAAAATCACGTCGGCCGCCATCTTGTTTTTCTGAAATGTCATAATTTTTCCCCAGAGGGTTCCCGAAACCGAACACAATTCCCCTACATCATTATATCATTTTCCGTCTCTTTCTAGGAGAACAATTATGTCAATGAGTCAGTCAGTGAGTCAGTGGTAATCGAGCTATATATAGTATAATAACTAGTGTTTTGCTCGGTGCGCGAGCTGCTAAAGCAGCTCGCGTGACGTGGTAAGGTTAACTTTATTATATTTAACCAAATTTATTTATTAAAGATACAAAATTAACCGCGAAAACACAATAAAACGACACCCATATCGATTTTTTTCTTAAAAAATGCATGTCCGCCATCTTGGATTTCAAAATAAATGTCGTTATCATAATGAGCAACCTGGAAAACTCTGAAAACGACATCCATATCATTTTTTGTAAAAACGGGGTAGTTGAGGTTAATAAAGTAGGGTGCGTGGGTGCGCGGACCACTAAAGTGGTCCGCGAGCATGCAGAGTTTGTTCCACCGAGTAGACCTTCGGATCCTAATCATCTTTGGCCAAGAAACCACTCTTCCATCTTTTATATTCTCCGAGATAGACACCGACGAAATTTGTACGGCGGCCATCTTGTTTTTCCAAAATTTTCCACTTTTTCTATTAATCGTTTACTACATTCTTTAAAGATTGCGAGTTTGAACGAAATCGGTTGGAAAACAAAAGAGTTGCAAAAATCATATAGGCCGCCATCTTGTTTTTCTGAAATGTCATAATTTTTCCCTACTCATATCGCGCACCAAAACATATCTCCCCTACATTATCGTATCGTTATCCGTCTCTTTCTAGGAGAATGAGACATTCAATATTCGCCATACAAAATGTATGGGAAAATAAATTCCGCCATTTTGAATTTTTTTTCTATTCATCGAGTAGACCTTTGGATCCTGATCCTCTTTTGCCACGAAACCGCACCTCCATCTTTTATACCCTCCGAGCTGGACGCCGGCGAAATTTGTATGGCGGCCATCTTTTCTTCGCCATTTTAAATTTTTTTCCAGCTTTTTGGCAATTGGATGACGTCATGAATGACATTTGCTCGAGCACCCCCCGCCTATCTTCAATACCTTAAGCGGGCCCTTCACCCATTTCCGATATCCTCAATCATCAGCTCTCTCCATAATTTTGGCTTACTAAGTTTTTGTTTTCTATCTGACACCATCAGTGAAAAAAAAAATTTTCATACAAAATTTTACAGGAGTTTTTTAGTTGAAAATCTCGAAAATCTCCCCTAAAGTGGCAACACCGTTTCTATATTTCGATATTGCCGGCTGAGTCACACAATCGATTCATACATATCGACTTTCCAAAATGTTGCCAACTGCCTCAAAAACGTGATCAAAATTTTGAAAAATTAAAAAAAATACAAAATGGCTGCCAACTCGTTTTGCAGAAATAAATTACATCGTAAAACAACTTTTCCAATAACTACAGGATATACCGCTCCCGATGATGTTTCAATCTCTCCTCTCGCTCGCACCCACGCGAAACGATCGCTCCTAAAAAAAGACCACGTCGAAAATCACTTTTTCTTTGATAAATTCCAGTGTTGCCAGTCTCCGGCGACAAAAATACCGAAATGTCATTTGTATGATCAAAACACATAATCGCTCATACTCGGATTTTGCGAAAAGTCCGTATTTCGATTTTTTTCAATTTCCCGAAAATCTTGAAATTTCCCCAAAAAATGGGGTAATTTTTTTCCTCCAATCTATACCTCGAGCCTATACGTACAATCGCTTCATAAAAGCCGAATCGCTCCGATGTTGTAAACCTTGGGATATTTAACTTTTAAAATTGCGTTTTTTCGTACCTCTAACATAATGGCCGCCACGACAGCCGCCATCTTGAATTTTTAAAAACTACCCCCATTCCGTCAAAATTAAGGATAATCGTAGACGAAACCAGAAAAAAATTATAAGTTTCAATTTCCCGTTTCGGATCTGTGGCGCCGCGGTTCGGGGTCGAAAAATCAAAATTTTGAAAACGCTACGGTTCAGCCGCCATCTTGTTTTTTCAATTTTTTCGACATTTTCCATTAATCGTTTACTATTTTCTTCAAAGATTGCAAAATTCAACAAAATCGGTTGGAAAACAACGGAGCAGCAAAAATCACGTCGGCCGCCATCTTGTTTTTCTGAAATGTCATAATTTTTCCCCAGAGGGTTCCCGAAACCAAACACAACTCCCCTACATCACTATATCATTTTCCTTCTCTTTCTAGGAGAACAATTATGTCAATGAGTGAGTCAGTGAGTCAGTGGTAATTGAGCTATATATAGTATAATAACTAGTGTTTTGCTCGGTGCGCGAGCTGCTAAAGCAGCTCGCGTGACGTAGTTAGTTTTATAAGTTGTATTAAACCGATTTTTTTAATTAAGATACACAAATTACCCCGAAAACCCCATAAAACGACACCTTGTAGTGATTCGAAAAAAAATCGAATCACGGAATTGTAATAAACAATTACGAACGACATCTACCGGTCGCATAATACATTACTAGGACAAAGAATTTCTGACATTGACAGACCTCAACGTCAACACTGATTAACATTCAGTGCCATCTGTCGGAGAATAGTTTACATAGACTAATCAAACAATGACAGTTTTTCTAGAACATTCTTTAAAATAAAACTACTCATACAAATTAGCGACCTCTAACGACAGATAGCTTTCCATTTAAAAATAATCTGTCAAGACTATTTAATTAATCATATACGCTAGCGACATCTGTCGATCAATAGTCTTTCATTCTGGAAACTTTCCCGACAAACTAATAACATTTCCTGTAGCCAGAACACTCGAGACTACACCTTATTTCCGCTAAATTTAATATAAATAAGCAATCCTCCTAGTTCAGGGACATTCCTGATTTCTATTACCTGCAATCACGACGCAGGAGTGAAGTGAAAGTAATAAATAAGTGTAGTGAATTCTGTGTAACCCTGGATTAAGGTTGGTAACTGTGATGTTATTAGATTATAAGTTTAGGCTAATTGTTTTGTACTCGTTTAACCTAACCCTTGCGATAGGATATTTACTAACAGAATCTGTAAACTCGTTCCATCACTTTTATATTATACGACCTGCACTTGGCTCAGACGACCCAAGGCTCATCTAAAGTTATGGAACGAGAGTTTGAGCAAATCATTTAAGATTGCCTCTCTCGATTCCAGGGTTCCTTCTACCAGGAAGCTCTAACAGTTACACTGAAGCCCTGCTATTAACCTGACTGCTACCCCACCGGCGAAGTGTCTACCAACTTCGTACCGTCTACCCAAGCCACGCTGCACACTGCTGTCGAGTAGCCTACGCACAAGCACTGAGCCGCCGCACCGCAGCGCCGCCCGAGCATCGTCGATTGTCCGACGCGTCTGCGAGCCTTCTGCGAGCCCATGTCTGCCCCCGGCGTCTGACCAAGGCCAGTTGTCTTCCTTCGGACAGTCAACGTATCTTCATGCGTATGCGATTCTCAATTAACTACCCTGTGATTGTAGCGCGTTACCTACGGCCGCTCCCGACTGAGTTATCTATTAAGTTTATTTAGTTCCACAATCATGGAGCTATCTAACAAGCTATTTATTTTCCACGATTAACTACCCTGCTCTCGTACCGCGTATCTAAAAAGTTCATTTAGTTCCCTAAACATGGAGTTATCTATTAGTAATTTATTTTCCACATTAGGACCCCTGTCAAAAACGCGATAGTGGCGCCCACTCTAATTTTTGTGTCTCTTATTGTGGAATAAAAAAGGTGCCTAATCACAGTTCACCCACAGGTTCGGGATCGCATAGCATTAACATACGCTGACCGTAACAAAGTGTATGGTTACGAGTATATTTTGAAATTTTTGTGTAAAATTTCAGGATACACTACGTGTGTATATTTTGTACTAACTTCTATATTTTATATTTTGTGTAACACAGTTACCAACTTTTATAAGTGTTCCACTAATCACTCTTAACTTCCATTTTACTTTACACACATTCACAATGTCCTACCCGATTAAATACCTATCTCTTCAAAAGAACGAACTCAAATATGCAGTTATAGCAGACCTAGACGGTAATAATTTAGGCACCTGGCATGTCAAAGACATAAAACTAACCAATTACAACACTCAAACTTAAGATTATGCATCATTTTCTATATAACATTACAAACCACCTACTAGGCATAATTTTAAGAAATTAGACTACATCTACCCACTAAACTCATAAACTAATTAATCGATTCATTAGCTAATCACCCTAATCTCAAATACCTATGAACGTAAATAAAGCCGCGGAAAGTGCTATCAAACAAACATGATCATTCCATGCATCTAGATTCAAAAAAAGAAACAACAACCGATAAACAGTGTCCACGTAAGGTACAGCAGTCAACTCAAGTTTAACATCACGCGATATGCATGAACTTTAAGGTTGGTTGTACACCGCGTCGCGCAATCTTACGTTCATCAAAACAAAGTAGTTAGAACCGGTACACTATACAGATACCTACACCAGTATCTAACATATACTCACCTATTACATTTAACTAGACATAACTACAAACTCAGTAAGTTATGTACATCTACCCTCAACCTAAACAACTAATGTACCAACCGCTACATAAAAATCACTACTTATTCCACAGACATACCTTGCGAAGTCCAAAAATAATATTACTATAATGCTAGATACACACTAACGTGCTGATGACCTAAAAGTCAGTACAAAATTGGCCTTCACTGACCTAAAAGGTGAATGCTACGCCTACACTAAGGCACTACTAGTACACAACTAATTGTATTTTGCTTACCTAAAAGGTGAAATACGTCCATATCTTAATGACCTAAAAGTTAAGATATCCTTCTATAACAAGTTGTTAATCCACTATACTAAACAGTGAAAAGACAACTACACCGATTATTTTTGGACTTTGCAACAATCATAACACCTGCTAAACATGAGAGCGAGTCATGGCGAACAAACGCGATAACTCTGTACACTAGGACGCGATGAACCACTAGTATGGCCACCGCTTTATGAATGACTGAAGAATGTTCGGATAGTACGAAAGATGAAGCATGACAAGGTTAACTCGAACTTTAGCGATATTTAGAGGTAGTGTAGAAGGATTTTATTAGATAAAATCCTAACCTAAAAAGGGGAATATGTAGTGATTCGAAAAAAAATCGAATCACGGAATTGTAATAAACAATTACGAACGACATCTACCGGTCGCATAATACATTACTAGGACAAAGAATTTCTGACATTGACAGACCTCAACGTCAACACTGATTAACATTCAGTGCCATCTGTCGGAGAATAGTTTACATAGACTAATCAAACAATGACAGTTTTTCTAGAACATTCTTTAAAATAAAACTACTCATACAAATTAGCGACCTCTAACGACAGATAGCTTTCCATTTAAAAATAATCTGTCAAGACTATTTAATTAATCATATACGCTAGCGACATCTGTCGATCAATAGTCTTTCATTCTGGAAACTTTCCCGACAAACTAATAACATTTCCTGTAGCCAGAACACTCGAGACTACACCTTATTTCCGCTAAATTTAATATAAATAAGCAATCCTCCTAGTTCAGGGACATTCCTGATTTCTATTACCTGCAATCACGACGCAGGAGTGAAGTGAAAGTAATAAATAAGTGTAGTGAATTCTGTGTAACCCTTTTTTTTTTTTTTTTTTTTTTTTTTATCGTGGGGAAATCCTCATGGATACCACCGCGCCCGGGGAGGCACGGAGGTTATGTCGGACTTTTACCGACTAAAACCCCACGGCGTTCCACGCATCGCCTGATGGTCAGGTTACGGGGCCAAACACGTTCGCGCAACCTGGCCAGCGGCGCCTACTAAGGACTCTCCTCGGGGGACCAATATAGTCCCTACCCACCGTCTGAGGCACACTAGGAACACAATAGTGCGCCTCCCGACTCGGGGACTGGTTTCTTTTCGGGCGATAGACTCCCCGTGTCCATCGCCCGAGAGCCCCTCTCAAGGGGGTAGGCGGCGGTCGTGGGCGACTCGCCTACGCCCAACCCTCCTACGACGGATGGCATGAGAGCTCAAATCATCTTCTCTCATGCGCTCCGCCGCCTCCTTCTGCGACATTACCTCCTCGCAGAAGGACTCTACCGCTTTCCAAGACCTATCGCTGTTCGCCATGGCTCTGACTACGGCTGGCAGGGAGAGGTCTTGCCCCACTGCTGTCACGAGCGTCTCTCGCGACTCATCCCATGCTGGGCACTCTGCCAAAGTGTGCTGCGCCGTATCCATGGCACTGCCACACTCATGGCACTCCTCAGTAGGCTCTCTACCAGCGATCCTGCACAGGTACTTTCCGAAGCAGCCGTGCCCCGAAAGGACCTGCACAAGATGAAAGGTGAGTACTCCATGCCCTCTCTCCACCCACCGTTGTAGAACGGGCTGGATCGCCGCCACTGTCATATGACCTGCGCTGGGTGATTCGAGCCTTGCCGACCATTGGTGGAGGAGCTCGACCTGCGCATTTCGCCGCCACCCAGCGATTTCAGTGGAGGTAGGGTACTCGCCCCTCAATCGGGCATCCACCCTTCGCTGGTGCATGTCTGCCAGCATCTCCGCATCCAGGTCCCATGGAGGAGTCCCTGCCAAAGCACAGGCTGCCTCACAGGAAATGGTGCGGTAACCTCTGATGACTCTGACCGCCATGACTCGCTGCGGCTTTCGCAGCAGGGTCCGAATGCAGGAGTTCAGAGCATCCGCCCAGATAGGTGCCCCGTAGAGAGCCATCGACCGCACTACTCCCGTATACAGGCGGCGGCAACTGGCACTTGGCCCACCCACGTTTGGAAGAAGCCGTCCCAGCGCCCCGGCAGCCCCAATTAGTTTGGGGGCCAGGCGCCGGAAATGCTCCTCAAATTTCCATCGACTGTCGAGAACGAGTCCTAGGTACTTCATCGTCGACTCGACAGCGATGGAAACTCCGCCCACTACCAGATATTCGCCCGCTGGAAGTGCTCTCCTTGGCCCATGAAAGCACAGAGCCTCAGACTTATTGAGGGCTACTTGAAGTCCCAGCCGCCGGATACGCGCTACAACTTGGGCCACTCCAGCCGTCGCCAAGACGCGCGCTTCCCTGAAATTGCTGCCTCGAGCTGTCACGAGAGTGTCATCTGCGTAGCACGTCACATCGACACCCCGCATGTTGGTCCCCCGCAGTACCCAATCATAGCCGATGTTCCACAGGAGAGGCCCAAGAACCGAACCCTGTGGAACACCGCACGACACTTCTCGCCGTACCCATTCTCCACCGTGTGCCGGATAGACAATAGCCCGGCCCGAGAAATAGGCCTCCACGATTTGTCTGAGATATGCCGGCATCGCATGGTATCTCAGCGCCTCCCTGATGCTGTTCCAAGGCAAGGTGTTAAAAGCGTTAGCGATGTCAAGAGACACCGCCAAGACTACCTCACCCCGAGAAACTGCGTCATCCGTTAGGGCCTTCACCCGTGCGACTGCGTCAATGGTGGAACGGCCCCGGCGGAAGCCGAACTGATGGTCGCTGAGACCCGGTCCTGTCTCCTCCAGGTGTTGA
This sequence comes from Maniola jurtina, assembly GCF_905333055.1. Taxonomy (NCBI): domain Eukaryota; kingdom Metazoa; phylum Arthropoda; class Insecta; order Lepidoptera; family Nymphalidae; genus Maniola; species Maniola jurtina. The sequence continues at coordinate 4,189,141 of NC_060057.1, forward strand.
ACAATACGCGCGGCAACCACACGTTCGAAGAGCTTGCCTACCTCATCAAGTAGCACGATAGGCCTATATGCTGATGGAGAACTGGCTGGGCGACCCTCTTTGCGTAGCAGGACCAGTTTCCCTGTCTTCCAAGGACCTGGAAACTGTCCCTTCTCCAAGCATGCGCTGAAAAGCCCTCTTAGTCGAGGCTCTAGTGGGCCCAAAACCAGTGCTAATGCACGGCCGTGCACTCCATCAGGACCCGGAGCGGTGTTTTTGGATCGGAGCCGCAGCACCGCTGCCTTTAGTTCACCCTCGGTGACTTCGGGCGCGTGAGAAACAGTCTCGTCCTCTCCAGCTGTAGGCGGCGCCATATCAGGTGACTCCTGAATGACCCTTTGTGGGAACAACGAATCCACGACCATCTCCAGCTGTTGAGGCTGAAGAGTTTGTGTGAGGGGTGGTGCCCAGGGGCGCAGCTTTCGTCGGACCATTTTATATGGTCGCCCCCACGGATCAGCGTTGAGGCTCTCAAGCATCTCCTCTTCCGCCAGCTCCTTTGCCGTTTTAATGGCCACCTGTAGGGCAACGACAGCCTCCCTGTACAGCGCGTAGAGGCGCGCCTCCTCTGGCTCATTCCGATTTCGACGGCGGCGGCTCCTTTGGTACTGGCGTCTCACTGCTACGCAGGATCTACGCAGCTGCGCTATCTCCATTGACCACCAGTACACTGCATTTTTTGGCGGACAGGGACCGACTCGTGGCATAGCCGCATCGCAAACCTGCATCATGGCTTTGCTGAATGACTCGGCCTCCCGTTCCACCTCCACTGGATTTTCAGAACCCGTTACCCATGCTTGAACCAATGCCGCCTCGTACAAGACCTCCTTGTTTAGGCGCTTCAATGACCAGCGAGGACAGTTGCCTCGTGAGATCTGACTTGTACCGCTTGCAGATGCTGCAGATGAGGCAACTGTGAACCGAATATATCGGTGATCGGAGAGTGTCTCCTCACCTTCCAACACTTCCCAACCATGGACACTGCATGCCAGAGCAGCATCAACAAAAGTGATATCTACAATGGAGCCACCCTGTTGCCGCACACACGTGTAAGCCGTCCCCCGGTTCGCCACCGACAGCCCCATTGAGAGCGCCCACTCCTCGAGCTCCCTACCACGCGCGTCAGTCACCGAAGATCCCCACGCCATAGACTTGGCGTTGAAATCACCGGCGACGAGCATCTGGTCTGAGCGATTCCGATCGATTTGGGCTCCGAGGTCCACCAGAAATGACTCAAATTCCGCCAGAGTTCTATTCGGTGAGAAGTAGACGCCAATTACTGTGACGTCACCCACTTGTGCTGAGACATAACCCCGCCCCCTCACAACTCTTTCGAAGTTCGGAGATCCAGCAGCGGTCCGGGTTGTGATGGCTACCAAGCCGTCAAGGTCCCCTGCCCAATCGTCACCCGATGGGACGTAGTACGGTTCAGCGACCACGGCAACGTGTATCGACCACTCCGCTATACTCTGGAACAGGAGGTCCTGAGCTCTAGCAGAGTGGTTGATATTCCCTTGAAGAAATCTGAGAGCCATTTATTATCCTACGGCCATCTCAACCTCCTCAGCCCGATTGTTCATGGATGGGCCGGCAGACTGCGAGGAGACCCGGGGGCCATCGTCAGCTTTACCACTCTTCATTCTGGACTTTCTGGGCTGATTGCATGCGCCGCTGCCCCCCCGATGATCCGCTGGTCTACCAGCTGCCGCACACACACTACAATGTGGCGCGGCCGAACACCCCTTCGCTTTATGGCCAATCTGCCCGCAGCGGTAACAAGTGTCACTGCGGTCAGTCTCAGCGATGCACTGAGCCCTCAAATGACCCCTTTCTAAGCAGCGGTAGCACCGCTGGGGTCGCTCGTCGAGCAGATTAACGCGGGCCGAAACCCAGCCCACTAATAGTCTTCCTCCTTCGACCACCTTTTTTGCAGCCATGACTGGGCAACGCAGCCAAATCGTCCCAAGGCCCGAGGAATTGCGGACTACCTCCCCGGCACGCACCTGATCAACAGAACAACCTCCTATACGTGCCACGGTGGTCACCACGTCATTGCTGGTGACGGAGTCATCCAGGCCCGAAACACGTATATCGACGCATTTGGTGGGCCTAGAGACTCGCACAAATTCTTCACCTACTACTTCCCTGATCTTATGGGCCAGAGCATCCGCCTTCTCTCCACCAGAAGCCGCTGGGAGCTCCAAAATCCGCGCTCCGGTCGCAGCCACTTTAAACCGTACCGCGGCAACGCCAAAATCAGACAGTGAGATATTTTCCTTAGCCTTTTGTATCACTTTACTATAGGAAGCTCCTTTCTCCTCAGCCCCTGGCTGCAGCGTTATAACTATCGCAGCAGAACGAGGCGGTCGGAGCTTTCGAGCCTTGTTCAAGGGTTGAGGCCGTTGCTGAGACTGTGGCTGTGATTTTGATTTTGACTGGCCTTGTGGCCGCAAGGGCGGTCCATCGCCATGTGCGCCAGTTTTCGACCTCTTCTTATTCTTTTTCTTCTTCTTCCCCTTTTTCCCCTTCTTCCTCCCTCCAACCTTCTCCCAAAGACCCTCTTTGGGAGGGGGTTGGAGGGATGATGCAGAAGGTGGTGTATGGTGTAACTCTTCCCCGGAGAGCGTCCTCTCTGTGGGACGCAACTCCTTCACAGGTAGGCTGGGGCCTGCTTGCTTTGCTGCCTTTTCTTTTTTATCTGCCGCCAATGGGGGGCGGAGTCGCTTTTCCGGAAGGAGCCTGTCCTCGAAGGAGGCCAGGCGGGCATTTAACATTTCTCCAACCTGGACCATCACCGAGCGACAGATTTCCTCTATCGGGGACGCAGCCGAGATGGCTTCAGAGCGTCGACCCTTCTTCCCCCTTTGAGAAGGCTGCGACACAGGGGGCAGCTCTTCAGCCATATCCGTGGGAGAGGGCACGGAACCCTGTTTCCGCGCACTCTCCATGTCCCTTTTTATGTCAGCGATCTCCTTACGGAGGCTGGCCATTTCAGCCTGCAAGCGCGTGTTTTCGGCCTGCAGTTTCTTGGTCTCCTCTGACATTGTGCGCGAGCTGAGGACTTCTACAGCCTCTTTAATGGAGACCACAGCGTCCTTCAGGACACGCACAAATGTCCCTTTGAGATGGCCAGACTTTGTGGCGACCGTCGTGATCGCCGCCAGACTGTCCTGCACTCGCATTTGGATCTGAGCCACAGTCTTCTCTTCTGCTGGCCCAGACTCCAACGATCCGGCTGCCGACGAATCGGAAAGCCCCTGCTCCTTCCTGAATTGAGAGACGACAGAGGCTCTCAACAGTTCCTCCTCTGCCTTCTCAGAGACATCTTGGCGCCTCTTCCTGGCCAGCTCCGCCTTGGCTTTGGCCGACCCCATAGATTTGCCAGCAGCAGGAGGCCGTCCCCTTCTTCTCGGCTTCCTTGCCTCCGACATCTCATCATCGGTTTCTGTTGACACCGAAGCATCCTCCCCAAGACGTGGCCTTTTAACGCCTTGTAATTGCCACAGGCGGCCCGGACCCGACACGATTATAGAGGCATCCGAATCTGACCTGGGTCCGCACTCCACGATCATGTCGGATCCCGGCAACGAAAGCGCCACCTCACTCAGTCCCACGGACTCCGTCAGCCCTGCCTCCCTCGGTCCCACGGACTCTATTTCTCCTATCTCCATTACTACCTCCTCCTTCTTTTCTTCTTCTCTCCTCTTCTCCTCCTTCTCTGTTTCCCCCAGCACATTTCCTTCTTCCTTATCCCCCATTCGTGCACCTACCCCCATTAAACGTCGGTTGGCCCCCCCGTATACGATGGGGCCGATGCTCCGGCTTTCCGAAGCACCAAGGGATTCCCCGCTAGCGGGACCCTCCCGGGTAGAATTTTTATACGACGCTTTATTCATGATTTTTTTTTTTTTTTTAAACCCCAGTTCCCCCCCAATGTGACGCCCTAACGACTGATCCCCCATCAGCCACTCATCCCATCGGCAGGCGTCAAACCTTGAGATTAGGTGGGCGTTCCCGCCCGCTTCGGTTATTTTTAAAGAGGTTTTCTTCCTCTCAATAGGCTTCACAGCTCTCCACCCCTTGGGGTGTTTACCCCTGGTTTCTTCCACTGTGCCCTCTGCTAATCAGAGGGGCACGCGGAGAACCCCCCCCCCCCCCACCAGGTTATTAGCCATGGCTAACAATATCCCTTGTAAGAAATTGTTACCATGTTACCGGGGTGCACCGACCCAAGCGCAGCTCTTCCCCCCGGACGTATCCGAAAGGGACCCGCAGCACTCGGGCACGCGTGGAGGTTACCTGGCTGGCACCCCAATTCTGTGTAACCCTGGATTAAGGTTGGTAACTGTGATGTTATTAGATTATAAGTTTAGGCTAATTGTTTTGTACTCGTTTAACCTAACCCTTGCGATAGGATATTTACTAACAGAATCTGTAAACTCGTTCCATCACTTTTATATTATACGACCTGCACTTGGCTCAGACGACCCAAGGCTCATCTAAAGTTATGGAACGAGAGTTTGAGCAAATCATTTAAGATTGCCTCTCTCGATTCCAGGGTTCCTTCTACCAGGAAGCTCTAACAGTTACACTGAAGCCCTGCTATTAACCTGACTGCTACCCCACCGGCGAAGTGTCTACCAACTTCGTACCGTCTACCCAAGCCACGCTGCACACTGCTGTCGAGTAGCCTACGCACAAGCACTGAGCCGCCGCACCGCAGCGCCGCCCGAGCATCGTCGATTGTCCGACGCGTCTGCGAGCCTTCTGCGAGCCCATGTCTGCCCCCGGCGTCTGACCAAGGCCAGTTGTCTTCCTTCGGACAGTCAACGTATCTTCATGCGTATGCGATTCTCAATTAACTACCCTGTGATTGTAGCGCGTTACCTACGGCCGCTCCCGACTGAGTTATCTATTAAGTTTATTTAGTTCCACAATCATGGAGCTATCTAACAAGCTATTTATTTTCCACGATTAACTACCCTGCTCTCTTACCGCGTATCTATTAGTAATTTATTTTCCTACCTGTCGCACGAAGCGCGACAACCTATATCAATTTTTTTTTTTTAAAGTGCACGCCCGCCATCTTGGATTTCAAAATAAATGACGTTATCAAAATGAGCACCCTGGAAAACTCTGAAAACGACATCCATATCATTTTTTGTAAAAACGGGGTAGTTGAGGTTAATAAAGTAGGGTGCGTGGGTGCGCGGACCACTAAAGTGGTCCGCGAGCATGCAGAGTTTGTTCCACCGAGTAGACCTTCGGACCCTGATCATCTTTTGCCAAGAAACCACTCTTCCATCTTTTATAGCCTCCGAGATAGACACCGACGAAATTTGTATGGCGGCCATCTTGTTTTTTCAAAATTTTCCACTTTTTCTATTAATCATTTACTACATTCTTCAAAGATTGCGAGTTTCAACGAAATCGGTTGGAAAACAAAAGAGTTGCAAAAATCACGTCGGTCGCCATCTTGTTTTTCTGAAATGTCATAATTTTTCCCTACTCGCCTCCCCCACCCGAACACATCTCCCCTACATTATCGTATCGTTTTCCGTCTCTTTCTAGGAGAATGAGACATTCAATATTCGCCATACAAAATGTATGGGAAAAAAATTCCGCCATTTTGATTTTTTTTTCTATTCATCGAGTAGACCTTCGGACCCTGATCATCTCTTGCCAAGAAACCACACTTCCATCTTTTATACCCTCCGAGCTGGACACCGGCGAAATTTGTATGGCGGCCATTTTTTCTTCGCTATTTTGAATTTTTTTTCAGCTTTTTGGCAATTGGTTGACGTCATGAATGACATTTGGTCGAGCACCCCCCACCTATCTTCAATACCTTGAGCGGACCCTTCACCCGTCTCCGACATCCTCGATCATCAGCTATTTCCAAATTTTTCCTCGATTTTTTTTTTGTTTTCTATACGAAACCATCAGTGAAAAAAAATAATTTCATACAAAATTTTACAGGAGGAGTTTTTGGGGAAAATCCCGAAAATTTCCCCAAATCTGGCAACACTGTTTACATATTTCGATACTGCTGGTTGAGTCACACAATCGATTCTCACATGTCGACTTTCCAAAATGTTGCCAATTGCCTCAAAAACGTGATCAAAATATCGGAAAATTTAAAGAAAATACAAAATGGCCACCAACTCTTTTTGCAGAAGCAAATTAGATAATTTTACAACTTTCCCATTAACTACAGGATATACCGCTCCGATCATCTTTTGCCAAGAAACCACTATTCCATCTTTTATAGCCTCCGAGATAGACACCGACGAAATTTGTACGGCGGCCATCTTGTTTTTCCAAAATTTTCCACTTTTTCTATTAATTGTTTACTACATTCTTCAAAGATTGCGAGTTTCAACGAAATCGGTTGGAAAACAAAAGAGTTACAAAAATCACGTCGGCCGCCATCTTGTTTTTCTGAAATGTCATAATTTTTCCCGACTTCCATCTTGCACCCGAACATATCTCCCGAACATCATCGTATCGTTTTCTGTCTCTTTCTAGGAGAATGAGACATTCGATATACGCCATACAAAATGTATGGAAAAATAAATTCCGCCATTTTGAATTTTTTTTTCTATCCATCGAGTAGACCTTTGTATCCTGATCCTCTTTTGCCAAGAAACCACACTTCCATCTTTTATACCCTCCGAGCTGGACACTGGCGAAATTTGTATGGCGGCCATCTTTTCTTCGCCATTTTGAATTTTTTTTCAGCTTTTTGGCAATTGGATGACGTCATGAATGACATTTGCTCGAGCACCCCCCACCTGTCTTCCATACCTTAAGCGGGCCCTCCACCCGTCTCCAACATCCTCAATGATCAGCTATTTCCAAATTTTTCCTCGATTTTTTTTTTTTGGTTTCTATACGAAACCGTCAGTGAAAAAAAAAAATTTTCATACAAAATTTTACAGGAGGAGTTTTTGGGGAAAATCTTGAAAATCTCCTCAAATGTGGCAACACTGTTTGTATATTTCGATATTGCCGGTTGAGTCAAGCAATCGATTTATACATGTCAACTTTCCACAATGTTGCCAACTGCCTCAAAAACGTGATCAAAATTTCGGAAAATTTAAAGAAAATACAAAATGGCCGCCAACTTTTTTTGCAGTAGCAAATTACATAGTTTTACAATTTTTCCATTAACTGCAGGATATACCGCTCCCGATGACGTTTCAATCTCTCATCTCGCTTGCACCCACGCGAAATGATCGTCCCTGAAAAAAGACCCCGTCGAAAATCACTTTTTCCGCCATTTTGATTTTTTTTTCTATTCATCGAGTAGACCTTCGAATCCTGATCCTCTTTTGCCGAGAAACCACACTTCCATCTTTTATACCCTCCGAGCTGGACACCGGCGAAATTTGTATGGCGGCCATCTTTTCTTCGCCATTTTGAATTTTTTTTCAGCTTTTTGGCAATTGGATGACGTCATGAATGACATTTGGTCGAGCACCCCCCACCTATCTTCAATACCTTGAGCGGACCCTTCACCCGCCTCCGACATCCTCGATCATCAGCTATTTCCAAATTTTTCCTCGATTTTTTTTTTGTTTTCTATACGAAACCATCAGTGGGAAAAAAAATTTCATGCAAAATTTTACAGGAGGAGTTTTTGGGGAGAATCTCGAAAATCTCCCCAAATGTGGCAACACTGTTTACATATTTCGATACTGCTGGTTGAGTCACACAATCGATTCATACATGTCGACTTTCCAAAATGTTGCCAACTGCCTCAAAAACTTGATCAAAATTTCGGAAAATTTGAAAAAAAATACAAAATGGCCACCAACTCTTTTTGCAGAAGCATATTAGATAATTTTACAACTTTCCTATTAACTACAGGATATACCGCTCCCGATGACGTTTCAATCTCTCCTCTCGCTTGCACCCACGCGAAATGATCGTCTCTGAAAAAAGACAATGTCGAAAATCACTTTTTTTTTGATAAATTCCAGTGTTGCCAGTCTCCGGCGACAAAGATACCCAAATGTCATTTTTACGTGCAAAACACATAATCGCTCATACTCAGATTTTGCAAAAAGTCCGTATTTCGATTTTTTACATTTTCGCAAAAATCTTGAAATTTCCCGAAAAATGGGGTAATTTTTCCCCACTAATCTATACCTCAAGTTCATACGTACAATCGCTTCATAGAAGCCGAACCGCTCCGATGTTGCCAACTTTGACATATTCGAATTTTAAAATTGCGTTTTTTCATACCTCGAACAAAACGGCCGCCATGACAGCCGCCATCTTGAATTTGTAAAAACCACTCCCGTTCTGTCAAAATACAGGATAATCGTGTGCGAAACACGAAAAAATAACTATCCTAGACTACCCCGTCTTGGATCTGTGGCGCCGCGGTTCGGGGTCGAAAAATCAAAAATTTGAAAACGCTACGGCTCGGCCGCCATCTTGTTTTTCCAATTTTTTCCACATTTTCTGATAATCATTTACTACATTCTTCAATAGTTGCGAGTTTGAACGGAGTCCCTTAAAAAACAAAGGAGCTGCAAAAATCACGTCGGCCGCCATCTTGTTTTTCCGAAATGTCATAATTTTTCCCCAGTCGACTCCCCCACTCGAACACATTTCCCCTACATCACTATATCATTTTCCTTCTCTTTCTAGGAGAACAATTATGTCAATGAGTCAGTCAGTGAGTGGTAATCGAGCTATATATAGTATAACTAGTGTTTTGCTCGGTGCGCGAGCTGCTAAAGCAGCTCGCGTGACGTGGTTATGTTGACTTTATTATATTTAACCAAATTTATTTATTAAGATACACAATTCACCACAAAAACACATAAAACCCACACCCATATCAATTTTTTCTTAAAAAGTGCATGTCCACCAGCTTGGATCTAAAAATGAATGTCATTATCAAAATCAGCACCCTGGAAAACTCTGAAAACGACATCCATATTATTTTTTGTAAAAACGGGGTAGTTGAGGTTAATAAAGTAGGGTGCGTGGGTGCGCGGACCACTAAAGTGGTCCGCGAGCATGTAGAGTTTGTTTCACTGAGTAGACCTCCGGATCCTGATCATATTTTGCCAAGAAACCACTCTTCCATCTTTTATAGCCTCCGAGATAGACACCGACGAAATTTGTACGGCGGCCATCTTGTTTTTCCAAAATTTTCCACTTTTTCTATTAATCATTTACTACTTTCTTCAAAGATTGCGAGTTTCAACGAAATCGGTTGGAAAACAAAAGAGTTGCAAAAATCATATAGGCCGCCATCTTGTTTTTCTGAAATGTCATAATTTTTCCGTACTCATATCGCGCATCCGAACATATCTCCCATACATCAATGTATCGTTTTCCGTCTCTTTCTAGGAGAATGAGACATTCAATATTCGCCATACATTTTCTATGGGAAAATAAATTCCGCCATTTTGAATTTTTTTTCTATGCATCAAGTAGACCTTCGGACCCTGATCATCTCATGCCAAGAAACCACACTTCCATCTTTTATACCCTCCGAGCTGGACACCGACGAAATTTGTATGGCGGCCATCTTGTTTTTCCAAAATTTTCCTCTTTTTCTATTAATTGTTTACTACATTCTTCAAAGATTGCGAGTTTCAACGAAATCGGTTGGAAAATAAAAGAGTTGCAAAAATCATATAGGCCGCCATCTTGTTTTTCTGAAATGTCATAATTTTTCCCTACTCGCTTCCCCTACCCGAACACATTTCCCCTACATTATTGTATCGTTTTCTGTCTCTTTCTAGGAGAATGAGACATTCAATATTCGCCATACAAAATGTATGGAAAATTAAATTCTGCCATTTTGAATTTTTTTTCTATTCATCGAGTAGACCTTCGGATCCTGATTCTTTTTTGCCAAGAAACCACACCTCCATCTTTTATACCCTCCGAGCTGGACACCGGCGAAATTTGTATGGCGGCCATCTTTTCTTCGCCATTTTGAATTTTTTTTCAGCTTTTTGGCAATTGGATGACGTCTTGAATGACATTTGGTCGAGCACCCCCCACCTATCTTCAATACCTTGAGCGGACCCTTCACCCGTCTCCGATATCCTCAATCATCAGCTCTCTCCATAATTTTCGCTTACTAAGTTTTTGTTTTCTATACGATACCATCAGTGAAAAAAAAATTTTTCATACAAAATTTTACAGGAGTTTCTTAGTTGAAAATCTCGAAAATCTCCCCAAAAGTGGCAACACCGGTTGCATATCTCGATACTGCCAGCCGAGATACACAATCGATTCATACATATTGACTTTCCAAAATGTTGCCAACTGCCTCAAAAACGTGATCAAAATTTCGAAAAATTCAAAAAAATACAAAATGGCCGCCAACTCGTTTTACAGAAATAAATTAGAACGTTGTACAACTTTTCCAATAACTACAGGATATACCGCTTCCGATGACGTTGCAATCTCTCCTCTCGCTCGCACCCACGTGAAACGATCGCCCCTGAAAAAACACCACGTCGAAAATCACTTTTTCTTGATAAATTCCAGTGTTGCCAGTCTTCGGTGACAAAAGTACGCAAATGTCATTTGTACGAGCAAAACACGTAATCGCTCATACTCAGATTTTTCAAAAAGCCCGTATTTCGATTTTGTACAATTTCCCGAAAATCTTGAAATTTCCCCAAAAATGGGGTAATTTTTTTCCTCCAATCTATACCTCGAGCCTATACGTACAATCGCTTCAAAGAAGCCGAATCGCTCCGATGTTGCCAACTTTGGGATATTTAACTTTTAAAATTGCGTTTTTTCGTACCTCTAACCTAACGGCCGCCATGACAGCCGCCATCTTGAATTTTTAAAAACCACTCCCTTTCTGTCAAAATACAGGATAATCGTGGGCGAAATAGGAAAAAATAATTATCCTCAACTACCCCGTCTTGGATCTGTGGCGCCGCGGTTCGGGGTCGAAAAATCAAAATTTTGAAAACGCTACGATTCGGCCGCCATCTTGTTTTTTCAATTTTTTCGACATTTCCCATTAATCGTTTACTACTTTCTTCAAAGTTTGCAAAATTCGACGAAATCGGTTGGAAAACAACGGAGCTGCAAAAATCACGTCGGCCGCCATCTTGTTTTTCCGAAATGTCATAATTTTTCCCCAGTCGAATTCCCCACCCGAACACATTTCCCCTACATCATTATATCATTTTCCATCTCTTTCTAGGAGAACAATTATGTCAATGAGTCAGTGAGTGAGTGAGTGGTAATCGAGCTATATATAGTATAACTAGTGTTTTGCTCGGTGCGCGAGCTGCTAAAGCAGCTCGCGTGACGTGGTAATGTTTAGCTTTATTGTATTAAACCGAATCGAGTTATTAAGATGCAAAATTCACCGCGAAAACACCATAAAACAACACCCATATCGATTTTTTTCTTAAAAAAGGCATGTCCGCCATCTTGGATTTCAAAATAAATGTCTTTATCAAAATCAGCACCCTGGAAAACTCTGAAAACGACATCCATATCATTTTTTGTAAAAACGGGGTAGTTGAGGGTAATAAAGTAGGGTGCGTGGGTGCGCGGACCACTAAAGTGGTCCGCGAGCATGCAGAGTTTGTTCCACCGAGTAGACCTTCGGACCCTGATCATCTTTTGCCAAGAAACCACTCTTCCATCTTTTATAGCCTCCGAGATAGACACCGACGAAATTTGTACGGCGGCCATCTTGTTTTTCCAAAATTTTCCACTTTTTCTATTAATCGTTTACTACATTCTTCAAAGATTGCGAGTTTCAACGAAATCGGTTGGAAAACAAAAGAGTTGCAAAAATCATATAGGCTGCCATCTTGTTTTTCTGAAATGTCATAATTTTTCCCTACTCATATCGCGCTTCAAAACATATCTCCCCTACATTATCGTATCGTTTTCCGTCTCTTTCTAGGAGAATGAGACATTCAATATTCGCCATACAAAATGTATGGGAAAATAAATTCCGCCATTTTGAATTTTTTTTCTATTCATCGAGTAGACCTTTGGATCCTGATCCTCTTTTTCCAAGAAACCACACCTCCATCTTTTATACCCTCCGAGCTGGACGCCGGCGAAATTTGTATGGCGGCCATCTTTTCTTCGCCATTTTGAATTTTTTTTCAGCTTTTTGGCAATTGGATGATGTCATGAATGACATTTGGTCGAGCACCCCCCACCTATCTTCAATACCTTGAGCGGACCCTTCACCCGTCTCCGAAACCCTCAATCATCAGCTCTCTCCATAATTTTGGCTTACTAAGTTTTTGTTTTCTATACGACACCATCAGTGAAAAAAAATTTTTTCATACAAAATTTTACAGGAGTTTTCTAGTTGAAAATCTCGAAAATCTCCCCAAATGTGGCAACACCGGTTGCATATCTCCATACTGCCAGCCGAGATACACAATCGATTCATACATATTGACTTTCCAAAATGTTGCCAACTGCCTCAAAAACGTGATCAAAATTTCGCAAAATTCAAAAAATTACAAAATGGCCGCCAACTCGTTTTGCAGAAATAAATTACATCGTTGTACAACTTTCCCATTAACTACAGGATATACCGCTCCCGATGACGTTTCAATCTTTCATCTCGCTCGCACCCACGCGAAATGATCGTCCCTGAAAAAAGACAATGTCGAAAATCACTTTTGCTTCGATAAATTCCAGTGTTGCCAGTCCTCGGCGACGAAAATACCTAAATGTCATTTGCACGAGCAAAACACGTAATCGCTCATACTCGAATTTTGCTAAAAGTGCGTATTTCGATTTTTTATAATTTCCCGAAAATCTTGAAATTTCCCCAAAAAATGGGGTAATTTTTTTCCTTCAATCTATACCTCGAAACTATACGTACAATCGCTTCATAGAAGCCGAATCGCTCCGATGTTGCCAACTTTGAGATATTTAACTTTTAAAATTGCGTTTTTTCGTACCTCTAACATAATGGCCGCCACAACAGCCGCCATCTTGAATTTTTAAAAACCACTCCCATTCCGTCAAAATTCAGGATAATCGTAGACAAAACCAGAAAAAAATTATTAGTTTCAATTTCCCGTTTTGGATCTGTGGCGCCGCGGTTCGGGGTCGAAAAATCGAAATTTTCAAAACGCTACGGCTCGGCCGCCATCTTGTTTTTCCAATTTTTTCCACATTTCCCATTAATCGTTTACTATTTTCTTCAAAGATTGCAAAATTCAACGAAATCGGTTGGAAAACAACGGAGCTGCAAAAATCTCCTCGGCCGCCATCTTGTTTTTCTGAAATGTCATAATTTTTCCCCAGAGGGTTCCCCCACCCAAACACATCTCCCCTACATCACTATATCATTTTCCTTCTCTTTCTAGGAGAACAATTATGTCAATGAGTCAGTCAGTGAGTGAGTGGTAATCGAGCTATATATAGTATAATAACTAGTGTTTTGCTCGGTGCGCGAGCTGCTAAAGCAGCTCACGTGACGTGGTTAGGTTTATGAGTTGTATTGAACCGATTTTTTTTATTAAGATACACAAATTACCCCGAAAACCCCATAAAACGACACCTATATCAATTTTTTTCTTATAAAGTGCACGCCCGTCATCTTTGATTTCAAAATAAATGTCGTTATCAAAATCAGCGCTCTGGAAAACTCTGAAAACGACATCAATATTATTTTTTGTAGATTAGGATTTTAATTTAGTAGGGTGCGTGGGTGCGCGGACCACTAAAGTGGTCCGCGAGCATGCAGAGTTTGTTCCACCGAGTAGACCTTCGGACCCTGATCATCTTTTGCCAAGAAACCACTCTTCCATCTTTTATAGCCTCCGAGATAGACATCGACGAAATTTATACGGCGGCCATCTTGTTTTTCCAAAATTTTCCACTTTTCCTATTAATCGTTTACTACATTCTTCAAAGATTGCGAGTTTCAACGAAATCGGTTGGAAAACAAAAGAGTTGCAAAAATCACGTCGGCCGCCATCTTGTTTTTCTGAAATATCATAATTTTTCCCTACTCATATCGTGCACCCGAACATATCTCCCGAACATCATCGTATCGTTTATTGTTTCTTTCTAGGAGAATAAAACATAAAATATTCGCCATACAAAATGTATGGAAAAATAAATTCCGCCATTTTGAATTTTTTTTCTATTCATCGAGTAGACCTTTGGATTCTGATCCTCTTTTGTCAAGAAACCACACTTCCATCTTTTATACCCTCCGAGCTGGACACCGGCGAAATTTGTATGGCGGCCATCTTTTCTTCGCCATTTTGAATTTTTTTTCAGCTTTTTGGCAATTGGATGACGTCATGAATGACATTTGCTCGAGCACCCCCCACCTATCTTCAATACCTTAAGCGGGCCCTTCACCCGTCTCCGATATCCTCAATCATCAGCTCTCTCCATAATTTTGGCTTACTAAGTTTTTGTTTTCTATATAACACCATCAGTGAAAAAAAAATTTTTCATACAAAATTTTACAGGAGTTTCTTAGTTGAAAATCTCGAAAATCTCCGCAAAAGTGGCAACACCGGTTGCATATTTCTATACTGCCAGCCGAGATACACAATCGATTTATACATAATGACTTTCCAAAATGTTGCCAACTGCCTCAAAAACGTGATCAAAATTTCGAAAAATGAAAAAAACTACAAAATGGCCGCCAACTCGTTTCACAGAAAAATTTTACACGGTTTCATAATTTTCCTATTAACTACAGGATATACCGCGCCCGATGACGTTTCAATCTTTCCTCTCGCTCGCACCCACGCGAAAGGGGATACCGTGAAAAAGACCGTGTCGAAAATCACTTTTACTTTGATAAATTCCAGTGTTGCCAGTCTCCGGTGACAAAAATACCCAAATGTCATTTGTACGAGCAAAACACGTAATCACTCATACTCGGATTTTGCTTAAAGTGCGTATTTCTATTTTTTACAATTTCCCGAAAATCTTGAAATTTCCCTAAAAGTCGGGTAATTTTTTTCCTCCAATCTATACCCCGAGTCTATACGTACAATCGCTTCATAGAAGCCGAATCGCTCCGATGTTGCCAACTTTGAGATATTCGAATTTTAAAATTGCGTTTTTTCGTACCTCGAACAAAATGGCCACCATGTCAGCCGCCATCTTGAATTTTTAAAAACCACTTCCGTTCTGTCAAAATGCAGGATAATCGTGGGCGAAACCAAAAAAAATAATTATCCTCGATTACCCCGTCTCGGATCTGTGGCTCCGCGGTTCGGGGTCGAAAAATCAAAAATTTTAAAACACTACGGCTCAGCCGCCATCTTGTTTTTCCAATTTTTTCTACATTTTCTGTTAACCGTTTACTACATTCTTCAATAGTTGCGAGTTTGAACGGAGTCCCTTAAAAAACAAAGGAGCTGCAAAAATCACGTCGGCCGCCATCTTGTTTTTCCGAAATGTCATAATTTTTCCCCAGAGGGTTCCCGAAACCAAACACAACTCCCCTACATCATTATATCATTTTCCGTCTCCTTCTAGGAGAACAATTATGTCAATGAGTGAGTCAGTGAGTCAGTGGTAATCGAGCTATATATAGTATAACTAGTGTTTTGCTCGGTGCGCGAGCTGCTAAAGCAGCTCGCGTGACGTGGTTAGGTTTATGAGTTATATTAAACCGATTTTTTTTATTAAGATACACAAATTACGCCGAAAACGCCATAAAACGACACCTATATCAATTTTTTTAGTAAAAAGTGCACGCACGCCATCTTGGATTTTAAAATAAATGTCGTTATCAAAATCAGCACCCTGGAAAACTCTGAAAACGACATCCATATCATTTTTTGTAAAAAACGGGGTAGTTGAGGTTAATAAAGTAGGGTGCGTGGGTGCGCGGACCACTAAAGTGGTCCGCGAGCATGCAGAGTTTGTTCCACCGAAAAGACCTTCGGACCCTGATCATCTTTTGCCAAGAAACCACTCTTCCATCTTTTATAGCCTCCGAGATAGACACCGACGAAATTTGTACGGCGGCCATCTTGTTTTTCCAAAAAATTCCACTTTTTCTATCAATCGTTTACTACTTTCTTCAAAGATTGTGAGTTTCAACGAAATCGGTTGGAAAACAAAAGAGTTGCAAAAATCACGTCGGTCGCCATCTTGTTTTTCTGAAATGTCATAATTTTTCCCTACTTGCTTCCACCAGCCAAACACATCTGTCCTACATTATCGTATCGTTTTCCGTCTCTTTCTAGGAGAATGAGGCATTCAATATTCGCCATACAAAATGTATGGAAAAAAAAATTCCGCCATTTTGGATTTTTTTTCTATTCATCGAGTAGACCTTTGGATCCTGATCATCTCTTGCAAAGAAACCTCACTTCCATCTTTTATACCCTCCGAGCTGGACACCGGCGAAATTTGTATGGCGGCCATCTTTTCTTCGCCATTTTGAATTTTTTTCAGCTTTTTGGCAATTGGATGACGTCATGAATGACATTTGCTCGAGCACCCCCCACCTATCTTCAATACCTTAAGCGGGCCCTTCACCCGTCTCCGACATCCTCAATCATCAGCTCTCTACATAATTTTGGCTTACTAAGTTTTTGTTTTCTATACGACACCATCAGTGAAAAAAAAATTTTTATACAAAATTTTACAGGAGTTTCTTAGTTGAAAATCTCGAAAATCTCCCCAAAAGTGGCAACACTGTTTCTATATTTCGATATTGCCGGCTGAGTCACACAATCGATTCACACATATTGACTTTCCAAAATGTTGCCAACTGCCTCAAAAACGTGATCAAAATTTCGAAAAATTAAAGAAAATACAAAATGGCCGCCAACTCGTTTCACAGAAAGATTTTACACGGTTTCATAATTTTCCTATTAACTACAGGATATACTGCTCTCGATGACGTTTCAATCTTTCCTCTCGCTCGCACCCACACGAAAGGGGATACCGTGAAAAAGACCGTGTCGAAAATCACTTTTACTTTGATAAATTTCAGTGTTGCCAGTCTCCGGTGACAAAAATACCCAAATGTCATTTGTACGAGCAAAACACATAATCACTCATACTCGGATTTTGCTAAAAGTGCGTATTTCTATTTTTTACAATTTCCCGAAAATCTTGAAATTTCCCTAAAAACGGGGTAATTTTTTCCCACCGATCTATACCTCGAATCAATACGTACAACCGCTTCATAGAAGCCGAATCGCTCTGATGTTGCCAACTTTGAGATATTTAACTTTTAAAATTGCGTTTTTTCGTACCTCGAACAAAACGGCCGCCATGACAGCCGCCATCTTGAAATTTTTAAAACCACTCCCGTTTTGTCAAAATACAGGATAATCGTGGGCGAAACACGAAAAAATAGTTATCCTCGACTACCCCGTCTTGGATCTGTGGCGCCGCGGTTCGGGGTCGAAAATTCAAAATTTTCAAAACGCTACGGTTCGGCCGCCATCTTGTTTTTCCAATTTTTTTCACATTTTCTGGTAACCGTTTACAACTTTCTTTAAAGATTGTAAAATTCCATGAAATCGGTTGGAAAACAACGGAGCTGCAAAAATCTCATGGGCCGCCATCTTGTTTTTCCGAAATGTCATAATTTTTCCTCAGTCGAATCTCCCATCCGAACACAACTCCCCTTCATCACTATATCATTTTCCGTCTCTTTCTAGGAGAACAATTATGTCAATGAGTCAGTGAGTCAGTGGTAATCGAGCTATATATAGTATAACTAGTGTTTCGCTCGGTGCGCGAGCTGCTAAAGCAGCTCACGTGACGTGGTTATGTTAACTTTATTATATTTAACCAAATTTATTTATTAAAGATACACAATTCACCACAAAAACCCACAAAACGACACCCATATAAATTTTTTTCTTAAAAAGTGCATGTCCGCCATCTTGGATTTCAAAATAATTGTCGTTATCGAAATCAGCACGCCGGAAAACTCTGAAAACGACATCCATATCATTTTTTGTAAAAACGGGGTAGTTGAGGTTAATAAAGTAGGGGTGCGTGGGTGCGCGGACCACTAAAGTGGTCCGCGAGCATGCAGAATTTGTTCCACCGAGTAGACCTTCGGATCCTGATCATCTTTTGCCGAGAAACCACTCTTCCATCTTTTATACCCTCCGAGATAGACACCGACGAAGTTTGTGTGGCGGCCATCTTGTTTTTCCAAATTTTTCCACTATTTCCATTAATCGTTTATTACTTTCTTCCAAGATTGCGAGTTTCAACGAAATCGGTCGAAAAACAATAGAGTTGCAAAAATCATATAGGCCGCCATCTTGTTTTTCTGAAATATCATAATTTTCCCCTACTCATATCGCGCATCCGAACATATCTCCCATACATCAATGTATCGTTTTCTGTCTCTTTCTAGGAGCATGAGGCATTCAATATTCGCCATACAAAATGTATGGAAAAAAAAATTCCGCCATTTTGGATTTTTTTTCTATTCATCGAGTAGACCTTCGGATTTTGATCATCTCTTGCCACGAAACCTCACTTCCATCTTTTATACCCTCCGAGCTGGACACCAGCGAAATTTGTATGGCGGCCATCTTTTCTTCGCCATTTTGAATTTTTTTTCAGCTTTTTGGCAATTGGATGACGTCATGAATGACATTTGCTCGAGCACCCCCCGCCTATCTTCAATACCTTAAGCGGGCCCTCCACCCGTCTCCAAAACCCTCAATCATCAGCTCTCTCCATAATTTTGGCTTACTAACTTTTTGTTTTCTATACGACACCATCAGTGAAAAAAAAAATTTTCATACAAAATTTTACAGGAGTTTCTTAGTTGAAAATCTCGAAAATCTCCCCAAAACTGGCAACACCGACTGCATATCTCTATACTGCCAGCCGAGATACACAATCGATTCATACATATTGACTTTCCAAAATGTTGCCAACTGCCTCAAAAACTTGATCAAAATTTCGAAAAGTTAAAAAAAATACAAAATGGCCGCCAGCTCGTTTCACAGAAAGATTTTGCACGGTTTCATAATTTTCCTATTAACTACAGGATATACCGCTCCCGATGACGTTTCAATCTCTCATCTCGCTCGCACCCAGGCGAACCGATCGCCCCTAAAAAAGACCATGTCGAAAATCACTTTTTCTTTGATAAATTCCAGTGTTGCCAGTCTCCGGCGACAAAAATACCCAAATGTCATTTGTACAATCAAAACACATAATCGCTCATACTCGGATTTTGCGAAAAGTCCGTACTTCGATTTTTTACAATTTCGCAAAAATCTTGAAATTTCCCGAAAAATGGGGTAATTTTTCCCCACCAATCTATACCTCAATTTCATACGTACAATCACTTGATAGAAGCCGAATCGCTCCGATGTTGCCAACTTTGAGATATTTAACTTTTAAAATTGCGTTTTTTCATACCTCGAACAAAACGGCCGCCATGACAGCCGCCATCTTGAATTTTTAAAAACCACTCCCGTTCTGTCAAAATACAGGATAATCGTGGGCGAAACGTGAAAAAATAATTATTCTCGACTATCCCGTCTCGGATCTGTGGCGCCGCGGTTCGGGGTCGAAAATTGAAAATTTTCAAAACGCTACGGTTCGGCCGCCATCTTGTTTTTCCAATTTTTTTCACATTTTCTATTAACCGTTTACTACTTTCTTTAAAGATTGTAAAATTCGATGAAATCGGTTGGAAAACAACGGAGCTGCAAAAATCACATCGGCAGCCATCTTGTTTTTCCGAAATGTCATAATTTTTCCCCAGTTGACTCCCCCATCCGAACACAACTCCCATTCATCACTATATCATTTTCCGTCTCTTTCTAGGAGAACAATTATGTCAATGAGTCAGTGAGTGAGTGGTAATTGAGCTATATATAGTATAATAACTAGTGTTTTGCTCGGTGCGCGAGCTGCTAAAGCAGCTCGCGTGACGTGGTAAGGTTAACTTTATTATATTTAACCAAATTTATTTATTAAAGATACACAATTCACCACAAAAACCCACAAAACGACACCCATATCAATTTTTTTCTTAAAAAGTGCATGTCCGCCATCTTGGATTTCAAAATAAATGTCGTTATCAAAATCAACACGCCGGAAAACTCTGAAAACGACATCCATATCATTTTTTGTAAAAACGGGGTAGTTGAGGTTAATAAAGTAGGGTGCGTGGGTGCGCGGACCACTAAAGTGGTCCACGAGTATGCAGAGTTTGTTCCACCGAGTAGACCTTCGGATCCTGATCATCTTTTGCCGAGAAACCAGTCTTCCATCTTTTATACCCTCCGAGATAGACACCGACGAAGTTTGTGTGGCGGCCATCTTGTTTTTCCAAATTTTTCCACTATTTCCATTAATCGTTTACTACTTTCTTCCAAGATTGCGAGTTTCAACGAAATCGGTCGAAAAACAATAGAGTTGCAAAAATCATATAGGCCGCCATCTTGTTTTTCTGAAATATCATAATTTTCCCCTACTCATATCGCGCATCCGAACATATCTCCCATACATCAATGTATCGTTTTCTGTCTCTTTCTAGGAGAATGAGGCATTCAATATTCGCCATACAAAATGTATGGAAAAAAAAAATCCGCCATTTTGGATTTTTTTTCTATTCATCGAGTAGACCTTCGGATCCTGATCATCTCTTGCCAAGAAACCTCACCTCCATCTTTTATACCCTCCGAGCTGGACACCAGCGAAATTTGTATGGCGGCCATCTTTTCTTCGCCATTTTGAATTTTTTTTCAGCTTTTTGGCAATTGGATGACGTCATGAATGACATTTGCTCGAGCACCCCCCACCTATCTTCAATACCTTAAGCGGGCCCTCCACCCGTCTCCGAAACCCTCAATCATCAGCTCTCTCCATAATTTTGGCTTACTAACTTTTTGTTTTCTATACGACACCATCAGTGAAAAAAAAAATTTTCATACAAAATTTTACAGGAGTTTCTTAGTTGAAAATCTCGAAAATCTCCCCAAAACTGGCAACACCGGTTGCATATCTCTATACTGCCAGCCGAGATACACAATCGATTCATACATATTGACTTTCCAAAATGTTGCCAACTGCCTCAAAAACTTGATCAAAATTTCGAAAAGTTAAAAAAAATACAAAATGGCCGCCAGCTCGTTTCACAGAAAGATTTTACACGGTTTCATAATTTTCCTATTAACTACAGGATATACCGCTCCTGATGACGTTTCAATCTTGCCTCTCGCTCGCACCCACGCGAAAGGGGATACCGTGAAAAAGACCGTGTCGAAAATCACTTTTACTTTGATAAATTCCAGTGTTGCCAGTCTCTGGTAACAAAAGTACCTAAATGTCATTTGCACGAGCAAAACACATAATCGCTCATACTCGGATTTTGCGAAAAGTCCGTATTTCGATTTTTTACAATTTCCCGAAAATCTTGAAATTTCCCTAAAAATGGGGTAATTTTTTTCCTCCAATCTATACCTCGAGCCTATACGTACAATCGCTTCATGGAAACCAAAACGGTCCGATGTTGCCAACTTTGAGATATTTAACTTTTAAAATTGCGTTTTTTCGTACCTCTAACATAATGGCCGCCACGACAGCCGCCATCTTGAATTTTTAAAAATTACTCCCATTTTGTCAAAATAGAGGATAATCGTCGGCGAAACCAAAAAAAAATATTATCCTCGATTACCCCGTCTCGGATCTGTGGCGCCGCGGTTCGGGGTCGAAAAATCAAAATTTTCAAAACGCTGCGGCTCGGCCGCCATCTTGTTTTTCCAATTTTTTCTACATTTTCTATTAACCGTTTACTACTTTCTTTAAAGATTGCAAAACTCAACGAAATCGGTTGGAAAACAACGGAGCTGCAAAAATCATCTCGGCCGCCATCTTGTTTTTCTGAAATGTCATAATTTTTCCCCAGAGGGTTCCCGAAACCGAACACAATTCCCCTACATCATTATATCATTTTCCGTCTCTTTCTAGGAGAACAATTATGTCAATGAGTCAGTCAGTGAGTCAGTGGTAATCGAGCTATATATAGTATAATATAACTAGCTTTTGCTCGGTGCGCGAGCTGCTAAAGCAGCTCGCGTGACGTGGTAAGGTTAATTTTATTATATAAAACCAAATTAATTTATTAAGATACAAAATTCACCCCGAAAACACCATAAAACGACACCCACATCGATTTTTTTCTTAAAAAATGCATGTCCGCCATCTTGGATTACAAAATAAATGTCATTATCAAAATCAGCACCGTGGAAAACTCTGAAAACGACATCCATATCATTTTTTGTAAAAAACGGGGTAGTTGAGGTTAATAAAGTAGGGTGCGTGGGTGCGCGGACCACTAAAGTGGTCCGCGAGCATGCAGAGTTTGTTCCACCGAGTAGACCTTCGGACCCTGATCATCTTTTTCCAAGAAACCACTCTTCCATCTTTTATAGCCTCCGAGATAAACACCGACGAAATTTGTACGGCGGCCATCTTGTTTTTCCAAAATTTTCCACTTTTTCTATTAATCGTTTACTACATTCTTCAAAGATTGCGAGTTTCAACGAAATCGGTGGGAAAACAAAAGAGTTGCAAAAATCACGTCGGTCGCCATCTTGTTTTTCTGAAATGTCATAATTTTTCCCTACTCGCCTCCCCCACCCGAACACATCTCCCCTACATTATCGTATCGTTATCCGTCTCTTTCTAGGAGAATGAGGCATTCAATATTCGCCATACAAAATGTATGGAAAAATAAATTCCGCCATTTTGATTTTTTTTTCTATTCATCGAGTAAACCTTTGGATCCTGATCCTCTTTTGCCAAGAAACCGCACCTCCATCTTTTATACCCTCCGAGCTGGACGCCGGCGAAATTTGTATGGCGGCCATCTTTTCTTCGCCATTTTGAATTTTTTTTCAGCTTTTTGGCAATTGGATGATGTCATGAATGACATTTGGTCGAGCACCCCCCACCTATCTTCAATACCTTGAGCGGACCCTTCACCCGTCTCCGACATCCTCGATCATCAGCTATTTCCAAATTTTTCCTCGATTTTTTTTTTGTTTTCTATACGAAACCATCAGTGGAAAAAAAAATTTCATACAAAATTTTACAGGAGGAGTTTTTGGGGAGAATCTCGAAAATCTCCCCAAATGTGGCAACACTGTTTACATATTTTGATACTGCTGGTTGAGTCACACAATCGATTGATATATGTCGACTTTCCAAAATGTTGCCAACTGCCTCAAAAACGTGGTCAAAATTTCGAAAAATAAAAAAAAATACAAAATGGCCGCCAACTCGTTTCACAGAAAGATTTTACACGGTTTCATAATTTTCCTATTAACTACAGGATATACCGCGCCCGATGACGTTTCAATCTTTCCTCTCGCTCGCACCCACGCGAAAGGGGATACCGTGAAAAAGACCGTGTCGAAAATCACTTTTACTTTGATAAATTCCAGTGTTGCCAGTCTCCGGCAACAAAAATACCCAAATGTCATTTGTACGAGCAAAACACGTAATCGCTCATACTCGGATTTTTCAAAAAGCCCGTATTTCGATTTTTTACAATTTCCCGAAAATCTTGAAATTTCCCCAAAAAATGGGGTAATTTTTTTCCTCCAATCTATACCTCGAGCCTATACGTACAATCGCTTGATAGAAGCCGAATCGCTCCGATGTTGCCAACTTTGAGATATTTAACTTTTAAAATTGCGTTTTTTCATACCTCTAACATAACGGCCGCCGTGACAGCCGCCATCTTGAATTTTTAAAAATCACTCCCGTTCTGTCAAAATACAGGATAATTGTGGGCAAAACACGAAAAAAATAATTATCCTCGACTACCCCGTCTCGGATCTGTGGCGCCGCGGTTTGGGGTCGAAAAATCAAAATTTTCAAAACGCTGCGGCTCGGCCGCCATCTTGTTTTTCCAATTTTTTCTACATTTTCTATTAACCGTTTACTACTTTCTTCAAAGTTTGCAAAATTCAACGAAATCGGTTGGAAAACAACGGAGGTGCAAAAATCACATCGGCCGCCATCTTGTTTTTCCGAAATGTCATAATTTTTCCTCAGTCGAATCCCCCATCCAAACACAACTCCCCTTCATCACTATATCATTTTCCGTCTCTTTCTAGGAGAACAATTATGTCAATGAGTCAGTGAGTCAGTGGTAATTGAGCTATATATAGTATAATAACTAGTGTTTTGCTCGGTGCGCGAGCTGCTAAAGCAGCTCGCGTGACGTGGTAAGGTTAACTTTATTATATTTAACCAAATTTATTTATTAAAGATACAAAATTAACCGCGAAAACACAATAAAACGACACCCATATCGATTTTTTTCTTAAAAAATGCATGTCCGCCATCTTGGATTTCAAAATAAATGTCGTTATCATAATGAGCAACCTGGAAAACTCTGAAAACGACATCCATATCATTTTTTGTAAAAACGGGGTAGTTGAGGTTAATAAAGTAGGGTGCGTGGGTGCGCGGACCACTAAAGTGGTCCGCGAGCATGCAGAGTTTGTTCCACCGAGTAGACCTTCGGATCCTAATCATCTTTGGCCAAGAAACCACTCTTCCATCTTTTATATTCTCCGAGATAGACACCGACGAAATTTGTACGGCGGCCATCTTGTTTTTCCAAAATTTTCCACTTTTTCTATTAATCGTTTACTACATTCTTTAAAGATTGCGAGTTTGAACGAAATCGGTTGGAAAACAAAAGAGTTGCAAAAATCATATAGGCCGCCATCTTGTTTTTCTGAAATGTCATAATTTTTCCCTACTCATATCGCGCACCAAAACATATCTCCCCTACATTATCGTATCGTTATCCGTCTCTTTCTAGGAGAATGAGACATTCAATATTCGCCATACAAAATGTATGGGAAAATAAATTCCGCCATTTTGAATTTTTTTTCTATTCATCGAGTAGACCTTTGGATCCTGATCCTCTTTTGCCACGAAACCGCACCTCCATCTTTTATACCCTCCGAGCTGGACGCCGGCGAAATTTGTATGGCGGCCATCTTTTCTTCGCCATTTTAAATTTTTTTCCAGCTTTTTGGCAATTGGATGACGTCATGAATGACATTTGCTCGAGCACCCCCCGCCTATCTTCAATACCTTAAGCGGGCCCTTCACCCATTTCCGATATCCTCAATCATCAGCTCTCTCCATAATTTTGGCTTACTAAGTTTTTGTTTTCTATCTGACACCATCAGTGAAAAAAAAAATTTTCATACAAAATTTTACAGGAGTTTTTTAGTTGAAAATCTCGAAAATCTCCCCTAAAGTGGCAACACCGTTTCTATATTTCGATATTGCCGGCTGAGTCACACAATCGATTCATACATATCGACTTTCCAAAATGTTGCCAACTGCCTCAAAAACGTGATCAAAATTTTGAAAAATTAAAAAAAATACAAAATGGCTGCCAACTCGTTTTGCAGAAATAAATTACATCGTAAAACAACTTTTCCAATAACTACAGGATATACCGCTCCCGATGATGTTTCAATCTCTCCTCTCGCTCGCACCCACGCGAAACGATCGCTCCTAAAAAAAGACCACGTCGAAAATCACTTTTTCTTTGATAAATTCCAGTGTTGCCAGTCTCCGGCGACAAAAATACCGAAATGTCATTTGTATGATCAAAACACATAATCGCTCATACTCGGATTTTGCGAAAAGTCCGTATTTCGATTTTTTTCAATTTCCCGAAAATCTTGAAATTTCCCCAAAAAATGGGGTAATTTTTTTCCTCCAATCTATACCTCGAGCCTATACGTACAATCGCTTCATAAAAGCCGAATCGCTCCGATGTTGTAAACCTTGGGATATTTAACTTTTAAAATTGCGTTTTTTCGTACCTCTAACATAATGGCCGCCACGACAGCCGCCATCTTGAATTTTTAAAAACTACCCCCATTCCGTCAAAATTAAGGATAATCGTAGACGAAACCAGAAAAAAATTATAAGTTTCAATTTCCCGTTTCGGATCTGTGGCGCCGCGGTTCGGGGTCGAAAAATCAAAATTTTGAAAACGCTACGGTTCAGCCGCCATCTTGTTTTTTCAATTTTTTCGACATTTTCCATTAATCGTTTACTATTTTCTTCAAAGATTGCAAAATTCAACAAAATCGGTTGGAAAACAACGGAGCAGCAAAAATCACGTCGGCCGCCATCTTGTTTTTCTGAAATGTCATAATTTTTCCCCAGAGGGTTCCCGAAACCAAACACAACTCCCCTACATCACTATATCATTTTCCTTCTCTTTCTAGGAGAACAATTATGTCAATGAGTGAGTCAGTGAGTCAGTGGTAATTGAGCTATATATAGTATAATAACTAGTGTTTTGCTCGGTGCGCGAGCTGCTAAAGCAGCTCGCGTGACGTAGTTAGTTTTATAAGTTGTATTAAACCGATTTTTTTAATTAAGATACACAAATTACCCCGAAAACCCCATAAAACGACACCTTGTAGTGATTCGAAAAAAAATCGAATCACGGAATTGTAATAAACAATTACGAACGACATCTACCGGTCGCATAATACATTACTAGGACAAAGAATTTCTGACATTGACAGACCTCAACGTCAACACTGATTAACATTCAGTGCCATCTGTCGGAGAATAGTTTACATAGACTAATCAAACAATGACAGTTTTTCTAGAACATTCTTTAAAATAAAACTACTCATACAAATTAGCGACCTCTAACGACAGATAGCTTTCCATTTAAAAATAATCTGTCAAGACTATTTAATTAATCATATACGCTAGCGACATCTGTCGATCAATAGTCTTTCATTCTGGAAACTTTCCCGACAAACTAATAACATTTCCTGTAGCCAGAACACTCGAGACTACACCTTATTTCCGCTAAATTTAATATAAATAAGCAATCCTCCTAGTTCAGGGACATTCCTGATTTCTATTACCTGCAATCACGACGCAGGAGTGAAGTGAAAGTAATAAATAAGTGTAGTGAATTCTGTGTAACCCTGGATTAAGGTTGGTAACTGTGATGTTATTAGATTATAAGTTTAGGCTAATTGTTTTGTACTCGTTTAACCTAACCCTTGCGATAGGATATTTACTAACAGAATCTGTAAACTCGTTCCATCACTTTTATATTATACGACCTGCACTTGGCTCAGACGACCCAAGGCTCATCTAAAGTTATGGAACGAGAGTTTGAGCAAATCATTTAAGATTGCCTCTCTCGATTCCAGGGTTCCTTCTACCAGGAAGCTCTAACAGTTACACTGAAGCCCTGCTATTAACCTGACTGCTACCCCACCGGCGAAGTGTCTACCAACTTCGTACCGTCTACCCAAGCCACGCTGCACACTGCTGTCGAGTAGCCTACGCACAAGCACTGAGCCGCCGCACCGCAGCGCCGCCCGAGCATCGTCGATTGTCCGACGCGTCTGCGAGCCTTCTGCGAGCCCATGTCTGCCCCCGGCGTCTGACCAAGGCCAGTTGTCTTCCTTCGGACAGTCAACGTATCTTCATGCGTATGCGATTCTCAATTAACTACCCTGTGATTGTAGCGCGTTACCTACGGCCGCTCCCGACTGAGTTATCTATTAAGTTTATTTAGTTCCACAATCATGGAGCTATCTAACAAGCTATTTATTTTCCACGATTAACTACCCTGCTCTCGTACCGCGTATCTAAAAAGTTCATTTAGTTCCCTAAACATGGAGTTATCTATTAGTAATTTATTTTCCACATTAGGACCCCTGTCAAAAACGCGATAGTGGCGCCCACTCTAATTTTTGTGTCTCTTATTGTGGAATAAAAAAGGTGCCTAATCACAGTTCACCCACAGGTTCGGGATCGCATAGCATTAACATACGCTGACCGTAACAAAGTGTATGGTTACGAGTATATTTTGAAATTTTTGTGTAAAATTTCAGGATACACTACGTGTGTATATTTTGTACTAACTTCTATATTTTATATTTTGTGTAACACAGTTACCAACTTTTATAAGTGTTCCACTAATCACTCTTAACTTCCATTTTACTTTACACACATTCACAATGTCCTACCCGATTAAATACCTATCTCTTCAAAAGAACGAACTCAAATATGCAGTTATAGCAGACCTAGACGGTAATAATTTAGGCACCTGGCATGTCAAAGACATAAAACTAACCAATTACAACACTCAAACTTAAGATTATGCATCATTTTCTATATAACATTACAAACCACCTACTAGGCATAATTTTAAGAAATTAGACTACATCTACCCACTAAACTCATAAACTAATTAATCGATTCATTAGCTAATCACCCTAATCTCAAATACCTATGAACGTAAATAAAGCCGCGGAAAGTGCTATCAAACAAACATGATCATTCCATGCATCTAGATTCAAAAAAAGAAACAACAACCGATAAACAGTGTCCACGTAAGGTACAGCAGTCAACTCAAGTTTAACATCACGCGATATGCATGAACTTTAAGGTTGGTTGTACACCGCGTCGCGCAATCTTACGTTCATCAAAACAAAGTAGTTAGAACCGGTACACTATACAGATACCTACACCAGTATCTAACATATACTCACCTATTACATTTAACTAGACATAACTACAAACTCAGTAAGTTATGTACATCTACCCTCAACCTAAACAACTAATGTACCAACCGCTACATAAAAATCACTACTTATTCCACAGACATACCTTGCGAAGTCCAAAAATAATATTACTATAATGCTAGATACACACTAACGTGCTGATGACCTAAAAGTCAGTACAAAATTGGCCTTCACTGACCTAAAAGGTGAATGCTACGCCTACACTAAGGCACTACTAGTACACAACTAATTGTATTTTGCTTACCTAAAAGGTGAAATACGTCCATATCTTAATGACCTAAAAGTTAAGATATCCTTCTATAACAAGTTGTTAATCCACTATACTAAACAGTGAAAAGACAACTACACCGATTATTTTTGGACTTTGCAACAATCATAACACCTGCTAAACATGAGAGCGAGTCATGGCGAACAAACGCGATAACTCTGTACACTAGGACGCGATGAACCACTAGTATGGCCACCGCTTTATGAATGACTGAAGAATGTTCGGATAGTACGAAAGATGAAGCATGACAAGGTTAACTCGAACTTTAGCGATATTTAGAGGTAGTGTAGAAGGATTTTATTAGATAAAATCCTAACCTAAAAAGGGGAATATGTAGTGATTCGAAAAAAAATCGAATCACGGAATTGTAATAAACAATTACGAACGACATCTACCGGTCGCATAATACATTACTAGGACAAAGAATTTCTGACATTGACAGACCTCAACGTCAACACTGATTAACATTCAGTGCCATCTGTCGGAGAATAGTTTACATAGACTAATCAAACAATGACAGTTTTTCTAGAACATTCTTTAAAATAAAACTACTCATACAAATTAGCGACCTCTAACGACAGATAGCTTTCCATTTAAAAATAATCTGTCAAGACTATTTAATTAATCATATACGCTAGCGACATCTGTCGATCAATAGTCTTTCATTCTGGAAACTTTCCCGACAAACTAATAACATTTCCTGTAGCCAGAACACTCGAGACTACACCTTATTTCCGCTAAATTTAATATAAATAAGCAATCCTCCTAGTTCAGGGACATTCCTGATTTCTATTACCTGCAATCACGACGCAGGAGTGAAGTGAAAGTAATAAATAAGTGTAGTGAATTCTGTGTAACCCTTTTTTTTTTTTTTTTTTTTTTTTTTATCGTGGGGAAATCCTCATGGATACCACCGCGCCCGGGGAGGCACGGAGGTTATGTCGGACTTTTACCGACTAAAACCCCACGGCGTTCCACGCATCGCCTGATGGTCAGGTTACGGGGCCAAACACGTTCGCGCAACCTGGCCAGCGGCGCCTACTAAGGACTCTCCTCGGGGGACCAATATAGTCCCTACCCACCGTCTGAGGCACACTAGGAACACAATAGTGCGCCTCCCGACTCGGGGACTGGTTTCTTTTCGGGCGATAGACTCCCCGTGTCCATCGCCCGAGAGCCCCTCTCAAGGGGGTAGGCGGCGGTCGTGGGCGACTCGCCTACGCCCAACCCTCCTACGACGGATGGCATGAGAGCTCAAATCATCTTCTCTCATGCGCTCCGCCGCCTCCTTCTGCGACATTACCTCCTCGCAGAAGGACTCTACCGCTTTCCAAGACCTATCGCTGTTCGCCATGGCTCTGACTACGGCTGGCAGGGAGAGGTCTTGCCCCACTGCTGTCACGAGCGTCTCTCGCGACTCATCCCATGCTGGGCACTCTGCCAAAGTGTGCTGCGCCGTATCCATGGCACTGCCACACTCATGGCACTCCTCAGTAGGCTCTCTACCAGCGATCCTGCACAGGTACTTTCCGAAGCAGCCGTGCCCCGAAAGGACCTGCACAAGATGAAAGGTGAGTACTCCATGCCCTCTCTCCACCCACCGTTGTAGAACGGGCTGGATCGCCGCCACTGTCATATGACCTGCGCTGGGTGATTCGAGCCTTGCCGACCATTGGTGGAGGAGCTCGACCTGCGCATTTCGCCGCCACCCAGCGATTTCAGTGGAGGTAGGGTACTCGCCCCTCAATCGGGCATCCACCCTTCGCTGGTGCATGTCTGCCAGCATCTCCGCATCCAGGTCCCATGGAGGAGTCCCTGCCAAAGCACAGGCTGCCTCACAGGAAATGGTGCGGTAACCTCTGATGACTCTGACCGCCATGACTCGCTGCGGCTTTCGCAGCAGGGTCCGAATGCAGGAGTTCAGAGCATCCGCCCAGATAGGTGCCCCGTAGAGAGCCATCGACCGCACTACTCCCGTATACAGGCGGCGGCAACTGGCACTTGGCCCACCCACGTTTGGAAGAAGCCGTCCCAGCGCCCCGGCAGCCCCAATTAGTTTGGGGGCCAGGCGCCGGAAATGCTCCTCAAATTTCCATCGACTGTCGAGAACGAGTCCTAGGTACTTCATCGTCGACTCGACAGCGATGGAAACTCCGCCCACTACCAGATATTCGCCCGCTGGAAGTGCTCTCCTTGGCCCATGAAAGCACAGAGCCTCAGACTTATTGAGGGCTACTTGAAGTCCCAGCCGCCGGATACGCGCTACAACTTGGGCCACTCCAGCCGTCGCCAAGACGCGCGCTTCCCTGAAATTGCTGCCTCGAGCTGTCACGAGAGTGTCATCTGCGTAGCACGTCACATCGACACCCCGCATGTTGGTCCCCCGCAGTACCCAATCATAGCCGATGTTCCACAGGAGAGGCCCAAGAACCGAACCCTGTGGAACACCGCACGACACTTCTCGCCGTACCCATTCTCCACCGTGTGCCGGATAGACAATAGCCCGGCCCGAGAAATAGGCCTCCACGATTTGTCTGAGATATGCCGGCATCGCATGGTATCTCAGCGCCTCCCTGATGCTGTTCCAAGGCAAGGTGTTAAAAGCGTTAGCGATGTCAAGAGACACCGCCAAGACTACCTCACCCCGAGAAACTGCGTCATCCGTTAGGGCCTTCACCCGTGCGACTGCGTCAATGGTGGAACGGCCCCGGCGGAAGCCGAACTGATGGTCGCTGAGACCCGGTCCTGTCTCCTCCAGGTGTTGAACAATACGCGCGGCAACCACACGTTCGAAGAGCTTGCCTACCTCATCAAGTAGCACGATAGGCCTATATGCTGATGGAGAACTGGCTGGGCGACCCTCTTTGCGTAGCAGGACCAGTTTCCCTGTCTTCCAAGGACCTGGAAACTGTCCCTTCTCCAAGCATGCGCTGAAAAGCCCTCTTAGTCGAGGCTCTAGTGGGCCCAAAACCAGTGCTAATGCACGGCCGTGCACTCCATCAGGACCCGGAGCGGTGTTTTTGGATCGGAGCCGCAGCACCGCTGCCTTTAGTTCACCCTCGGTGACTTCGGGCGCGTGAGAAACAGTCTCGTCCTCTCCAGCTGTAGGCGGCGCCATATCAGGTGACTCCTGAATGACCCTTTGTGGGAACAACGAATCCACGACCATCTCCAGCTGTTGAGGCTGAAGAGTTTGTGTGAGGGGTGGTGCCCAGGGGCGCAGCTTTCGTCGGACCATTTTATATGGTCGCCCCCACGGATCAGCGTTGAGGCTCTCAAGCATCTCCTCTTCCGCCAGCTCCTTTGCCGTTTTAATGGCCACCTGTAGGGCAACGACAGCCTCCCTGTACAGCGCGTAGAGGCGCGCCTCCTCTGGCTCATTCCGATTTCGACGGCGGCGGCTCCTTTGGTACTGGCGTCTCACTGCTACGCAGGATCTACGCAGCTGCGCTATCTCCATTGACCACCAGTACACTGCATTTTTTGGCGGACAGGGACCGACTCGTGGCATAGCCGCATCGCAAACCTGCATCATGGCTTTGCTGAATGACTCGGCCTCCCGTTCCACCTCCACTGGATTTTCAGAACCCGTTACCCATGCTTGAACCAATGCCGCCTCGTACAAGACCTCCTTGTTTAGGCGCTTCAATGACCAGCGAGGACAGTTGCCTCGTGAGATCTGACTTGTACCGCTTGCAGATGCTGCAGATGAGGCAACTGTGAACCGAATATATCGGTGATCGGAGAGTGTCTCCTCACCTTCCAACACTTCCCAACCATGGACACTGCATGCCAGAGCAGCATCAACAAAAGTGATATCTACAATGGAGCCACCCTGTTGCCGCACACACGTGTAAGCCGTCCCCCGGTTCGCCACCGACAGCCCCATTGAGAGCGCCCACTCCTCGAGCTCCCTACCACGCGCGTCAGTCACCGAAGATCCCCACGCCATAGACTTGGCGTTGAAATCACCGGCGACGAGCATCTGGTCTGAGCGATTCCGATCGATTTGGGCTCCGAGGTCCACCAGAAATGACTCAAATTCCGCCAGAGTTCTATTCGGTGAGAAGTAGACGCCAATTACTGTGACGTCACCCACTTGTGCTGAGACATAACCCCGCCCCCTCACAACTCTTTCGAAGTTCGGAGATCCAGCAGCGGTCCGGGTTGTGATGGCTACCAAGCCGTCAAGGTCCCCTGCCCAATCGTCACCCGATGGGACGTAGTACGGTTCAGCGACCACGGCAACGTGTATCGACCACTCCGCTATACTCTGGAACAGGAGGTCCTGAGCTCTAGCAGAGTGGTTGATATTCCCTTGAAGAAATCTGAGAGCCATTTATTATCCTACGGCCATCTCAACCTCCTCAGCCCGATTGTTCATGGATGGGCCGGCAGACTGCGAGGAGACCCGGGGGCCATCGTCAGCTTTACCACTCTTCATTCTGGACTTTCTGGGCTGATTGCATGCGCCGCTGCCCCCCCGATGATCCGCTGGTCTACCAGCTGCCGCACACACACTACAATGTGGCGCGGCCGAACACCCCTTCGCTTTATGGCCAATCTGCCCGCAGCGGTAACAAGTGTCACTGCGGTCAGTCTCAGCGATGCACTGAGCCCTCAAATGACCCCTTTCTAAGCAGCGGTAGCACCGCTGGGGTCGCTCGTCGAGCAGATTAACGCGGGCCGAAACCCAGCCCACTAATAGTCTTCCTCCTTCGACCACCTTTTTTGCAGCCATGACTGGGCAACGCAGCCAAATCGTCCCAAGGCCCGAGGAATTGCGGACTACCTCCCCGGCACGCACCTGATCAACAGAACAACCTCCTATACGTGCCACGGTGGTCACCACGTCATTGCTGGTGACGGAGTCATCCAGGCCCGAAACACGTATATCGACGCATTTGGTGGGCCTAGAGACTCGCACAAATTCTTCACCTACTACTTCCCTGATCTTATGGGCCAGAGCATCCGCCTTCTCTCCACCAGAAGCCGCTGGGAGCTCCAAAATCCGCGCTCCGGTCGCAGCCACTTTAAACCGTACCGCGGCAACGCCAAAATCAGACAGTGAGATATTTTCCTTAGCCTTTTGTATCACTTTACTATAGGAAGCTCCTTTCTCCTCAGCCCCTGGCTGCAGCGTTATAACTATCGCAGCAGAACGAGGCGGTCGGAGCTTTCGAGCCTTGTTCAAGGGTTGAGGCCGTTGCTGAGACTGTGGCTGTGATTTTGATTTTGACTGGCCTTGTGGCCGCAAGGGCGGTCCATCGCCATGTGCGCCAGTTTTCGACCTCTTCTTATTCTTTTTCTTCTTCTTCCCCTTTTTCCCCTTCTTCCTCCCTCCAACCTTCTCCCAAAGACCCTCTTTGGGAGGGGGTTGGAGGGATGATGCAGAAGGTGGTGTATGGTGTAACTCTTCCCCGGAGAGCGTCCTCTCTGTGGGACGCAACTCCTTCACAGGTAGGCTGGGGCCTGCTTGCTTTGCTGCCTTTTCTTTTTTATCTGCCGCCAATGGGGGGCGGAGTCGCTTTTCCGGAAGGAGCCTGTCCTCGAAGGAGGCCAGGCGGGCATTTAACATTTCTCCAACCTGGACCATCACCGAGCGACAGATTTCCTCTATCGGGGACGCAGCCGAGATGGCTTCAGAGCGTCGACCCTTCTTCCCCCTTTGAGAAGGCTGCGACACAGGGGGCAGCTCTTCAGCCATATCCGTGGGAGAGGGCACGGAACCCTGTTTCCGCGCACTCTCCATGTCCCTTTTTATGTCAGCGATCTCCTTACGGAGGCTGGCCATTTCAGCCTGCAAGCGCGTGTTTTCGGCCTGCAGTTTCTTGGTCTCCTCTGACATTGTGCGCGAGCTGAGGACTTCTACAGCCTCTTTAATGGAGACCACAGCGTCCTTCAGGACACGCACAAATGTCCCTTTGAGATGGCCAGACTTTGTGGCGACCGTCGTGATCGCCGCCAGACTGTCCTGCACTCGCATTTGGATCTGAGCCACAGTCTTCTCTTCTGCTGGCCCAGACTCCAACGATCCGGCTGCCGACGAATCGGAAAGCCCCTGCTCCTTCCTGAATTGAGAGACGACAGAGGCTCTCAACAGTTCCTCCTCTGCCTTCTCAGAGACATCTTGGCGCCTCTTCCTGGCCAGCTCCGCCTTGGCTTTGGCCGACCCCATAGATTTGCCAGCAGCAGGAGGCCGTCCCCTTCTTCTCGGCTTCCTTGCCTCCGACATCTCATCATCGGTTTCTGTTGACACCGAAGCATCCTCCCCAAGACGTGGCCTTTTAACGCCTTGTAATTGCCACAGGCGGCCCGGACCCGACACGATTATAGAGGCATCCGAATCTGACCTGGGTCCGCACTCCACGATCATGTCGGATCCCGGCAACGAAAGCGCCACCTCACTCAGTCCCACGGACTCCGTCAGCCCTGCCTCCCTCGGTCCCACGGACTCTATTTCTCCTATCTCCATTACTACCTCCTCCTTCTTTTCTTCTTCTCTCCTCTTCTCCTCCTTCTCTGTTTCCCCCAGCACATTTCCTTCTTCCTTATCCCCCATTCGTGCACCTACCCCCATTAAACGTCGGTTGGCCCCCCCGTATACGATGGGGCCGATGCTCCGGCTTTCCGAAGCACCAAGGGATTCCCCGCTAGCGGGACCCTCCCGGGTAGAATTTTTATACGACGCTTTATTCATGATTTTTTTTTTTTTTTTAAACCCCAGTTCCCCCCCAATGTGACGCCCTAACGACTGATCCCCCATCAGCCACTCATCCCATCGGCAGGCGTCAAACCTTGAGATTAGGTGGGCGTTCCCGCCCGCTTCGGTTATTTTTAAAGAGGTTTTCTTCCTCTCAATAGGCTTCACAGCTCTCCACCCCTTGGGGTGTTTACCCCTGGTTTCTTCCACTGTGCCCTCTGCTAATCAGAGGGGCACGCGGAGAAACCCCCCCCCCCCCACCAGGTTATTAGCCATGGCTAACAATATCCCTTGTAAGAAATTGTTACCATGTTACCGGGGTGCACCGACCCAAGCGCAGCTCTTCCCCCCGGACGTATCCGAAAGGGACCCGCAGCACTCGGGCACGCGTGGAGGTTACCTGGCTGGCACCCCAATTCTGTGTAACCCTGGATTAAGGTTGGTAACTGTGATGTTATTAGATTATAAGTTTAGGCTAATTGTTTTGTACTCGTTTAACCTAACCCTTGCGATAGGATATTTACTAACAGAATCTGTAAACTCGTTCCATCACTTTTATATTATACGACCTGCACTTGGCTCAGACGACCCAAGGCTCATCTAAAGTTATGGAACGAGAGTTTGAGCAAATCATTTAAGATTGCCTCTCTCGATTCCAGGGTTCCTTCTACCAGGAAGCTCTAACAGTTACACTGAAGCCCTGCTATTAACCTGACTGCTACCCCACCGGCGAAGTGTCTACCAACTTCGTACCGTCTACCCAAGCCACGCTGCACACTGCTGTCGAGTAGCCTACGCACAAGCACTGAGCCGCCGCACCGCAGCGCCGCCCGAGCATCGTCGATTGTCCGACGCGTCTGCGAGCCTTCTGCGAGCCCATGTCTGCCCCCGGCGTCTGACCAAGGCCAGTTGTCTTCCTTCGGACAGTCAACGTATCTTCATGCGTATGCGATTCTCAATTAACTACCCTGTGATTGTAGCGCGTTACCTACGGCCGCTCCCGACTGAGTTATCTATTAAGTTTATTTAGTTCCACAATCATGGAGCTATCTAACAAGCTATTTATTTTCCACGATTAACTACCCTGCTCTCTTACCGCGTATCTATTAGTAATTTATTTTCCTACCTGTCGCACGAAGCGCGACAACCTATATCAATTTTTTTTTTTTAAAGTGCACGCCCGCCATCTTGGATTTCAAAATAAATGACGTTATCAAAATGAGCACCCTGGAAAACTCTGAAAACGACATCCATATCATTTTTTGTAAAAACGGGGTAGTTGAGGTTAATAAAGTAGGGTGCGTGGGTGCGCGGACCACTAAAGTGGTCCGCGAGCATGCAGAGTTTGTTCCACCGAGTAGACCTTCGGACCCTGATCATCTTTTGCCAAGAAACCACTCTTCCATCTTTTATAGCCTCCGAGATAGACACCGACGAAATTTGTATGGCGGCCATCTTGTTTTTTCAAAATTTTCCACTTTTTCTATTAATCATTTACTACATTCTTCAAAGATTGCGAGTTTCAACGAAATCGGTTGGAAAACAAAAGAGTTGCAAAAATCACGTCGGTCGCCATCTTGTTTTTCTGAAATGTCATAATTTTTCCCTACTCGCCTCCCCCACCCGAACACATCTCCCCTACATTATCGTATCGTTTTCCGTCTCTTTCTAGGAGAATGAGACATTCAATATTCGCCATACAAAATGTATGGGAAAAAAATTCCGCCATTTTGATTTTTTTTTCTATTCATCGAGTAGACCTTCGGACCCTGATCATCTCTTGCCAAGAAACCACACTTCCATCTTTTATACCCTCCGAGCTGGACACCGGCGAAATTTGTATGGCGGCCATTTTTTCTTCGCTATTTTGAATTTTTTTTCAGCTTTTTGGCAATTGGTTGACGTCATGAATGACATTTGGTCGAGCACCCCCCACCTATCTTCAATACCTTGAGCGGACCCTTCACCCGTCTCCGACATCCTCGATCATCAGCTATTTCCAAATTTTTCCTCGATTTTTTTTTTGTTTTCTATACGAAACCATCAGTGAAAAAAAATAATTTCATACAAAATTTTACAGGAGGAGTTTTTGGGGAAAATCCCGAAAATTTCCCCAAATCTGGCAACACTGTTTACATATTTCGATACTGCTGGTTGAGTCACACAATCGATTCTCACATGTCGACTTTCCAAAATGTTGCCAATTGCCTCAAAAACGTGATCAAAATATCGGAAAATTTAAAGAAAATACAAAATGGCCACCAACTCTTTTTGCAGAAGCAAATTAGATAATTTTACAACTTTCCCATTAACTACAGGATATACCGCTCCGATCATCTTTTGCCAAGAAACCACTATTCCATCTTTTATAGCCTCCGAGATAGACACCGACGAAATTTGTACGGCGGCCATCTTGTTTTTCCAAAATTTTCCACTTTTTCTATTAATTGTTTACTACATTCTTCAAAGATTGCGAGTTTCAACGAAATCGGTTGGAAAACAAAAGAGTTACAAAAATCACGTCGGCCGCCATCTTGTTTTTCTGAAATGTCATAATTTTTCCCGACTTCCATCTTGCACCCGAACATATCTCCCGAACATCATCGTATCGTTTTCTGTCTCTTTCTAGGAGAATGAGACATTCGATATACGCCATACAAAATGTATGGAAAAATAAATTCCGCCATTTTGAATTTTTTTTTCTATCCATCGAGTAGACCTTTGTATCCTGATCCTCTTTTGCCAAGAAACCACACTTCCATCTTTTATACCCTCCGAGCTGGACACTGGCGAAATTTGTATGGCGGCCATCTTTTCTTCGCCATTTTGAATTTTTTTTCAGCTTTTTGGCAATTGGATGACGTCATGAATGACATTTGCTCGAGCACCCCCCACCTGTCTTCCATACCTTAAGCGGGCCCTCCACCCGTCTCCAACATCCTCAATGATCAGCTATTTCCAAATTTTTCCTCGATTTTTTTTTTTTGGTTTCTATACGAAACCGTCAGTGAAAAAAAAAAATTTTCATACAAAATTTTACAGGAGGAGTTTTTGGGGAAAATCTTGAAAATCTCCTCAAATGTGGCAACACTGTTTGTATATTTCGATATTGCCGGTTGAGTCAAGCAATCGATTTATACATGTCAACTTTCCACAATGTTGCCAACTGCCTCAAAAACGTGATCAAAATTTCGGAAAATTTAAAGAAAATACAAAATGGCCGCCAACTTTTTTTGCAGTAGCAAATTACATAGTTTTACAATTTTTCCATTAACTGCAGGATATACCGCTCCCGATGACGTTTCAATCTCTCATCTCGCTTGCACCCACGCGAAATGATCGTCCCTGAAAAAAGACCCCGTCGAAAATCACTTTTTCCGCCATTTTGATTTTTTTTTCTATTCATCGAGTAGACCTTCGAATCCTGATCCTCTTTTGCCGAGAAACCACACTTCCATCTTTTATACCCTCCGAGCTGGACACCGGCGAAATTTGTATGGCGGCCATCTTTTCTTCGCCATTTTGAATTTTTTTTCAGCTTTTTGGCAATTGGATGACGTCATGAATGACATTTGGTCGAGCACCCCCCACCTATCTTCAATACCTTGAGCGGACCCTTCACCCGCCTCCGACATCCTCGATCATCAGCTATTTCCAAATTTTTCCTCGATTTTTTTTTTGTTTTCTATACGAAACCATCAGTGGGAAAAAAAATTTCATGCAAAATTTTACAGGAGGAGTTTTTGGGGAGAATCTCGAAAATCTCCCCAAATGTGGCAACACTGTTTACATATTTCGATACTGCTGGTTGAGTCACACAATCGATTCATACATGTCGACTTTCCAAAATGTTGCCAACTGCCTCAAAAACTTGATCAAAATTTCGGAAAATTTGAAAAAAAATACAAAATGGCCACCAACTCTTTTTGCAGAAGCATATTAGATAATTTTACAACTTTCCTATTAACTACAGGATATACCGCTCCCGATGACGTTTCAATCTCTCCTCTCGCTTGCACCCACGCGAAATGATCGTCTCTGAAAAAAGACAATGTCGAAAATCACTTTTTTTTTGATAAATTCCAGTGTTGCCAGTCTCCGGCGACAAAGATACCCAAATGTCATTTTTACG
Organism: Maniola jurtina; assembly: GCF_905333055.1. NCBI lineage: Eukaryota > Metazoa > Arthropoda > Insecta > Lepidoptera > Nymphalidae > Maniola > Maniola jurtina. Next base: position 4,228,866 of record NC_060057.1, read on the forward strand.
TGCAAAACACATAATCGCTCATACTCAGATTTTGCAAAAAGTCCGTATTTCGATTTTTTACATTTTCGCAAAAATCTTGAAATTTCCCGAAAAATGGGGTAATTTTTCCCCACTAATCTATACCTCAAGTTCATACGTACAATCGCTTCATAGAAGCCGAACCGCTCCGATGTTGCCAACTTTGACATATTCGAATTTTAAAATTGCGTTTTTTCATACCTCGAACAAAACGGCCGCCATGACAGCCGCCATCTTGAATTTGTAAAAACCACTCCCGTTCTGTCAAAATACAGGATAATCGTGGGTGAAACACGAAAAAATAATTATCCTCGACTTCTCCGTCTTGGATCAGTGGCGCCGCGGTTCGGGGTCGAAAAATCAAAATTTTGAAAACGCTACGGCTCGGCCGCCATTTTGTTTTTCCAATTTTTTCTACTTTTTTTATTAATTTTTAACCAATTTCTTCAATGTTTGCAAAATTCAACGAAATCGGTTGGAAAACAACGGAGCTGCAAAAATCACCTCGGCCGCCATCTTGTTTTTCTGAAATGTCATAATTTTTCCCCAGAGGGTTCCCGAAACCGAACACAACTCCCCCACATCACTATATCATTTTCCGTCTCCTTCTAAGAGAACAATTATGTCAATGAGTCAGTGAGTCAGTCAGTGGTAATCGAGCTATATATAGTATAACTAGTGTTTCGCTCGGTGCGCGAGCTGCTAAAGCAGCTCGCGTGACGTGGTTAGGTTTATGAGTTGTTTAAACCGATTTTTTTTATTAAGATACAAAATTCACCCCAAAAACACCATAAAACGACACGACATCCATATTATTTTTTGTAGATTAGGATAATAATTTAGTAGGGTGCGTGGGTGCGCGGACCACTAAAGTGGTCCGCGAGCATGCAGAGTTTGTTCCACCGAGTAGACCTTCGGACCCTGATCATCTTTTGCCAAGAAACCACTCTTCCATCTTTTATAGCCTCCGAGATAGACACCGACGAAATTTGTACGGCGGCCATCTTGAATATCCAAAATTTTCCACTTTTTTTATTAATCGTTTACTACTTTCTTCAAAGGTTGCGAGTTTCAACGAAATCGGTTGGAAAACAAAAGAGTTGCAAAAATCACGTCGGTCGCCATCTTGTTTTTCTGAAATGTCATAATTTTTCCCTACTCGCCTCCCCCACCCGAACACATCTCCCCTACATTATCGTATCGTTTTCCGTCTCTTTCTAGGAGAATGAGACATTCAATATTCGCCATACAAAATGTATAGGAAAATAAATTCCGCCATTTTGAATTTTTTTTTCTGTTCATCGAGTAGAGCTTCGGACCCTGATCATCTCTTGCCAAGAAACCATACTTCCATCTTTTATACCCTCCGAGCTGGACACCGGCGAAATTTGTATGGCGGCCATCTTTTCTTCGCCATTTTGAATTTTTTTTCAGCTTTTTGGCAATTGGATGACGTCATGAATGACATTTGCTCGAGCACCCGCCACCTATCTTCAATACCTTAAGCGGGCCCTCCACCCGTCTCCGAAACCCTCAATCATCAGCTCTCTCCATAATTTTGGCTTACTAAGTTTTTGTTCTCTATACGACACCATCAGTGAAAAAAAAATTTTTCATACAAAATTTTACAGGAGTTTCTTAGTTGAAATTCTCGAAAATCTCCCCAAAAGTGGCAACACCGGTTGCATATTTCCATACTGCCAGCCGAGATACACAATCGATTCATACATATTGACTTTCCAAAATGTTGCCAACTGCCTCAAAAACGTGATCAAAATTTCGAAAAATTCAAAAAATTACAAAATGGCCGCCAACTCGTTTTGCAGAAATAAATTACATCGTTGTATAACTTTCCCATTAACTACAGGATATACCGCTCTCGATGACGTTTCAATCTCTCATCTCGCTCGCACCCACGCGAAATGATCGTCCCTGAAAAAAGACCATGTCGAAAATCACTTTTTCTTTGATAAATTCCAGTGTTGCCAGTCTCCGGCGACAAAAATACCCAAATGTCATTTGTACAATCAATACACATAATCGCTCATACTCGGATTTTGCACAAAGTCCTTATTTCGATTTTTTACAATTTCCCGAAAATCTTGAAATTTCCCTAAAAATGGGGTAATTTTTTCCCACCGATCTATACCTCGAGCCTATACGTACAATCGCTTCATAGAAGTCGAATCGCTCCGATGTTGCCAACTTTGAGATATTTAACTTTTAAAATTGCGTTTTTTCGTACCTCTAACTTAACGGCCGCCATGACAGCCGCCATCTTGAATTTTTAAAAATCACTCCCGTTCTGTCAAAATTCAGGATCATTGTAAGCAAAACAAGAAAAAAAATATTATTTTCGATTTCGCGTTTCGGATCTGTGGCGCCGCGGTTCGGGGTCGAAAAATCAAAATTTTGAAAACGCTACGGTTCGGCCGCCATCTTGTTTTTTCAATTTTTTCGACATTTCCCATTAATCGTTTACTATTTTCTTCAATGATTGCAAAATTCAACGAAATCGGTTGGAAAACAACGGAGCTGCAAAAATCACGTCGGCCGCCATCTTGTTTTTCTGAAATGTCATAATTTTTCCCCAGAGGGTTCCCGAATCCGAACACAACTCCCCCACATCACTATATCATTTTCCGTCTCCTTCTAGGAGAACAATTATGTCAATGAGTGAGTCAGTGAGTCAGTGAGTGGTAATCGAGCTATATATAGTATAATAACTAGTATTTCGCTCGGTGCGCGAGCTGCTTAAGCAGCTCGCGTGACGTGGTTAGGTTGATAAGTATTAAAACGAATTTATTTATTAAGATTCAAAATTCTCCACAAAAACCCACAAAACGACATCCATATCAATTTTTTTCTTAAAAAGTGCATGTCCGCCATCTTGGATTTCAAAATAAATGTCGTTATCAAAACTTTAATTATTTAATTAATAATATTAATTATGTTGTTATTAATATTATTATTATTATTATTATTATTATTATTAGTGCTATGTTGTTTACTTTTTGAATTGGAATTTTGACGTGGAGCATTTGTTTTGATTTCATAGGTGACAATATTTTTGACAATATTATCTTTTTTGTTAAGGACCACGGCTAATTCAGATTGGCCGCCAACTCGTTTCACATAAAGATTTTACATCATTGTACAACTTTTCCAATAACTACAGGATATACCGCTCCCGATGACGTTTCAATCTCTCCTCTCGCTTGCACCCACGCGAAACGATCGCCCCTAAAAAAAGACCACGTCGAAAATCACTTTTTCTTTGATTAATTCCAGTGTTGCCTGTCTTCGGTGACAAAAATACCCAAATGTCATTTGTACAAGCAAAACACATAATCGCTTATACTCGGATTTTGCGAAAAGTCTGTATTTCGATTTTTTACAATTTCCCGAAAATCTTGAAATTTCCCTAAAAATGGGGAATTTTTTTTCCTCCAATCTATACCTCGAGCCTATACGTACAATCGCTTTATAGAAGCCGAATCGCTCCGATGTTGCCAACTTTGAGATACTTAACTTTTAAAATTGCGTTTTTTCGTACCTCTAACAAAACGGCCGCCACGACAGCCGCCATCTCGAATTTTTAAAAACCACTCCCATTCCGTCAAATTTCAGGATAATCATAGACGAAACCAGAAAAAAATAATTATTATCGATTTCCCGTTTCGGATCTGTGGCGCCGCGGTTCGGGGTCGAAAAATCAAAATTTTGAAAACGCTACGGCTCGGCCGCCATCTTGTTTTTCCAATTTTTTCCACATTTTCTGTTAATCATTTACTACTTTCTTCAAAGTTTGCAAAATTCAACAAAATCGGTTGGAAAACAACGGAGCTGCAAAAATCACCTCGACCGCCATCTTGTTTTTCCGAAATGTCATAATTTTTCCCCAGAGGGTTCCCAAATCCGAACACAACTCCCCTACATCACTATATCATTTTCCGTCTCTTTCTAGGAGAACAATTATGTCAATGAGTGAGTCAGTGAGTCAGTGGTAATCGAGCTATATATAGTATAAATAATAACTAGTGTTTTGCTCGGTGCGCGAGCTGCTTTAGCAGCTCGCGCACCGACGAGGTTAGGTTGACAAGTATTAAAACGAATTTATTTATTAAGATACGCAATTCACCACAAAAATCCACAAAACGACACCCATATCGATTTTTTTCTTAAAAAGTGCATGTCCGCCATCTTGGATTTCAAAATAAATGTCGTTATCAAAATCAGCACCCTGAAAAACCCTGAAAACGATATCCATATCATTTTTTGTAAAAACGGGGTAGTTGAGGTTAATAAGGTAGGGTGCGTGCTTGCGCGGACCACTAAAGTGGTCCGCGAGCATGCAGAGTTTGTTCCGCCGAGTAGACCTTCGGACCCTGATCATCTTTTGCCAAGAAACCACTCTTCCATCTTTTATACTTTCCGAGATAGACACCGACAAAGTTTGTATGGCGGCCATCTTGTTTTTCCAAATTTTTCCACTTTTTCTATTAATCGTTTACTACTTTCTTCAAAGATTGTGAGTTTCAACGAAATCGGTTGGAAAACAAAAGAGTTGCAAAAATCACGTCGGTCGCCATCTTGTTTTTCTGAAATGTCATAATTTTTCCCTACTTGCCTCCCCCACCCGAACATATCTCCTCTACATTATCGTATCGTTTTCCGTCTCTTTCTAGGAGAATGAGACATTCAATACTCGCCATACAAAATGTATGGGAAAATAAATTCCGCTATTTTGAATTTTTTTTCTATTCATCGAGTAGACCTTTCGATCCTGATCCTCTTTTGCCACGAAACCGCACCTCCATCTTTTATACCCTCCGAGCTGGACGCCGGCGAAATTTGTATGGCGGCCATCTTTTCTTCGCCATTTTGAATTTTTTTTCAGCTTTTTGGCAATTGGATGATGTCATGAATGACATTTGGTCGAGCACCCCCCACCTATCTTCAATACCTTGAGCGGACCCTTCACCCGTCTCCGACATCCTCGATCATCAGCTATTTCCAAATTTTTCCTCGATTTTTTTTTGTTTTCTATACGAAACCATCAGTGAAAAAAAAAAATTCATACAAAATTTTACAGGAGGAGTTTTTGGGGAAAATCTCGAAAATCTCCCCAAATGTGGCAACACTGTTTAAATATTTCGATACTGCTGGTTGAGTCACACAATCGATTCATACATGTCGACTTTCCAATATGTTGCCAACTGCCTCAAAAACGTGATCAAAATTTCGGAAAATTTAAGGAAAATACAAAATGGCCACCAACTCTTTTTGCAGAAGCAAATTAGATTATTTTACAACTTTCCCATTAACTAAAGGATATACCGCTCCGGATAACGTTTCAATCTCTCATCTCGCTCGCACCCATGCGAACCTATCGTCCCTGAAAAAAGACCATGTCGAAAATCACTTTTTCTTTGATGAATTCCAGTGTTGCCAGTCTCCGGCGACAAAAATACCCAAATGTCATTTGTACCAGCAAAACACATAATCGCTCATACTCGGATTTTGCACAAAGTCCTTATTTCGATTTTTTACAATTTCCCGAAAATCTTGAAATTTCCCTAAAAATGGGGTAATTTTTTCCCACCGATATATACCTCGAGTCTATACGTACAACCGCTTCATAGAAACCAAAACGGTCCGACGTCGTCGACTGGGAAAAAATTTAATTTTAAAATTGGGATTTTTGGTACCTCTAACTTAACGGCCGCCATGACAGCCGCCATCTTGAATTTTTAAAAACCACTCCCGTTTTGTCAAAATACAGGATAATCGTGGGCGAAACCAGAAAAAATAATTATCCTCGATTACCCCGTTTCGGATCTGTGGCGCCGCGGTTCGGGGTCGAAAAATGAAAATTTTGAAAACTCTCCAGCTCAGCCGCCATTTTGTTTTTCCAATTTTTTCTACCTTTTCTATTAACCGTTTACTACTTTCCTAAATAGTTGCGAGTTTAAACAAAATCGGTTGGAAAACAAAAGAGCTGCAAAAATCACGTCAGCCGCCATCTTGTTCTTTCGAAATGTCATAATTTTTCCCCAGTCATCTCCCTCACCTGAACACATCTCCCCTGCATCACTATATCATTTTCCGTCTCTTTCTAGGAGAACAATTGTATCAATGAGTCAGTGAGTCAGTGAGTGGTTATCGAGCTATATATAGTATAACTAGTTTTTGCTCGGTGCGCGAGCTGCTAAAGCAGCTCACGTGACGTGGTAAGGTTAACTTTATTATATAAAACCAAATTGATTTATTAAGATACAGAATTCACCCCGAAAAACCCCATAAAATGACAGGCATTTCTATTTTTTGTAGAAAATGTAAGTCCGCCATCTTGGATTTGAAAATAAATGTCATTATCAAAATCAGCACCCTGGAAAACCCTGAAAACGATATCCATATTATTTTTTGTAAATTAGGATAATAATTTAGTAGGGTGCGTGGGTGCGCGGACCACTAAAGTGGTCCGCGAGCATGCAGAGTTTGTTCCATTGAGTAGACCTTCGGAACCTGATCATCTTTTGCCAAGAAACCACTTTTCCATCTTTTATACCCTCCGAGATGGACACCGACGAAGTTTGTGTGGCGGCCATCTTGTTTTTCCAAATTTTTCCACTATTTTCATTAATCGTTTACTACTTTCTTCAAAGATTGTGAGTTTCAACGAAATCGGTTGGAAAACAAAAGAGTTACAAAAATCACTTAGGCCGCCATCTTGTTTTTCTGAAATGTCATAATTTTTCCCGACTCCCATCTTGCACCCGAACATATCTCCCGAACATCATCGTATCGTTTTCTGTTTTTTTCTAGGAGAATGAGACATTCGATATTCGCCATACAAAATGTATGGAAAAATAAATTCCGCCATTTTGAATTTTTTTTCTATTCATCGAGTAGACTTCTGGATCCTGATCCTCTTTTGCCAAGAAACCACACTTCCATCTTTTATACCCTCCGAGCTGGACACCGGCGAAATTTGTATGGCGGCCATCTTTTCTTCGCCATTTTGAATTTTTTTTCAGCTTTTTGGCAATTGGATGACGTCGTGAATGACATTTGCTCGAGCACCCCCCACCTATCTTCAATACCTTAAGCGGGCCCTCCACCCGTCTCCGAAACCCTCAATCATCAGCTCTCTCCATAATTTTGGATTACTAACTTTTTGTTTTCTATACGACACCATCAGTGAAAAAAAAAATTTTCATACAAAATTTTACAGGAGTTTCTTAGTTGAAAATCTCGAAAATCTCCCCAAAAGTGGCAACACCGGTTGCATATCTCCATACTGCCAGCCGAGATACACAATCGATTCATACATATTGACTTTCCAAAATGTTGCCAACTGCCTCAAAAACGTGGTCAAAATTTCGAAAAACTAAAAAAAATACAAAATGGCCGCCAACTCGTTTCACAGAAAGATTTTAGTCGGTTTCATAATTTTCCTATTAACTACAGGATATACCGCTCCCGATGACGTTTCAATCTCTCATCTCGTTCGCACCCAGGCGAACCGATCGCCCCTAAAAAAGACCATGCCGAAAATCACTTTTTCTTTTATAAATTCCAGTGTTGCTAGTCTCCGGCGACAAAAATACCCAAATGTCATTTGTACGAGCAAAACACGTAATCGCTCATACTGGGATTTTGCGAAAAGTGCGTATTTCGATTTTTTACAATTTCCCGAAAATCTCGAAATTTCCCGAAAAATGGAGTAATTTTTTTCCTCCAATCTATACTTCGAGCCTATACGTACAATCGCTTGATAGAAGCCGAATCGCTCCGATGTTGCCAACTTTGAGATATTTAACTTTTAAAATTGCGTTTTTTCGTACCTCAAACAAAACGGCCGCCATGACAGCCGCCATCTTGAATTTTTAAAAACCACTCCCGTTTTGTCAAAATACAGGATAATCGTGGGCGAAACCAAAAAAAATAATTATCCTCGATTACCCCGTCTCGGATCTGTGGCGCCGCGGTTCGGGGTCGAAAAATCAAAAATTTTAAAACGCTACGGCTCGGCCGCCATTTTGTTTTTCCAATTTTTTCCACATTTCCTTTTAACCGTTTACTACTTACTTCAAAGTTTGCAAAATTCAACGAAATCGGTTGGAAAACAACGGAGCTGCAAAAATCACCTCGGCCGCCATCTTGTTTTTCCGAAATGTCATAATTTTTCCCCAGAGGGTTCCCGAAACCGAACACAACTCCCCCACATCATTATATCATTTTCCGTCTCCTTCTAGGAGAACAATTATGTCAATGAGTGAGTGAGTCAGTCAGTGGTAATCGAGCTATATATAGTATAACTAGTGTTTTGCTCGGTGCGCGAGCTGCTAAAGCAGCTCGCGTGACGTGGTTAGGTTGATAAGTATTAAAACGAATTTATTTATTAAGATTCAAAATTCACCCCAAAAACACCATAAAACGACACCCATATCGATTTTTTTCTTAAAAAATGCATGACCGCCATCTTGGATTTCAAAATAAATGTCGTTATCAAAATCAGCGCCCTGGAAAACTCCGAAAACGACATCCATATCATTTTTTTTTAAAATGGGGTAGTTGAGGTTAATAAAGTAGGGTGCGTGGGTGCGCGGACCACTAAAGTGGTCCGCGAGCATGCAGAGTTTGTTCCACCGAGTAGACCTTCGGACCCTGATCATCTTTTGCCAAGAAACCATTCTTCCATCTTTTATAGCCTCCGAGATAGACACCGACGAAATTTGTACGGCGGCCATCTTGTTTTTCCAAAATTTTCCACTTTTTCTATTAATCGTTTACTATTTTCTTCAAAGATTGCGAGTTTCAACGAAATCGGTTGGAAAACAAAAGAGTTACAAAAATCATATAGGCCGCCATCTTGTTTTTTTGAAATGTCATAATTTTTCCCGATTTCCATCCCACACCCGAACATATCTCCCATACATCAATTTATCGTTTTCCGTCTCTTTCTAGGAGAATGAGACATTGAATATTCGCCATACATTTTCTATGGGAAAATAAATTCCGCCATTTTGAATTTTTTTTTTTCTATTCATCGAGTAGACCTTCGAATTCTGATTATCCTTTGCCAAGAAACCACTCTTCCATCTTTTATACTCTCCGAGAGGGACACCGACGAAATTTGTACGGCCACCATCTTGTTTTTCCAATTTTTTTCACTTTTTTAACTACATTTTTTCACTACATTCTTCAAAAAGTGCGAGTTTCAATGAAATCGGTTGGAAAACAAAAAGTTGCAAAAATCATGTCGGTCGCCATCTTGTTTTTCCGAAAAGTCATAATTTTTCCCTACTCATATTCCGTACACAAACATATGTCCCATACATTAATTTATCGTTTTCTTTCTCTTTCTAGGAGAACAATTATGTCAATGAGACATTCAATATTCGCCATACATTTTCTACGAGAATCTAAATTCCGCCATTTTGAATTTTTTTCTATTCATTGAGTAGACCTTCGGACCCTGATCATCTTTTGCCAAGAAACCACTCTTCCATCTTTTATAGCCTCCGAGATAGACACCGACGAAATTTGTACGGCGGCCATCTTGTTTTTTCAAAATTTTCCACTTTTTCTATTAATCGTTTACTACATTCTTCAAAGATTGCGAGTTTCAACGAAATCGGTTGGAAAACAATAGAGTTGCAAAAATCACGTCGGTCGCCATCTTGTTTTTCTGAAATGTCATAATTTTTCCCTACTCGCCTCCCCCACCCAAACACATCTCCCCTACATTATCGTATCATTTTCCGGCTCTTTCTAGGAGAATGAGACATTCAATATTCGCCATACATTTTCTATGGGAAAAAAAAATCCGCCATTTTGATTTTTTTTTCTATTCATCGATTAGACCTTTGGATCCTGATCCTCTTTTGCCACGAAACCGCACCTCCATTTTTTATACCCTCCGAGCTGGACACCGGCGAAATTTGTATGGCGGCCATCTTTTCTTCACCATTTTGAATTTTTTTTCAGCTTTTTGGCAATTGGATGATGTCACGAATGACATTTGCTCGAGCACCCCCCACCTATCTTCAATACCTTAAGCGGGCCCTCCACCCGTCTCCGAAACCCTCAATCATCAGCTCTCTCCATAATTTTGGCTTACTAAGTTTTTGTTCTCTATACGACACCATCAGTGAAAAAAAAATTTTTCATACAAAATTTTACAGGAGTTTCTTAGTTGAAATTCTCGAAAATCTCCCCAAAAGTGGCAACACCGGTTGCATATCTCCATACTGCCAGCCGAGATACACAATCGATTCATACATATTGACTTTCCAAAATGTTGCCAACTGCCTCAAAAACGTGATCAAAATTTCGAAAAATTCAAAAAATTACAAAATGGCCGCCAACTCGTTTTGCAGAAATAAATTACATCGTTGTACAACTTTCCCATTAACTACAGGATATACCGCTCCCGATGACGTTTCAATCTTTCATCTCGCTCGCACCCACGCGAAATGATCGTCCCTGAAAAAAGACAATGTCGAAAATCACTTTTGCTTCGATAAATTCCAGTGTTGCCAGTCCTCGGCGACGAAAATACCTAAATGTCATTTGCACGAGCAAAACACGTAATCGCTCATACTCGAATTTTGCAAAAAGTCCGTATTTCGATTTTTTTCAATTTCCCGAAAATCTTGAAATTTCCCCAAAAAATGGGGTAATTTTTTTCCTCATATCTATACCTCGAGCCTATACGTACAATCGCTTGATAGAAGCCGAATCGCTCCGATGTTGCCAACTTTGAGATATTTAACTTTTAAAATTGCGTTTTTTCGTACCTCTAATATAATGGCCGCCACGACAGCCGCCATCTTGAATTTTTAAAAACCACTCCCATTCCGTCAAAATTCAGGATAATCGTAGACAAAACCAGAAAAAAATTATTAGTTTCAATTTCCCGTTTTGGATCTGTGGCGCCGCGGTTCGGGGTCGAAAAATCGAAATTTTCAAAACGCTACGGCTCGGCCGCCATCTTGTTTTTCCAATTTTTTCCACATTTCCCATTAATCGTTTACTATTTTCTTCAAAGATTGCAAAATTCAACGAAATCGGTTGGAAAACAACGGAGCTGCAAAAATCACCTCGGCCGCCATCTTGTTTTTCCGAAATGTCATAATTTTTCCCCAGAGGGTTCCCGAAACCAAACACAACTCCCCCACATCATTATATCATTTTCCGTCTCCTTCTAGGAGAACAATTATGTCAATGAGTGAGTGAGTCAGTCAGTGGTAATCGAGCTATATATAGTATAACTAGTGTTTTGCTCGGTGCGCGAGCTGCTAAAGCAGCTCGCGTGACGTGGTTATGTTGACTTTATTATATTTAACCAAATTTATTTATTAAGATACACAATTCACCACAAAAACACATAAAACCCACACCCATATCAATTTTTTCTTAAAAAGTGCATGTCCACCAGCTTGGATCTAAAAATGAATGTCATTATCAAAATCAGCACCCTGGAAAACTCTGAAAACGACATCCATATCATTTTTTGTAAAAACGGGGTAGTTGAGGTTAATAAAGTAGGGTGCGTGGGTGCGCGGACCACTAAAGTGGTCCGCGAGCATGTAGAGTTTGTTTCATTGAGTAGACCTCCGGATCCTGATCATATTTTGCCAAGAAACCACTCTTCCATCTTTTATAGCCTCCGAGATAGACACCGACGAAATTTGTACGGCGGCCATCTTGTTTTTCCAAAATTTTCCACTTTTTCTATTAATCATTTACTACTTTCTTCAAAGATTGCGAGTTTCAACGAAATCGGTTGGAAAACAAAAGAGTTGCAAAAATCATATAGGCCGCCATCTTGTTTTTCTGAAATGTCATAATTTTTCCGTACTCATATCGCGCATCCGAACATATCTCCCATACATCAATGTATCGTTTTCCGTCTCTTTCTAGGAGAATGAGACATTCAATATTCGCCATACATTTTCTATGGGAAAATAAATTCCGCCATTTTGAATTTTTTTTCTATTCATCAAGTAGACCTTCGGACCCTGATCATCTCATGCCAAGAAACCGCACCTCCATCTTTTATACCCTCCGAGCTGGACGCCGGCGAAATTTGTATGGCGGCCATCTTTTTTTCGCCATTTTGAATTTTTTTTTAGCTTTTTGGCAATTGGATGACGTCATGAATGACATTTGCTCGAGCACCTCCCACCTATCTTCAATACCTTAAGCGGGCCCTCCACCCGTCTCCGAAACCCTCAATCATCAGCTCTCTCCATAATTTTGGCTTACTAACTTCTTGTTTTCTATACGACATCATCAGTGAAAAAAAAATTTTTCATACAAAATTTTACAGGAGTTTATTAGTTGAAAATCTCGAAAATCTCCCCAAAAGTGGCAACACCGGTTGCATATCTCCATACTGCCAGCCGAGATACACAATCGATTTATACATATCGACTTTCCAAAATGTTGCCAACTGCGTCAAAAACGTGATCAAAATTTCGAAAAATTTAAAAAAATACAAAATGGCCGCCAACTCGTTTCACAGAAAGATTTTACATGGTTTCATAATTTTCCTATTAACTACAGGATATACCGCTCCCGATGACGTTTCAATCTTTCCTCTCGCTCGCACCCACGCGAAAGAGGATACCGTGAAAAAGACCGTGTCGAAAATCACTTTTAATTTGATAAATTCCAGTGTTGCCAGTCTCCGGTGACAAAAATACCCAAATGTCATTTGTACGAGCAAAACACGTAATCGCTCATACTCTGATTTTGCTAAAAGTGCGTATTTCGATTTTTTACAATTTCCCGAAAATCTTGAAATTTCCCTAAAAATGGGGTAATTTTTTCCCACCGATCTATACCCCGAGCCTACACGTACAATCGCTTCATAGAAGCCGAATCACTCCGATGTTGCCAACTTTGAGATATTTATCTTTTAAAATTGCGTTTTTTCGTACCTCTAACATAATGGCCGCCACGACAGCCGCCATCTTGAATTTTTAAAAATCACTCCCATTTTGTCAAAATAGAGGATAATCGTCGGCGAAACCAAAAAAAAAATATTATCCTCGATTACCCCGTCTCGGATCTGTGGCGCCGCGGTTCGGGGTCGAAAAATCAAAATTTTCAAAACGCTGCGGCTGGGCCGCCATCTTGTTTTTCCAATTTTTTCTACATTTTCTATTAACCGTTTACTACTTTCTTTAAAGATTGCAAAACTCAACGAAATCGGTTGGAAAACAACGGAGCTGCAAAAATCACCTCGGCCGCCATCTTGTTTTTCTGAAATGTCATAATTTTTCCCCAGAGGGTTCCCCAAACCAAACACAATTCCCCTACATCATTATATCATTTTCCGTCTCTTTCTAGGAGAACAATTATGTCAATGAGTCAGTCAGTGAGTCAGTGGTAATCGAGCTATATATAGTATAATAACTAGTGTTTTGCTCGGTGCGCGAGCTGCTAAAGCAGCTCGCGTGACGTGGTAATGTTTAGCTTTATTGTATTCAACCGAATCGAGTTATTAAAATACACAATTCACCCCGAAATTCACCATAAAAAGACACCCATATCGATTTTTTTCTTAAAAAAGGCATGTCCGCCATCTTGGATTTCAAAATAAATGTCGTTATCAAAATCAGCCCCTGGAAAACTCTGAAAACGACATCCATATCATTTTTTGTAAAAACGGGGTAGTTGAGGGTAATATAGTAGGGTGCGTGGGTGCGCGGACCACTAAAGTGGTCCGCGAGCATGCAGAGTTTGTTCCATCGAGTAGACTTTCGGACCCTGATCATCTTTTGCCAAGAAACCATTCTTCCATCTTTTATAGCCTCCGAGATAGACACCGACGAAATTCGTACGGCGGCCATCTTGTTTTTCCAAAATTTTCCACTTTTTCTATTAATCGTTTACTACATTCTTCAAAGATTGCAAGTTTCAACGAAATCGGTTGGAAAACAAAAGAGTTGCAAAAATCATATAGGCCGCCATCTTGTTTTTCTGAAATGTCATAATTTTTCCCTACTCATATCGCGCTTCAAAACATATCTCCCCTACATTATCGTATCGTTTTCCGTCTCTTTCTAGGAGAATGAGACATTCAATATTCGCCATACAAAATGTATGAGAAAATAAATTCCGCCATTTTGAATTTTTTTTCTATTCATCGAGTAGACCTTTGGATCCTGATCCTCTTTTGCCAAGAAACCGCACCTCCATCTTTTATACCCTCCGAGGAGGACGCCGGCGAAATTTGTATGGCGGCCATCTTTTCTTCGCCATTTTGAAATTTTTTTCAGCTTTTTGGCAATTGGATGATGTCATGAATGACATTTGCTCGAGCACCCCCCACCTATCTTCAATACCTTAAGCGGGCCCTCCACCCGTCTCCGAAACCCTCAATCATCAGCTCTCTCCATAATTTTGGCTTACTAACTTTTTGTTTTCTATACGACACCATCAGTGAAAAAAAAATTTTTCATACAAAATTTTACAGGAGTTTTCTAGTTGAAAATCTCGAAAATCTCCCCAAAAGTGGCAACACCGGTTGCATATCTCCATACTGCAAGCCGAGATACACAATCGATTCATACATTCTGACTTTCCAAAATGTTGCCAACTGCCTCAAAAACGTAATCAAAATTTCGAAAAGTAAAAAAAAATACAAAATGGCCGCCAACTCGTTTCACAGAAAAATTTTACACCGTTTCATAATTTTCCTATTAACTACAGGATATACCGCTCCCGATGACGTTTCAATCTTTCCTCTCGCTTGCACCCACGCGAAAGGGGATACCGTGAAAAAGACCGTGTCGAAAATCACTTTTACTTTGATAAATTCCAGTGTTGCCAGTCTCCGGTGACAAAAATACCCAAATTTCATTTGTACGAGCAAAACACTTAATCGCTCATACTCGGATTTTGCGAAAAGTCCGTATTTCGATTTTTTACATTTTCGCAAAAATCTTGAAATTTCCCGAAAAATGGGGTAATTTTTCCCCACCAATCTATACATCGAGTCTATACGTACAATCGCTTCATAGAAACCGAATCGCTCCAATGTTGCCAACTTTGAGATATTTAACTTTTAAAGTTGCGTTTTTTCGTACCTCTAACATAACGGCCGCCATGACAGCCGCCATCTTGAATTTTTAGAAACTACTCCCATTCATTCATTCAAAACACAGGATAATCGTGGGCGAAACCAGAAAAAATAATTATCCTCGATTACCCCGTCTTGGATCTGTGGCGCCGCGGTTCGGGGTCGAAAATTCAAAATTTTCAAAACGCTACGGTTCGGCCGCCATCTTGTTTTTCCAATTTTTTTCACATTTTCTATTAACCGTTTACTACTTTCTTCAAAGATTGCAAAATTCAACGAAATCGGTTGGAAAACAACGGAGCTGCAAAAATCACATCGGCCGCCATCTTGTTTTTCTGAAATGTCATAATTTTTCCCCAGAGGGTTCCCGAATCCGAACACAACTCCCCTACATCATTATATCATTTTCCGTCTCTTTCTAGGAGAACAATTATGTCAATGAGTGAGTCAGTGAGTGGTAATCGAGCTATATATAGTATAACTAGTGTTTTGCTCGGTGCGCGAGCTGCTAAAGCAGCTCTCGTGACGTAGTTAGGTTTATGAGTTGTATTAAACCGATTTTTTTTATTAAGATACACAAATTACCCCGAAAACCCCATAAAACGACACCTATATCAATTTTTTTCTTAAAAAGTGCATGCCCGCCATCTTGGATTTCAAAATAAATGTCATTATCAAAATTAGCGCTCTGGAAACCTCTGAAAACGACATCCCTATCATTTTTTGTAAAAACGGGGTAGTTGAGGTTAACCCATTATAGCCTGAATTATTTTAAGGTCTCAGAATTGAGTTTTTCATTGATATGTTGTTATTATGGACCCTATTAGTGAGATCTAATCATCAGAATTTTGGTGCAAGTCTTACTTCTGGAAATAACCATGGATGCTGCATGGCACCGCTAGGTTCCTACCGTGTCTTTTCAAATGTCTCATAAATTTCTTATAACTGATTGTTACCAAAATATTCTTCCACAATTTGATAAGAATTATTAAGGTATTAGCTCTTGTATAGTTCAAGGTTCGTAATTGATTAAAAGATCCAATATATTACATGAACATTTACATATATTTCCATAAAATTACATATTATTTGTAGGAAGCTTGTAGGTTGCAGGGTGCACAGAGCCCCACGATGCATTTATTGCACTGTAGTCTAGTCTGACTGTGACAATAGTGTAACCCACTTGCGACATGACTCGCTGGGTACCAATAAATGATTTCTGCTGTCATAACATATGCTGTCAGACCCGATTGCCAGTATTTTTTAGATGTTTTTGCTTGGTGTTTGAAGCTGTAGACGCCCACCACGTCGTGGCGTATTTTTTAACTGAAATAGGTATGAACAGAATATGTAGAGCCTAGCACCACTTCACATCTAGCATTGAGTTGCCAACCAGTGGGATTATTTATGAAACCACCCTTATCTTTGTCAGATTGGATTATAGGGTCTGGAGCTTTAATTTATAGCAATTGAGGCTTGAGTTCATCGTCTTCTTCTAGTATAGCAAGTGCCTCATGTACAATCTTCATTGAAACAAAAAGCCATTACATAAGGAATAACCAAAGAAAATACATAAATTAGATTTTTAGTATACATAATAAAAAGACAACATAATGACCTAGCGGTGCCGTACGGCATCCATATATTTTAACATGCCATAATCCAAACAATAAAACAAAATACGACAGTTTTAGGATATGAACAAGTCAATGCAAGGTTTGGCATCAAGTGTAAATGAATAAAAGTGTTACATTACTCAAAATAAAAAAAATATGATCCCCTTACTAGAATGTTGCATCCATTATTGGCAGCAATTTCACATCACTGATTTACAGATGCTCGTGCAGGTCACAAAAAGCTTATGAGACAAAACAAAGTAAATGGAGTAATGGCTATGTCCCTCTAGCATAGCATTGACAACAAACCACTTGACTTCACCTCTTATTACAAGGACAGGGCCCGACAATTTAAACATACGAAATTGGGTGCCATATGGCACCGCTAGGCTATAATGGGTTAATAAAGTAGGGTGCGTGGGTGCGCGGACCACTAAAGTGGTCCGCGAGCATGCAGAGTTTGTTCCACCGAGTAGACCTTCAGACCCTGATCATCTTTTGCCAAGAAACCACTCTTCCATCTTTTATAGCCTCCGAGATAGACACCGACAAAATTTGTACGGCGGCCATCTTGTTTTTCCAAAATTTTCCACTTTTTCTATTAATCGTTTGGTACTTTCTTCAAAGATTGTGAGTTTCAACGAAATCGGTCGAAAAACAATAGAGTTGCAAAAATCATATAGGCCGCCATCTTGTTTTTCTGAAATGTCGTAATTTTTCCCTACTCGCCTCCCCCACCCAAACACATCTCCTCTACATTATTGTATCGTTTTTTGTCTCTTTCCAGTAGAATGAGACATCCAATATTCGTCATACATTTTCTAAGGGAAAAAAAAATCCGCCATTTTGATTTTTTTTCTATTCATCGAGTAGACCTTTAGATCCTGATCATCTTCTTCCAAGAAACCCCATTTCCATCTTTTATACCCTTAGAGCTGGACACCGGCGAAATTTGTATGGCGGCCATCTTTTCTTCGCCATTTTGAATTTTTTTTCAGCTTTTTGGCAATTGGATGATGTCATGAATGACATTTGCTCGAGCACCCCCCACCTATCTTCAATACCTTAAGCGGGCCCTTCACCCGTCTCCGATATCCTCAATCATCAGCTCTCTCCATAATTTTGGCTTACTAAGTTTTTGTTTTCTATATAACACCATCAGTGAAAAAAAAATTTTTCATACAAAATTTTACAGGAGTTTCTTAGTCGAAAATCTCGAAAATCTCCCCAAAAGTGGCAACACCGGTTGCATATCTCGATACTGCCAGCCGAGATACACAATCGATTCATACATATTGACTTTCCAAAATGTTGCCAACTGCCTCAAAAACGTGGTCAAAATTTCGAAAAATGAAAAAAAATACAAAATGGCCGCCAACTCGTTTCACAGAAAAATTTTACACGGTTTCATAATTTTCCTATTAACTACAGGATATACCGCGCCCGATGACGTTTCAATCTCTCCTCTCGCTCGCACCCACGCGAAAGGGGATACCGTGAAAAAGACCGTGTCGAAAATCACTTTTACTTTGATAAATTCCAGTGTTGCCAGTCTCCGGTGACAAAAATACCCAAATGTCATTTGTACGAGCAAAACACATAATCACTCATACTCGGATTTTGCTAAAAGTGCGTATTTCTATTTTTTACAATTTCCCGAAAATCTTGAAATTTCCCTAAAAGTGGGGTAATTTTTTTCCTCCAATCTATACCCCGAGTCTATACGTACAATCGCTTGATAGAAGCCGAATCGCTCCGATGTTGCTTGCAACTTTGAGATATTCGAATTTTAAAATTGCGTTTTTTCGTACCTCGAACAAAACGGCCGCCATGACAGCCGCCATCTTGAATTTTTAGAAACAACTCCCGTTCTGTCAAAATACAGGATAATCATGGGCGAAACACGAAAAAATAATTATCCTCGACTTCTCCGTCTTGGATCAGTGGCGCCGCGGTTAGGGATCGAAAAATGAAAATTTTGAAAACACTCCAGCTCGGCCACCATCTTGTTTTTCCAATTTTTTTCACATTTTCTATTAACCGTTTACTACTTTCTTCAAAGATTGCGAAATTCGACAAAATCGGTTGGAAAACAACGGAGCTGCAAAAATCACCTCGGCCGCCATCTTGTTTTTCCGAAATGTCATAATTTTTCCCCAGAGGGTTCCTGAAACCGAACACAACTCCCCTACATCACTATATCATTTTCCTTCTCTTTCTAGGAGAACAATTATGTCAATGAGTGAGTCAGTGAGTCAGTGGTAATCGAGCTATATATAGTATAACTAGTATTTTGCTCGGTGCGCGAGCTGCTAAAGCAGCTCGCGTGACGTGGTTAGGTTTATGAGTTGTATTAAACCGATTTTTTTATTAAGATACACAAATTACCCCGAAAACCCCATAAAACGACACTTATATCAATTTTTTTCTTAAAAAGTGCACGCCCGCCATCTTGGATTTAAAAATAAATGTCGTTATCAAAATCAGCACCCTGGAAAACTCTGAAAACAACATCCATATCATTTTTTGTAAAAACGGGGTAGTTGAGGTTAATAAAGTAGGGTGCGTGGGTGCGCGGACCACTAAAGTGGTCCGCGAGCATGCAGAGTTTGTTTCACCGAGTAGACCTTCGGACCCTGATCATCTTTTGCCAAGAAACCACTCTTCCATCTTTTATAGCCTCCGAGATAGACACCGACGAAATTTGTACGGCGGCCATCTTGTTTTTCCAAAATTTTCCACTTTTTCTATTAATCGTTTACTACATTCTTCAAAGATTGCGAGTTTCAACGAAATCGGTTGGAAAACAAAAGAGTCGCAAAAATCATACAGGCCGCCATCTTGTTTTTCTGAAATGTCATAATTTTTGCCCTACTCGCCTCCCCCACCCAAACACATCTCCCCTACATTATTGTATCGTTTTCCGTCTCTTTCTAGGAGAATGAGACATTCAATATTCGCCATACAAAATGTATGTAAAAATAAATTCCGCCATTTTGAATTTTTTTTCTATTAATCGAGTAGACCTTCGGACCCTGATCATCTCTTGCCAAGAAACCACACTTCCATCTTTTATACCCTCCGAGCTGGACGCCGGCAAAATTTGTATGGCGGCCATCTTTTTTTCGCCATTTTGAATTTTTTTTCAGCTTTTTGGCAATTGGATGACGTCATAAATGACATTTGGTCGAGCACCCCCCACCTATCTTCAATACCTTGAGCGGACCCATCACCCGTCTCCGACATCCTCGATCATCAGCTATTTCCAAATTTTTCCTCGATTTTTTTTTTGTTTTCTATACGAAACCATCAGTGGGAAAAAAAATTTCATACAAAATTTTACAGGAGGAGTTTTTGGGGAGAATCTCGAAAATCTCCCCAAATGTGGCAACACTGTTTACATATTTCGATACTGCTGGTTGAGTCACACAATCGATTTATACATGTCGACTTTCCAAAATGTTGCCAACTGCCTCAAAAACGTGATCAAAATTTCGAAAAATTAAAAAAAATACAAAATGGCCGCCAACTCGTTTCACAGAAAGATTTTACACGGTTTCATAATTTTCCTATTAACTACAGGATATACCGCGCCCGATGACGTTTCAATCTTTCCTCTCGCTCGCACCCACGCGAAAGGGGATACCGTGAAAAAGACCGTGTCGAAAATCACTTTTACTTTGATAAATTCCAGTGTTGCCAGCCTCCGGCAGTAAAAATACCCAAATGTCATTTGTACGAGCAAAACACGTAATCGCTCATACTTGAGTTTTGCTAAAAGTGCGTATTTCGATTTTTTACAATTTCCCGAAAATCTTGAAATTTCCCTAAAAATGGGGTAATTTTTTCCCACCGATCTATACCTCGAATCTATACGTACAACCGCTTCATAGAAGTCGAATCGCTCCGATGTTGCCAACTTTGAGATATATAACTTTTAAAATTGCATTTTTTCGTACCTCGAACAAAACGGCCGCCATGACAGCCGCCATCTTGAATTTTTTAAAACCACTCCCGTTCTGTCAAAATACAGGATAAACGTGGGCGAAACACGAAAAAATAGTTATCCTCGACTACCCCGTCTTGGATCTGTGGCGCCGCGGTTCGGGGTCGAAAATTCAAAATTTTCAAAACGCTACGGTTCGGCCGCCATCTTGTTTTTCCAATTTTTTTCACATTTTCTATTAACCGTTTACTACTTTCTTCAAAGATTGCAAAATTCAACGAAATCGGTTGGAAAACAACGGAGCTGCAAAAATCACGTCGGCCGCCATCTTGTTTTTCCGAAATGTCATAATTTTTCCCCAAAGGGTTCCCGAAACCGAACACAACTCCCCTACATCATTATATCATTTTCCGTCTCTTTCTAGGAGAACAATTATGTCAATGAGTCAGTCAGTGAGTGGTAATCGAGCTATATATAGTATAATAATAACTAGTATTTTGCTCGGTGCGCGAGCTGCTAAAGCAGCTCGCGTGACGTGGTTAGGTTTATGAGTTGTATTAAACCGATTTTTTTTATTAAGATACACAAATTACCCCGAAAACCCCATAAAACGACACTTATATCAATTTTTTTCTTAAAAACTGCACGCCCGCCATCTTGGATTTAAAAATAAATGTCGTTATCAAAATCAGCACCCTGGAAAACTCTGAAAACAACATCCATATCATTTTTTGTAAAAACGGGGTAGTTGAGGTTAATAAAGTAGGGTGCGTGGGTGCGCGGACCACTAAAGTGGTCATAATTTTTGCCCTACTCGCCTCCCCCACCCAAACACATCTCCCCTACATTATTGTATCGTTTTCTGTCTCTTTCTAGGAGAATGAGACATTCAATATTCGCCATACAAAATGTATGGGAAAATAAATTCCGCCATTTTGAATTTTTTTTCTATTCATCGAGTAGACCTTTGGATCCTGATCCTCTTTTGCCAAGAAACCGCACCTCCATCTTTTATACCCTCCGAGCTGGACGCCGGCGAAATTTGTATGGCGGCCATCTTTTCTTCGCTATTTTGAATTTTTTTTCAGCTTTTTGGCAATTGGATGATGTCATGAATGACATTTGGTCGAGCACCCCCCACCTATCTTCAATACCTTGAGCGGACCCTTCACCCGTCTCCGACATCCTCGATCATCAGCTCTCTCCATAATTTTGGCTTACTAAGTTTTTGTTTTCTATACGACAGCATCAGTGAAAAAAAAATTTTTCATACAAAATTTTACAGGAGTTTCTTAGTTGAAAATCTCGAAAATCTCCCCAAAAGTGGCAACACCGGTTGCATATCTCCATACTGCCAGCCGAGATACACAATCGATTCGTACATATTGACTTTCCAAAATGTTGCCAACTGCCTCAAAAACGTGATCAAAATTTCGAAAAATTAAAAAAAATACAAAATGGCCGCCAACTCATTTCACAGAAAGATTTTACACGGTTTCATAATTTTCCTATTAACTACAGGACATACTGCTTCCGATGACGTTTCAATCTTTCCTCTCGCTCGCACCCACGCGAAAGGGGATACCGTGAAATAGACCGTGTCGAAAATCACTTTTACTTTGATAAATTCCAGTGTTGCCAGTCTCCGGTGACAAAAATACCCAAATGTCATTTGTACGAGCAAAACACGTAATCACTCATACTCGGATTTTGCTAAAAGTGCGTATTTCTATTTTTTACAATTTCCCGAAAATCTTGAATTTTCCCTAAAAATGGGGTAATTTTTTCCCACCGATCTATACCGCGAGTCAATACGTACAACCGCTTCATAGAAGCCGAATCGCTCCGATGTCGCCAACTTTGAGATATTTAACTTTTAAAATTGCGTTTTTTCGTACCTCGAACAAAACGGCCGCCATGACAGCCGCCATCTTGAATTTTTTTAAATCACTCCCGTTTCGTCAAAATACAGGATAATCGTGGGAGAAACCAAGAAAAATAATTATCCTCGAGTACCCCGTTTCGGATCTGTGGCGCCGCGGTTCGGGGTCGAAAAATGAAAATTTTGAAAACGCTACGGCTCGGCCGCCATCTTGTTTTTCCAATTTTTTCCACATTTTCTGTTAATCATTTACTACTTTCTACAAAGTTTGCAAAATTCAACAAAATCGATTGGAAAACAACGGAGCTGCAAAAATCACATCGGCCGCCATCTTGTTTTTCTGAAATGTCATAATTTTTCCCCAGTCGAATCCCCCATCCGAACACAACTCCCCTTCATCACTATATCATTTTCCGTCTCTTTCTAGGAGAACAATTATGTCAATGAGTCAGTGAGTGAGTGGTAATTGAGCTATATATAGTATAACTAGTTTTTGCTCGGTGCGCGAGCTGCTAAAGCAGCTCACGTGACGTGGTTGGGTTGACAAGTATTAAAACGATAGTATTTATTAAGATACAAAATTAACTGCGAAAACACAATAAAACGACACCCATATCGATTTTTTCTTAAAAAATGCATGTCCGCCATCTTGGATTTCAAAATAAATGTCGTTATCAAAATGAGCAACCTGGAAAACTCTGAAAACGACATCCATATCATTTTTTGTAAAAACGGGGTAGTTGAGGTTAATAAAGTAGGGTGCGTGGGTGCGCGGACCACTAAAGTGGTCCGCGAGCATGCAGAGTTTGTTCCACCGAGTAGACCTTCGGACCCTAATCATCTTTTGCCAAGAAACCACTTTTCCATCTTTTATATTCTCCGAGATAGACACCGACGAAATTTGTACGGCGGCCATCTTGTTTTTCCAAAATTTTCCACTTTTTCTATTGATCGTTTACTACATTCTTTAAAGATTGCGAGTTTCAACGAAATCGGTTGGAAAACAAAAGAGTTGCAAAAATCATATAGGCCGCCATCTTGTTTTTCTGAAATGTCGTAATTTTTCCCTACTCATATCGCGCACCAAAACATATCTCCCCTACATTATCGTATCGTTATCCGTCTCTTTCTAGGAGAATGAGGCATTCAATATTCGCCATACAAAATGTATGGAAAATTAAATTCCGCCATTTTGAATTTTTTTTCTATTCATCGAGTAAACCTTTGGATCCTGATCCTCTTTTGCCAAGAAACCGCACCTCCATCTTTTATACCCTCCGAGCTGGACGCCGGCGAAATTAGTATGGCGGCCATCTTTTTTTCGCCATTTTGATTTTTTTTTCAGCTTTTTGGCAATTGGATGACGTCATGAATGACATTTGCTCGAGCACCCCCCACCTATCTTCAATACCTTAAGCGGACCCTTCACCCGTCTCCGATATCCTCAATCATCAGCTCTCTCCATAATTTTGGCTTACTAACTTTTTGTTTTCTATACGATACCATCAGTGGAAAAAAAAATTTACATACAAAATTTTACAGGAGTTTTCTAGTTGAAAATCTCGAAAATCTCCCCAAATGTGGCAACACCGGTTGCATATCTCCATACTGCCAGCCGAGATACACAATCGATTCATACATATTGACTTTCCAAAATGTTGCCAACTGCCTCAAAAACGTGATCAAAATTTCGAAAAATTAAAAAAAATACAAAATGGCCGCCAACTCGTGTCATAGAAAGATTTTACACGGTTTCATAATTTTCCTATTAACTACAGGATATACCGCTCCCGATGACGTTTCAATCTCTCCTCTCACTCGTACCCACGCGAAAGGGGATTCCGTGAAAAAGACCACGTCGAAAATCACTTTTTCTTTGATAAATTCCAGTGTTGCCAGTCTTCGGCGACAAAAATACCCAAATGTCATTTGTACAATCAAAACACGTAATCGCTCATACTCGCATTTTGCGAAAAGTCCGTATTTCGATTTTTTACAATTTCCCGAAAATCTTGAAATTTCCCTAAAAATGGGGTAATTTTTTTCCTCCAATCTATACCTCGAGCCTATACGTACAATAGCTTCATGGAAACAAAAACGGTCCGATGTTGCCAACTTTGAGATATTTAACTTTTAAAATTGCGTTTTTTCGTACCTCTAACATAATGGCCGCCACGACAGCCGTTATCTTGAATTTTTAAAAATCACTCCCATTTTGTCAAAATAGAGGATAATCGTGGGCGAAACCAAAAAAAAATATTATCCTCGATTACCCCGTCTTGGATCTGTGGCGCCGCGGCTCGGGGTCGAAAAATCAAAATTTTCAAAACGCTGCGGCTCGGCCGCCATCTTGTTTTTCCAATTTTTTCTACATTTTCTATTAACCGTTTACTACTTTCTTTAAAGATTGCAAAATTCAACGAAATCGGTTGGAATACAACGGAGCTGCGAAAATCACCTCGGCCGCCATCTTGTTTTTCCAAAATGTCATAATTTTTCCCCAGAGGACTCCCGAATCCGACCACATCTCCCCTACATCACTATATCATTTTCCGTCTCTTTCTAGGAGAACAATTATGTCAATGAGTCAGTCAGTCAGTGGTAATCGAGCTATATATAGTATAACTAGTGTTTTGCTCGGTGCGCGAGCTGCTAAAGCAGCTCGCGTGACGTGGTTATGTTGACTTTATTATATTTAACCAAATTTATTTATTAAGATACACAATTCACCACAAAAACACATAAAACCCACACCCATATCAATTTTTTCTTAAAAAGTGCATGTCCACCAGCTTGGATCTAAAAATGAATGTCATTATCAAAATCAGCACCCTGGAAAACTCTGAAAACGACATCCATATCATTTTTTGTAAAAACGGGGTAGTTGAGGTTAATAAAGTAGGGTGCGTGGGTGCGCGGACCACTAAAGTGGTCCGCGAGCATGTAGAGTTTGTTTCACTGAGTAGACCTCCGGATCCTGATCATATTTTGCCAAGAAACCACTCTTCCATCTTTTATAGCCTCCGAGATAGACACCGACGAAATTTGTACGGCGGCCATCTTGTTTTTCCAAAATTTTCCACTTTTTCTATTAATCATTTACTACTTTCTTCAAAGATTGCGAGTTTCAACGAAATCGGTTGGAAAACAAAAGAGTTGCAAAAATCATATAGGCCGCCATCTTGTTTTTCTGAAATGTCATAATTTTTCCGTACTCATATCGCGCATCCGAACATATCTCCCATACATCAATGTATCGTTTTCCGTCTCTTTCTAGGAGAATGAGACATTCAATATTCGCCATACATTTTCTATGGGAAAATAAATTCCGCCATTTTGAATTTTTTTTCTATTCATCAAGTAGACCTTCGGACCCTGATCATCTCATGCCACGAAACCACACTTCCATCTTTTATACCCTCCGAGCTGGACACCGGCGAAATTTGTATGGCGGCCATCTTTTCTTCGCCATTTTGAATTTTTTTTCAGTTTTTTGGCAATTGGATGACGTCATGAATGACATTTGCTCGAGCACGCCCCACCTATCTTCAATACCTTGAGCGGACCCTTCACCCGTCTCCAATATCCTCAATCATCAGCTCTCTCCATAATTTTGGCTTACTAAGTTTTTGTTTTCTATATAACACCATCAGTGAAAAAAAAATTTTTCATACAAAATTTTACAGGAGTTTCTTAGTTGAAAATCTCGTAAATCTCCCCAAAAGTGGCAACACTGTTTCTATATTTCGATATTGCCGACTGAGTCACACAATCGATTCATACATATTGACTTTCCAAAATGTTGCCAACTGCCTCAAAAACGTGATCAAAATTTCGAAAAATTAAAAAAAATACAAAATGGCCGCCAACTTATTTCACACAAAGATTTTACACGGTTTCATAATTTTCCTATTAACTACAGGATATACTGCTCCCGATGACGTTTCAATCTTTCCTCTCGCTCGCACCCACACGAAAGGGGATACCGTGAAAAAGACCGTGTCGAAAATCACTTTTACTT
The DNA here is from genome assembly GCF_905333055.1 of Maniola jurtina. NCBI lineage: Eukaryota > Metazoa > Arthropoda > Insecta > Lepidoptera > Nymphalidae > Maniola > Maniola jurtina. Next base: position 4,255,452 of record NC_060057.1, read on the forward strand.
TGATAAATTCCAGTGTTGCCAGTCTCCGGTGACAAAAATACCCAAATGTCATTTGTACGAGCAAAACACGTAATCACTCATACTCGGATTTTGCTAAAAGTGCGTATTTCTATTTTTTACAATTTCCCGAAAATCTTGAAATTTCCCTAAAAATGAAGTAATTTTTTCCCACCGATCTATACCTCGAATCAATACGTACAACCGCTTCATAGAAGCCGAATCGCTCCGATGTTGCCAACTTTGAGATATTTAACTTTTAAAATTGCGTTTTTTCGTACCTCTAACTTAACGGCCGCCATGACAGCCGCCATCTTGAATTTTTAAAAATCACTCCCGTTTTGTCAAAATTCAGGATCATTGCAAGCAAAACAAGAAAAAATTTATTACTATCGACATCCCGTTTCGGATCTGTGGCGCCGCGGTTCGGGGTCGAAAAATCAAAATTTTCAAAACGCTGCGGCTCGGCCGCCATCTTGTTTTTCCAATTTTTTCTACATTTTCTATTAACCGTTTACTACTTTCTTTAAAGATTGCAAAACTCAACGAAATCCGTTGGAAAACAACGGAGCTGCAAAAATCACCTCGGCCGCCATCTTGTTTTTCCGAAAGGTCATAATTTTTCCCCAGAGGGTTCCCGAAACCGAACACAATTCCCCTACATCACTATATCATTTTCCGTCTCTTTCTAGGAGAACAATTATGTCAATGAGTCAGTCAGTGAGTGAGTGGTAATCGAGCTATATATAGTATAACTAGTGTTTTGCTCGGTGCGCGAGCTGCTAAAGCAGCTCGCGTGACGTGGTTGGGTTAACTTTATTATACTAAACCAAATTTATTTATTAAGATACAAAATTAACCGCGAAAACACAATAAAACGACACCCATATCGATTTTTTTCTTAAAAAATGCATGTCCGCCATCTTGGATTTCAAAATAAATGTCGTTATCAAAATGAGCAACCTGGAAAACTCTGAAAACGACATCCATATCATTTTTTGTAAAAACGGGGTAGTTGAGGTTAATAAAGTAGGGTGCGTGGGTGCGCGGACCACTAAAGTGGTCCGCGAGCATGCAGGATTTGTTCCACCGAGTAGACCTTCGGACCCTAATCATCTTTTGCCAAGAAACCAGTCTTCCATCTTTTATATTCTCCGAGATAGACACCGACGAAATTTGTACGGCGGCCATCTTGTTTTTCCAAAATTTTCCATTTTTTCTATTAATCGTTTACTACATTCTTTAAAGATTGCGAGTTTCAACGAAATCGGTTGGAAAACAAAAGAGTTGCAAAAATCATATAGGCCGCCATCTTGTTTTTCTGAAATGTCATAATTTTTCCCTACTCATATCGCGCACCAAAACATATCTCCCTTACATTATCGTATCGTTATCCGTCTCTTTCTAGGAGAATGAGACATTCAATATTCGCCATACAAAATGTATGTAAAAATAAATTCCGCCATTTTGAATTTTTTTTCTATTCATCGAGTAGACCGTCGGACCCTGATCATCTCTTGCCAAGAAACCACACTTCCATCTTTTATACCCTCCGAGCTGGACACCGGCGAAATTTGTATGGCGGCCATCTTTTCTTCGCCATTTTGAATTTTTTTCCAGCTATTTGGCAATTGGATGACGTCATGAATGACATTTGCTCGAGCACCCCCAACCTATCTTCAATACCTTAAGCGGGCCTTCCACCCGTCTCCGAAACCCTCAATCATCAGCTCTCTCCATAATTTTGGCTTACTAACTTTTTGTTTTCTATACGACACCATCAGTGAAAAAAAAATTTTTCATACAAAATTTTACAGGAGTTTCTTAGTTGAAAATCTCGAAAATCTCCCCAATAGTGGCAACACCGGTTGCATATCTCGATACTGCCAGCCGAGATACACAATCGATTCATACATATTGACTTTCCAAAATGTTGCCAACTGCCTCAAAAACGTGATCAAAATTTCGAAAAATTCAAAAAAATACAAAATGGCCGCCAACTCGTTTTACAGAAATAAATTACAACGTTGTACAACTTTTCCAATAACAACAGGATATACCGCTTCCGATGACGTTGCAATCTCTCCTCTCGCTCGCACCCACGTGAAACGATCGCCCCTGAAAAAACACCACGTCGAAAATCACTTTTTCTTGATAAATTCCAGTGTTGCCAGTCTTCGGTGACAAAAGTACGCAAATGTCATTTGTACGAGCAAAACACGTAATCGCTCATACTCAGATTTTTCAAAAAGCCCGTATTTCGATTTTGTACAATTTCCCGAAAATCTTGAAATTTCCCCAAAAATGGGGTAATTTTTTTCCTCCAATCTATACCTCGAGCCTATACGTACAATCGCTTCAAAGAAGCCGAATCGCTCCGATGTTGCCAACTTTGGGATATTTAACTTTTAAAATTGCGTTTTTTCGTACCTCTAACCTAACGGCCGCCATGACAGCCGCCATCTTGAATTTTTAAAAACCACTCCCTTTCTGTCAAAATACAGGATAATCGTGGGCGAAATAGGAAAAAATAATTATCCTCAACTACCCCGTCTTGGATCTGTGGCGCCGCGGTTCGGGGTCGAAAAATCAAAATTTTGAAAACGCTACGATTCGGCCGCCATCTTGTTTTTTCAATTTTTTCGACATTTCCCATTAATCGTTTACTACTTTCTTCAAAGTTTGCAAAATTCGACGAAATCGGTTGGAAAACAACGGAGCTGCAAAAATCACGTCGGCCGCCATCTTGTTTTTCCGAAATGTCATAATTTTTCCCCAGTCGAATTCCCCACCCGAACACATTTCCCCTACATCATTATATCATTTTCCATCTCTTTCTAGGAGAACAATTATGTCAATGAGTCAGTGAGTGAGTGAGTGGTAATCGAGCTATATATAGTATAATATAATAATAGTTTTTGCTCGGTGCGCGAGCTGCTAAAGCAGCTCACGTGACGTGGTAAGGTAAACTTTATTATATAAAACCAAATTGATTTATTAAAATACATAATTCACCTCGAAAAACCCCATAAAATGACAGGCATTTCTATTTTTTGTAGAAAATGTAAGTCCGCCATCTTGGATTTGAAAATAAATGTCGTTATCAAAATCAGCACCCAGAAAAACCCTGAAAACGATATCCATATTATTTTTTGTAAATTAGGATAATAATTTAGTAGGGTGCGTGGGTGCGCGGACCACTAAAGTGGTCCGCGAGCATGCAGAGTTTGTTCCACCGAGTAGACCTTCGGACCCTGATCATCTTTTGCCAAGAAACCACTCTTCCATCTTTTATAGCCTCCGAGATAGACACCGACGAAATTTGTACGGCGGCCATCTTGTTTTTCCAAAATTTTCCACTTTTTCTATTAATCATACTACATTCTTCAAAGATTGCGAGTTTCAACGAAATCGGTTGGAAAACAAAAGAGTTGCAAAAATCATATAGGCCGCCATCTTGTTTTTCTGAAATGTCATAATTTTTCCCTACTCATATCGCGCTTCAAAACATATCTCCCCTACATTATCGTATCGTTTCTTGTCTCTTTCTAGGAGAATGAGGCATTCAATATTCGCCATACAAAATGTATGGAAAATATAATTCCGCCATTTTGATTTTTTTTTATATTCATCGAGTAAACCTTTGGATCCTGATCCTCTTTTGCCAAGAAACCGCACCTCCATCTTTTATACCCTCCGAGCTGGACGCCAGCGAAATTTGTATGGCGGCCATCTTTTTTTCGCCATTTTGAAATTTTTTTCAGCTTTTTGGCAATTGGATGACGTCATGAATGACATTTGCTCGAGCACCCCCCACCTATCTTCAATACCTTAAGCGGACCCTACACCCGTCTCTGAAATCCTCAATCATCAGCTGTCTCCATAATTTTGGCTTACTAAGTTTTTGTTTTCTATACGATACCATCAGTGAAAAAAAAATTTTTCATACAAAATTTTACAGGAGTTTCTTAGTCTCGAATCTCGAAAATCTCCCCAAAAGTGGCAACACCGGTTGCATATCTCCATACTGCCAGCCGAGATACACAATCGATTCATACATATTGACTTTCCAAAATGTTGCCAACTGCCTCAAAAACGTGATCAAAATTTCGAAAAATTAAAAAAAATACAAAATGGCCGCCAACTCGTTTTGCAGAAATAAATTACATCGTTGTACAACTTTTCCAATAACTACAGGATATACCGCTCCCGATGACGTTTCAATCTCTCCTCTCGCTCGCACCCACGCGAAACGATCGCCCCTAAAAAAAGACCACGTCGAAAATCACTTTTTCTTTGATAAATTCCAGTGTTGCCAGTCTCCGGCGACAAAAATACTCAAATGTCATTTGTATGATCAAAACACATAATCGCTCATACTCGGATTTTGCGAAAAGTCCGTATTTCGATTTTTTACAGTTTCCCGAAAATCTTGAAAATTCCCGAAAAATGGGGTAATTTTTTTCCTCCAATCTATACCTCGAGCCCATACGTACAATCGCTACATAGAAGCCGAATCGCTCCGATGTTGCCAACTTTCAGATATTTAACTTTTAAAATTGCGTTTTTTCGTACCTCTAACATAATGGCCGCCACGACAGCCGCCATCTTGAATTTTTAAAAATCACTCCCGTTCTGTCAAAATACAGGATAATCGTAGACGAAACCAGAAAAAAATAATTATTATCGATTTCCCGTTTCGGATCTGTGGCGCCGCGGTTCGGGGTCGAAAAATCAAAATTTTGAAAACGCTACGGTTCGGCCGCCATCTTGTTTTTTCAATTTTTTCGACATTTCCCATTAATCGTTTACTATTTTCTTCAAATATTGCAAAATTCAACGAAATCGGTTGGAAAACAACGGAGCTGCAAAAATCACGTCGGCCGCCATCTTGTTTTTCCGAAAAGTCATAATTTTTCCCCAGAGGGTTCCCGAATCCGAACACATCTCCCCTACATCACTATATCATTTTCCTTCTCTTTCTAGGAGAACAATTATGTCAATGAGTGAGTCAGTCAGTGGTAATTGAGCTATATATAGTATAATAAAATAATATAATATAAAGTGCAAAAATTTTTTCATCGTCTGTGTATCTAGAACCTTTTCCTTTTACACCAGATAATCTTAATTGTGAGTCGACCAATATTTTTCCAAAATTACTCAGTAGACGATACTTTTTGATGAAAAGTTTTACTTGAGTAGACCATGACAGTGTCTTTGATTTTAATTTATTAAATCTCAAAGTCAAATTTCGTAACTTCATTTTTAACATTTCATTCCCCACACGTAGCTTTTGCTTACGAGGGGTCTCATTTTGACCTAAACGAACTCTAGGAATTAAATCTGACTTTACATGGGACTTATGACGTCTAGAATGTGATTTTACACGTACTGGAGTTCTTTGTATCGCAGATATAACATCAGAAGGCATGGTGTTAGATGGAAGAGGACTCAGTTGACCAACTGTTAGTTCTGGCTCTGTAGATTGGTTTTGAGTTTCTGTACTTGTACTACAGGAATGTACTACATTTGTAGTTATAGAATCTGTCATAGAATCAGACTGTACGTAAAAATCAGGTTCAGTAGTTTCTTTATTTATTTGAGAAGCCACACACTGGACTTGCTCATTACTTGGTGTAACAATACTCTGATTGTTAGGTTCAAAATCACGTTCAGTAATATCTCTACTTTGAACACATGGGACTTGATCATTTGTAGGTGGAAAAACAGATTGTTTATTGTAATCAAAGTCAGTTTGAACATTAACTGTGTCTATCAGAGAGACTGATGGATTAACAATTCTTACACTGAGAGGTTGGCCAGATTGAAGAGGAAATACTTCCAAAAATTGCTCGTTTCGAGAAGATGTAGCTATATTTTGCTTAGGCAGATGCAATGTAGGAATTGCATCTGCCGTTAGTCTGTGAGATTTAACATGTTGAGGTAAAAAATGAAGTTCGCAAATCTTAACATTCTTTAATGACTTACGGGAATATTTGCGAAGAAATGGACATCGAACTAACCATGCCTTCCACGTTACCTTCGTAAACGGTACCTTGCGTAAATTGGAGGTGTTTTTACACCCAGGAACACAACACTGCCTTATCGCGAATAAATTTTAGCACTTGAGGACAAAAATTCTGTTTACGCTATCTTTATGCAATAGATTGCCCTAAGATCAGATTTTAGCAGAATACCAAGCGTAAATCATACTATAGGTACATCTTTTACACAAAACAAACTAAAAAAGAATTAGGAAATAATAAATATAAAAGGATCCTGTTAAAACTGAAGCGAAGCACCGGGTCCAATCTTTCAAATTCTCGCACCAATAAAATCGTTTAGAAAAAATGGAGGTCAAGGTGATTATGGTGAAAATTATTGTTGAAAATGACACACAACAGCCATGTTTTTTTTTTCGTTTAATCTTAACTTATTGGTTGATTCGAAATAGTGGTGGCTTCTTATTGGCTCATTCAAATGCAAATAGCCAATAAAAATTTAGGTGCATTTCAAATGAACCAATTAAATTCGATTATATACTGAGATCTCATACTCTCATAGATATATACTCTCATTATATACAAATCAAATGTACATAGTCGGGTTGAACGAGACAAAGGGAGCCACGGTACAAAACGAGAGGGATGGACTGATGCATTTACTTCGCCCTCGACTTGACAGGCCCAACAAAACAAAAACGTCAAATCAAAACATTTGATTTCTGAACGCAAAACAGGGGCGTAAAATAATCCGCCATCTTGTTCCAGTGACAATTTAAGATTTAATTTAGTTTTAAACCCGTCTTTTTTCAATTAATCCGATAGTTAAAGTGATATTTTGTGAGCTGTGGTGTGTTTAAAAAGCCTGTGATATTTTTGTGTACAATTATTTTGTTTACTATACGCATAACTTGACATTATTAGTTGACCGATTTTGACGTCGAAGGAACAACTAGTAATAATCAAAATGGGTACAAGAGAGGACGAATACGATTATTTATTCAAAGGTAAGTTTAGTATTAATGCCTGCTAAACCTACTATAAACTTATAAGAATGATTTATAGTTGATAAGTTGTTGAGTTTTTGGTTTTACGATGACTATTGTTTCGTTTGGAATGACGTAGATTATTGACTTGGATATCGAATTTTTCGCATATTTTCAATGAGAATTTAGTAAAAGCGAGGTTAATTCACGTAATTCATAAACGATAAGTGTCATTTTGGAGTTTTGTGAAAGTTTCGCTTTGTTTGATATCAGCTGATTAGATTCTTGGTGATCGATTTTCTATAAAGTTTCGTACACCATGAGTCACCTTCGTCAGTCATCTCAGATCAATTTATTTGCCAAAAAAGGAACGTAGTACGAATATTGAATTATTGTTTTGTTTACGTTGTTATTTGCGAAGTTATTGAAACTTAATATACTTAGCTCAGTGCTTTTTTTACAGTTGTTTTGATTGGCGATTCAGGAGCCGGAAAGAGCAGTCTCGTCTCACGTTTTACTAGAAATGAATTCAATTTAGAATCAAAATCTACAATAGGTGTGGAGTTTGCAACAAAAAGTATAGAGGTAAATAATCTACTATTTATTACACAATGTACCTAATAGTTTGTTTATTTGGCATTATGCAAAAAATTGTATAGTTAACACAGAACAATGTGGCTAGTATGTAGTACACAATGTGGTTGTTGTTGTTGTAGCTTCTCTCTCTTTGTACTGCCATTAGACATTCTACAATAATTCCACCAAAATTGTACTCAATCTCTAAACTGAACTCAATTGACAAGTTTAAATCTGCTCCTGTCTTTTTCAGCATGAATCATTATGAAAGAGACAGTAATACATTAAGAGCTGGTATTTTAGTTTTAGAGATTACATACATGAGAAATAGCTACATGCTACAATCTACATGCTAAATCTGTCTAAAAGTATTGCTCTCTTTTTCATATGCGGAAAGGGATATCATTAGATTTAGGCCTGTTAACTTAGTTTAGTTAGAGATTGTGTACAAAAAAAAAATAGTCACTATCTTTCCAAGCATATAAGTTAGACTTCAGGATCCTCTAACTTTGACCAAATTGGTCTAGAAATATCTCAAGCTGAATTTCACACAGGCAAAGTTAAAGACAAAGCTACATATTTGTTTTTAGCTGTATGATCTGTGAATCACATAGTATGTAAGGAATTTGAAATCTGCTTCTTTGTTTCACAACATTGTTATTGTTTAAGTGTATGAACAGTTTTTCTAAGATAATGACAATAACCACAATAACCTTTATGTTTGGTTTATCTATCATGAAGTGAACCTTAGCATCTTCGTGTAAATTACTTCATTTAAGAGAAATTTAATAAAAGTACATATTCTGCTATTAAAACAAACCACTTTTTAGTATCAAAATATTATTGTATAGTTTGTAGATTTCAAGTAATTAATTTTGGTAAATAAATTAACATGTATCTGCTTACAACTAACCAATGCAATTAGTTATCTCATGTTAGATATAATTTGTTATCTACATCTGATTTGCTCATGCTAATCTATTAATCATAACTGGGCATAATGATTTAAGTTATTGTGATTTTTACTCATGTTTAATTAAAATAGTGAAATGTGAATGTAAGTGTACTTTCATCTGTTATGGTAGCTAAGGTCTCATTCAGGAGTCGCAGGGTGTTTCACAGTAGTTATGCTTATTGTGGTGTGGCCAAATGAAACTTATGCTGATACTAGCTTATGCCTGTGACTTCGTCCACATGGACTACACAAATTTCGAACTCCTATTTTACCCCTCATCCTTAGGGGTTGAATTTTCAAGAATCATTAATATTGGTTGTGATGTAACAACAAATTCACAGTTTTTGGATTTCCCCCTTTAGCTATGATATAGGACATTGCTACCTGCCAAATTCCATGATTCTAGGGCCCCTTAAGTACCCTATATTGTTTGATTCCCTTGACAGCTATTGAGTCTTGACAGACAATGAAGTGTACACAGAGGGACGCTAACAATTTTTTTAGTTTGGAGGTATTATCGCAGGTAACTTATCAATCTTACCATTAACAAAAAATAAATTAGTCATACATTTGTGATGAATAAAAATTATAGATATTATTACAGTGTCATTCTTCAATGAATCATCAAAGCACAAAGAACTAAAAATACTTTGTTTCCGTAGTTTTATTATCACTACTATGTTATGAGTTCTTGATTTATCTCAAGACTTTGGTGTTTTTTTAATTTGTCCTATAAAAATCCCATTAGAGGAAATGTCTCCTTTATAAGTGCTCTAGAAAGGGGTGGTTATGGTCTGTTATAATGTTTGTGACATATTTGGCTCCTCTCCAAATATAGTATTTGGTTATTTATGTTTTGTATTTAGAGTTCATAATATATTGAAGTTAAAAACTTAGCCAGTTCTATAATCATTAGCCAGTTCTATATTCATCAGTTGCGCGAGCGCCGCGCCCCGTATCGGTCGTGTGGAGTGTGCCTGCTGTACGGCGGCGCTGCAGTTTTGAAAAATGACGTTATCGTGCAATAATTGTAGGGTCGTAATATGTGAATTATTAACGTACGTAAAAGCAAAATTGTCTGTGGCTGATGAAGACAGCATTGTGAGGATTTGTGCCGCGACCTTCTCATCGGAGGAGATCGAGGAAAGTTATAAATTGCTCGTCGATTCCCTACCGCAGGATCTGCGTAAAACTGCGAGGAGAGGAAAAGGCAAAGAAAACCGTTTTTTAAACGACATAATCAGTCTTTTTAAGGGCACTGACCCTGATGTTTTGCCAGTGTTCGTAGCGAGAGACTTAGATAAGTTACCCCCGATTACGTTTGATCACCTTGACGTCTCAAAACTACTTAAGGATCTGGCCGTTGTGCAGGCCGAGATAAAAGATATTAAGTCGTCATATGTAACTATCGACCAGCTGGAAAAAGTGAGAACTGAGTGCCAAAGTCACCGATATACATCGCCGCCCTTCTCAGCTGCAAAGGTGAACATGAAAAGAGGCGCATATCGGGACAGTGGGCCCATTGGATTGTCGCAACTCGATGATACGATCATTACAAATCACAGCGATCGTCCTAACGTTGAGTCGTCATCTCCGAGAGATCTTAGTTTAAACTATAGGAGCATAAATTATATGGAAGGTAGTGCGGAGGGTAGTTATAAATCTCAACGTATCCTGAGCGGCGAAGGCGCGCGCGCCGCGGAACAGGTGAGCGCCGCGGGCGCGGGCGGCGCGGGTGATGTGTCATCGCAACCAGCGGTGAGTGCGCCGAGCGCTCAGCCGGCCAGCGAGACGGCTCCGATCCGGGCAGCGGGTGTGTTGTCGTTCGCTGAGGTGACTAAGACAGAAGGCGAATGGAATGTTGTACAGCGTCGGAAACCGAAAACGAGATCGTATCGTTACCAGGGAGTCGCGGGGGTCTCCAATGACGAGAATTGTAACTTTAAAGCCGCCGACAGAAAAGTCCCAATTTTTATTACCATGATACACAAAGATACCACGGAGAAGGATATTATGGATTACGTCTATAACAAAACGAAAGAGCATATCAATCTCGAAAAGATTTCCTTTTTACGAGGAAACAAGGACTATAACGCGTACAAATTTTTTGTATCAGAGCGGAAAATAGAAATATTTTTAGATGCAACACTCTGGCCGGAGGGAGTAATATTCAGGCGTTTCGTCAATTTCAAGCGAAATAACAGCAATGGTGCGAACGGTGTGGCGACGAATACCGTGAACGGCCCTACCCCGACTGTTAATGGATAAAAGATTCACCTGCAATTTAGTAAGCTTCAACTGTAAAAGTATTAAGCGCTCAGTTGACAATGTGAGGCTTTTGTGTCAGTCGGCGAGTGTGATAGCACTTCAAGAAACGTGGTTATTTGGGCATGATATTCAGTTTCTTAGCGGGATTGATGAGCGTTTCGGCAGCACGGGCACTTCTGCAATGGATGCGGCGGCGGGCATGGTGTGCGGCCGGCCTTATGGAGGTGTAGCGCTGCTATGGAATAAAAATATTTTCCAAAATGTGTCGGTCGTGTGTTGTGATAATCCACGAATATGTGCCATAGAAATAGTGCTGGGCGATAGGTCTATTTTAGTGTTTAGTATTTATATGCCTACAGATAAAATGGTGAACCTTACGGAATTCACTGATTGCCTCAGTTCGGTGAGTGCTATTATTAACAGTATGAACGTAGAATGTGTTTACATCCTTGGCGACTTTAACGCCCATCCGAATGAACGTTTTTATAACGAGTTGACGTGTTTTTGTGACGAGCAAGAGTGGTCATGTGTGGATGTACAGATTTTAGGCATAAGGTCGGACACATACACGTTTGTGAGTGAAGCCCACGGGTCGAGGCGGTGGCTTGATCACTGCGTGACGACCAACTCGGCTTATTCGTCAATTTCCAATGTATATGTAAAGTACGATGTGTATTGGTCCGACCATTATCCGTTGATTATTGAGTGTGACTTGGATATGGTTAAACCAAAGTTGACGAGTGTATGTAACATGCCGAGCGAGATTCTATGGGGAGATAGAAAACCGGAAGAAATAGTGATTTATACGAAACTATGTCATGAAAAATTAAAAGCTATTGATTTTCCCGAGGAATTTCGTTCGTGTAGTGATTGTGTTTGCGGGCGTATCGATCACACATTACTTATCGATAAATTGTATAGCGACATTGTAAATGTTCTGTCTGTGGCTGCCACTGAATCCAAAACTGTAAGATCGCGCGTTGGGAAGCGTCCTGTGGCGGGGTGGAACAGGTATGTTCGCGATGCACACAGGGAGGCCCGGTCGAAGTTTTTAATATGGGTCTGGTGGGGTAAACCAAAATATGGTAGGGTCTATGACGACATGCATCGAAGTCGCAGTCTATTTAAGTCACGCTTACGGTGGTGTCAGAACCACAGCGAACAAATAAGGATGAATATCTTGGCTTCACAGCATGCGAAAAATGATTTTCGTAACTTTTGGAAATCCACCAATAAATCAAACGGTAGGCCTGGCCTACCAGTGAGCGTGAGTGGTATTAATGAGCATAGTCTTATAGCAGACATGTTTAAAGAACATTTCACAGTGACTTCACCGTTGGGACCATCACAGTCCGTCAGTGATGAGTGTACGTGTGGCCAGGAGATTGGAATCCGTTTTACAGCTAAGGATGTCAATAATGCTATAACTTCTATGTCGCGTGGAAAGTCTCCTGGCCATGACGGGCTGAGTATTGAACATCTGCAGCATGCGGGTCCTCACTTACCTAGAGTACTTTCCATGTTGTACAACTTATGTATAGCGCATTCGTACTTACCCGCTGCACTGATGAGAACTGTGGTGGTGCCAATTGTGAAAAACAAAACTGGGGACATATCTGATAAAGCCAACTACAGGCCTATCTCACTTGCCGCGGTTGTGGCGAAAGTGCTTGACAGTTTGCTTAACATCCAGCTGGATAAACATATACTCCTACACGACAATCAGTTTGGCTTCAGGCCAGGTTTATCAACAGAGTCGGCCATATTATGTTTAAAGCAAACTGTAAAGTACTATACGGACAGACGAACGCCTATTTATGCGTGTTTTCTGGACCTTAGCAAGGCATTTGACCTGGTAAGTTACGATATCCTATGGCAGAAATTGAAAGACACCGGACTGCCCGAAGAAGTTACTAGGATCTTCAAATATTGGTATCGAAACCAGGTCAATGTCGTGAGATGGTCCGAAACGTATTCGCAGCCATATAGGTTAGAGTGCGGCGTGCGACAGGGGGGCTTAACTTCCCCTAAGCTCTTTAACCTTTATGTCAACGCACTGATAGAGTCGCTTAGCACTACTCATGTTGGTTGGCATATTGACGGAGTATGTCTCAACAACATCAGTTACGCAGATGACATGGTGTTGCTCAGTGCTTCTGTTTGTGGCTTGGCAAAATTGTTAAGCATGTGTGAAAGCTACGCCCGCAGTCACGGGTTAACGTATAATGTAAAAAAAAGCGAATGCATGGTCTTTCAGGCCAAGGGGAAACCAGTGCCCTCAAACGTACCACCCATTAAGTTATACGGTACCCCCTTAAAGAGGGTGTTTCAGTTCAAATACCTAGGGCATCTGGTGTCTTTTGACCTGACGATGAAAGACGATGCTGACATAGAGAGAGAACGCAGGGCATTGTCTATTAGAGCGAACATGATCGCTCGCAGGTTTGCTCGTTGTACTATTCCTGTAAAAGTAACGCTCTTTAGAGCTTACTGCACTTCTTTTTACACGAGTAGCCTGTGGGTGGACTACACGCAGAAACAGTACAATGCCCTGCGTGTCCAGTACAATAATGCATTCAGGATGCTATTGGGCCTGCCTCGTTACTGCAGCGCGTCGGGTATGTTCGCGGATGCGCATGTGGATTGCTTTTATACTACCATGCGTAAGCGGTGCACATCCCTGGTGCGCAGGGTACGGGCTAGTTCCAATGCCATCCTGAGGGCATTTGCTGACAGGTTTGATTGTCAGTACCTGAACCATTGTCATATGGTGCACATGCTGACTAATCAAGCCTGTCTTAGATATAGTATTAGGATTAAGTAATTAGATAGATATAAGATCACTAACATTAGTTTTAAGGTGTGTTATTACTAACAATTATGATCAATTTTATGGTCGAAGTAAAGGATTTTTATTTTTTATTTTATTTTTATACATAAAGTTGTTCACACCCTTAATATTATAGGGTTATATTCTTTTTGTCCTGGGTTTCTTATTCACACTTAGACATATTAGTCCAGGGTATGTGACCTACAGTGACTACAGTGCAGCTTCCTGCCGAATCATTCCAACCAGCTGAGCTCTCTCCAGAATCCTATCAAGCCACCCAGGCTGACAAGGATTGAGGGTTTTTTAATCAATTTCCTAACCTGAAAGTTTTTACAAAGGTAGTAAATAACCAAAACTAGTACTAACTACTACCTAACTACCTAACTGGTAAAGCTCTGGTTGGTTACTCCAGTATATTCATTATCATCATCTTCTCAACAACTTATTGGCTCAGTACCGAGCATTGGTCTCCCTCAGAATGAAAAGGGTTAGTCTACATTTGATGCGTGCCCAGGATTGAACTCTGGACTCCTCCAAATAGGAAGCTGAAGTCTTAACCAATAGGCTATCACTGCTTCTTACCACTAGGCAGTTAGGCACTAGGTTCATTATAGTTGTATTCCTTCATCGCTGAGGGTCGTGACTCCTTTCCATTAATCACATAATGGTAGGAGTTCTCCTGGGACAATTATGCGGTGGGTTCCCACATCCTTCCGCATACAACTCACTAATAGCACGCGATTTTTAGGTTTTTACAGTTATAATCAGATGATAATACCGGGACCCGAGGGCTTAACGTGCTCTCCGAGGCACAGAGGGAGCGAAAAGGCCAAACACGAACCTCCAAAGTCGGTCACCCATCCAGTTACCGACTTGGATCAACGTTGCTTAACAATCGCAATCAATTGATATGCGTTGTCACAACTAGGCCACACGTCTCTCAGGCACTAGGTTGCCTTTAAAAAAACCACCACTTTAAAAAAAATAGCAAGCAAACAAGCAAGCGGATCACCTGATGTTAAGTGATTACCGCTGCCCATGAACATTTGCAGCACCGGGGGAATGTCCAATCCGTTGCCGGTCTTTCTAGAATTTGTTGATCTCCGCCCCTGTAAAAACCCTATGTTGTAATCTAGTGGAAACACACTTCTTAGAAATGCACATAGATATAAACCCACATTATGGTATTCTGACGTGAAATCTGCGAATCGCGATAACAACAAAGGTCACTGAGATGCTTTCATTGCTTGTAATGCGAATTACATCAGAATGTGTGTCTGACCTCATTAGGACTCTGATCCTATTAACATACGTTCTGGTTTTCAGTAACTATACTAAACTATTTAGGCATGATGATTCATAGAACTTTTTTAGACATGGTCAAAACAAAACATCTATCGCGGGTCAAAACAAACGTCTTTTTAGGATTCCGTACCTCAAAAGGAAAAACGGAACCCTTATAGGATCACTTTGTTGTCTGTCTGTTTGTCTGTCCGTCCGTTTGTCTGTCCGTCAAGAAACCTATAGGGTACTTCCCGTTGACCTAGAATCATGAAATTTGGCAGGTAGGTAGGTCTTATAGCACAAGTAAATGAATAAATCCGAAAACCGTGAATTTGTGGTTGTATCAATTAAAAAAAAAATTAAAACGTGTTGCAATTTTCAAAGTAAGATAACTATACCAAGTGGAGTATCATATGAAAGGGCTTTACCTGTACAGTGTAAAACAGATTTTTATTTATTTTTATGCATAATGTTTTTGATTTATCGTGCAAAATGTCGAAAAAAAAATACCCAAGTTCGGAACCCTCGGTGCGCGAATCCGACTCGCACTTGGCCGGTTTTTTTCTTTGGGGGAGGAAAAAATCCCTACAGACTTCTGCCGGCTGGCAGGGTGTGTCAGACTCGCACGGACTTAAATAACCTCCCCATGTCGTCTAAGGTGAGCACGGAAATGCGTGGCATTACTTCGTGCAATCAAAACAAGGGTTACTTATCTACTTGTATAAGTGATGATAGCCTAGTGGTTAAGACTTCCGCCTTTAATTCAGGAGGTCGGGGGCTCGATCCCGGGCACGCACCTCTAACTTTTCAGAATTATAATATGCGGTTCGAACAATTAAATAGGTATCAAGGTAAACAGCATGCATCGCGAAGAAAACTCCATGCCTCGAGTTCTCCATAATGTTTTCAAAGGTGTGTGAAGTTTGCCAATCTGCACTTGGTTAGCATGGTGGACTATGGCCAACTCCTTTTCATTCTGAGAGGAGACCCGTGCTCAGTAGT
Organism: Maniola jurtina; assembly: GCF_905333055.1. Lineage (NCBI taxonomy): Eukaryota > Metazoa > Arthropoda > Insecta > Lepidoptera > Nymphalidae > Maniola > Maniola jurtina. The sequence goes on from NC_060057.1 coordinate 4,271,352, forward strand.
GAGCCGACGAAGGATAGATGATGATGACCTAAAGCTATCTCATCACTTTCTATCATACATTACTAGCTGATGCCCGCGACTTCGTTCGCGTGGATGTAGGTTTTTAAAATTCCCGCGGGAACTCTTTGATTTTCCGGGATAAAAGTAGCCTATGTGCTAATCCAGGGTCTAATCTATCTCCATTTTAAATTTCAGCCCAATCCGTCCAGTAGTTTTTGCGTGAAGGAGTAACAAACACACACACACACACACACACACACACACACACACACACACAAAAACTTTCTCCTTTATAATATTAGTGTGATTATGTTAAAATTTTTACAATCACACTAATATTATAAAGGCGAAAGTTTGTATGTGTGTGTGTGTGTGTGTGTGTGTGTGTGTGTGTGTGTGTATGTTTGTTACTCCTTCACGCAAAAACCACTCGACGGATTTGGCTGAAATTCGGAATGGAGATAGATAATATCCTGGATTGGCACATAGGCTACTTTTTATCCCTGAAAATCAAAGAGTTCCCACGGGAATTTTAAAAAACCTACATCCACGCGAACGAAGTCGCGGGCATCAGCTAGTAGGACAATAATAGTCAGTTGGTGGATTTGTAAGATGGTATAGTTATCGTAGATATATCATCGGAAGCAGACGTGTCCAAGAATGAGGAGGTCAAACAAAAAAGCTGTTCAGTTAAATTCAAGCAACCAAACCTTGTTTTGACCTTGATAAGTGCATAGCAAACGTTTCGTGTTGTCTATTATAGACTCAACCCCCAAGAGTACCGATACAACAGAGCTTGTTTGTTCGATAGGCAAATGACGTTATCTTACCATTAGATTTATAAATAACTACATGGTGCCCGCGACTTCATCCGCCTGGATTTAGGTTTTAAATAATCATGTGGTAATTCCTTGATTTTCTGTTACGAAAGTATCCTTATGTCCGTACTCACTCCATTATCAGAATGTAAATTAAGGGTCATAATATGTAGCTCACTAGATGATGCCCGCGACTTCGTCCGCGTGGATTGAGGTTTTTTCAACAATCCGGTGGGAACTCTGCTTTTCCGGAATGAAAAAGTTACCCATGTCAATTGTCGGGATGCAAGCTACTTCTGTATCTTTCATATAAATCGGTTGAATGAATCCCGTGGGAACTCTTTGATTTCCCAGGATGAAAAGTAGCCTATGTCCCTGATAGTTAGCTTCCACCCTGGGGTGTGTAAGCTAACTATACCAAATTTTATCAAAATCGGTTAAACTGTTGAACCGTGAAAAGCTAGCAGGCAGACAGACACACTCTCGCATTAATAATATCAGTATGGATATGGATTAGAGCCACCCGGCACCTGACCAGCACCGCCTCGTCCTTTGGCGTCCACTGTCGACAGGTGTTCCATGGGTGGACACTGCGTTGTCCCCAGTGAACCTCGCGTGGTCGACGAGTGCGTCGCTTAGTCAAGGAGTTGGACGTTGCGTGGGCCACTTAGATAGTCTGTCAGCGATTAGCACTAGGTCAATGGTCAAGAAGGAAAAAAAACCAGCCAAGTGCGAGTCAGACTCGCGCACCAAGGGTTCCGTACTCGGATATTTTTTCCGACATTTTGCACGATAAATCAAAAACTTCTTACTATATGGCCGATTAGATTTACAAGTTTCTTTGTAAGACCCATGTAGTAGTTTCTTTGTAGAGCCAAGTAGCCTACTTAAGTATACAAAAAATGTTCCGTTAGTCTATTGCTGTACCAATAAGTATAACGGAAAAAGGTTCTCTCGCGAGAGAACGCCGAAAGTCCTTTCGATTAAAAATTCAAATCGCACAAACTCACAGTGGATGTGTCAATGACCCCATTATGAATTATGCGTATGACCTCTTAGCGTTCTCAATTTTTTCATATCGTAATTGCTTCTATACAGATACCTCATTAATACATTAGAGTTTAGATTAGAGTGTGCCTACTGTTGATTTTACTAACCGACTGTAATATAAAGTAAAGGTTTTTATATTCAATACCTATAGGCACACGCTTGACCACAATCACACCTGATTGAAAGTGATGATGTGGCCCAAGATGGGACGCGTTTATTTATACATTGCCTATTCACACTTGTTTCAAAGCACAGATACCTAGACTGTAATTGGTAGAAAACAGATCGCGGAAGAGTATTTTAAACCTTAGCCATGGGTATGAGGAATGATGGTGCAAAACGTTTTGTGTGTGTAGATGGAATGTTGACGACATAAGGATCGAAGTCGATCAATGATTTTGAACAATCCCAGATGTATTTGATCATGATTTCATAGTTATTTTGTTGGAAACGTAATACATCAGTATGACTAGAAGGGACCCCTTCCGGAATGTGTGAAGTCTATTGTTGAAGATGATTAGATTTAATTGAACCAGTATGCGGCGTCCGAGATTTCTAAAAATAGACATACGAGGTTGATTAGGTGCATATATTATATAAATAAGTCATCATAACTAATGATTGTTTTAAACTACTATTTACTAGCTGATTCCCGCGGCTTCGTGCGCGTAGATTTAAGTTTTTAAAAATCCTGTTTTCAATTGTTAAATTTACGAATGCGAATCGCACGATCTGGCAGTGGAACGAATAAATCGAAAATCTAAATCAGCATTAGATTATCCATTCGTCCCAGATCCGCGCGCTTTGCAATAGCGCGCGCACTTTAGTAATCGAAAACAATCGATAGATTTTCGAGTGGTTACTGTTATTCGATTGTTATCGAATAATTACATCAATCGAATCGCCCATCGCTACAGTACGGGTCGGTCTTTGTATCAATGTATCATCTGTTGTTTGAAGGTGGACGGCAAAACCATAACGGCCCAGATATGGGACACGGCGGGCCAGGAGAGGTATCGCGCGATGACGTCAGCGTACTACCGCGGCGCGGTGGGTGCACTACTGGTGTACGACATCGCCAAGCATCTCTCGTACGAGAACGTGGAGCGATGGCTGCGCGAGCTGCGCGACCACGCCGACCAGAATATCCTCATCATGCTCGTGGGCAACAAGAGCGATCTCAGGCACCTTAGGTGAGAACTATAGAATACAATACTCTACTGTGTATTCTGAGCGTGTATGCATGCGAGAATTAGTCCATAGGCGGCACTATGAACATTGACATAGACCGGTATTTTCTAAAATTACTGATCCAAACAGTGGTTGATGGACATTTTTAGACTCTTCGACGAGTCCGTCTAGCTACTGTTACGTCTATTTACCAGAATTCCAAGTCTGCCTCTTTACCTACTCCAATTCCCCGAAATCAAATTCATTAGCAAGAACTCAAATTTCAAGGCTCAAAATGGCCTATTTTTTAAGATGGTCTGGTGACTTTAAGGCGCGTATGGTACCCAAGATGGCCTTAAAGTTACCAGAAAGAACATCTTAAATTTGAATGGGAAAGATGTGGTTTCACATTAAAATTTAGTTGGCAACTGAATGTGTATTTGAACGTTTGCAGGTCAGTCCCAACAGAAGAAGCGAAGGCGTTCGCGGAACGGAACGGGCTCTGTTTTATTGAGACGTCCGCGCTCGACTCCACCAACGTAGAGCCGGCCTTCCAAAACATATTAACCGGTAACTATGTTGTTCTCACTTATTCCACACGCCACCACATCTCACTCTCGTACAGAAGAAGCAAGGCGCTTGTGGAACAGAACGGGCTCAGTTTTATTGATTTTGACTTCCACCCTAATTCATTGATTGATTTGATTAATTTAGTATTAAAACTATGAAAGGGCCATAATACTCCTTCCAAGTTAACCCGCTTCCATCTTTGGCTGCATCATCACTTACCACAAGGTGAAATCACAGTCAAGGGCTAACTTCTATCGGAATAAAAAAAATCTACGTCGCTACAAACATTTGATGCTCTGAATACATTGTATGTATGTTTGTGTATTTGTTGGCAGAGATCTACAGGATCGTATCGCAGAAGCAAATGCGCGACCCGCCCGAGGGTGACGTCATCCGGCCCGACGCGGAGCCGGCCGACGTGCGGCCATCAGGCGCCGACTCTGTGCGCAAGCTGTGCTGCCAGTAGTGCGAGGTGTGTACACAGACAAACACACACACAACCAGCACATAAACACTAAGGCTGAGATCTATAGAGCGCACTTTGACATTGCTCAGGCATAAATCTGTCTCGTTTTAACTGAATCTCAGTCTAAGCAAAGTCAAAGTGCGCTCTATGTATTTCAACCTAAGGCTGTCTTTCATAAAACGATAACAGACAGACAAGACAAAAGAATCGGCGTATGCCCGCTAATCACACGCACAACCCCGTTGCCGACGGTTTCACGACCTCAGGAATTCAGACTTCACAACCTTAGGAATTCCTGATTTCACAACCTCAGCAATTCATGACTTCACAACCTCAGCAATTCATGACTTCACAACCTTAGGAATTCATAACTTCACAACCTCAGGAATTCATAACTTCACAACCTCAGAAATTCATGACTTCACAACCTCAGGAATTCATGACTTCACAACGCCAGGAATTCATGACTTCATAACCTCAGGAATTCATGACTTCAAACCTCAGGAAAAAATCAAACGAGATGTTGAAAGTTTCAAGTGAATTTTTTGTTTCAGAAGTCCAGTTAACTTTGGAGTGGAAGAGAGAAGTGAACGGAATACAAACGCAAGTTAATGAATCATTCCCAAACGCCACCAGCCGGCTCCACCTCTAACAAGCAATACACACAGACAGACATGTTGCCAGCACTTCATATACAACCTGCCATTGTAACTACTACACTCGAGCAAGGTTTGATCTATACACGTTTCTAGTAAAAATGCTAAGGCAGTTGTAATACAAGTCTCTAATAACCTAAAGAATGATGGGCAGTGTTACTGTTAAGCGGAATTTACATTACGAAATTGGTTTCACAACATTTCATTTCATCATCAATTGCATGTGTAAACGTCTAATTTCGTAATGCATGTAATCCACACTGACACCATATTATTAGTAGGTATCTGCATTGAACATGTGTGAAACCGGGGCGGGTCGCTAGTAAAAGATAAACAAACGTCGAAACCTCTGAGAAACGCGTAAGCGACCCACTTTGCCCGTCGCTTTAGACCTTTTGGAGTAAGGTTTTTCACTCGTGTTATGATTTCGTTGTCAGTTCGCGGTCACAAGTTCGTATAGGCCGCGTATGGTGCGCCTTTTACGGATTTCAAGCAATATCAAGTTCGATTCTCCCGAACAATTTTGTGTGGGACTTTTTTGTGAACTTTCCATGTGCGTAAACATCTAGAACTATAGAAAGACCTGGACGTGGAAAACTGACTAGGGTACCCTAATAATAATAATAATAATAATCCTTTATTTGCATAATGTGTGTTACAAGATGTTGGTAATTATTACATAGTTCAAACACATTAGCCGTATCGGCGTACAAATATTTTGAATGTTAATTATAAATGAAGTGATATAATCATTATTTCATAAATGTAGATTTGCATGCAGTTTATATGACATGCATTAATTTATTATTATTAGATACACTTGGATACAAATTGAACTAGATTTTAACAAAAAAAATAAAACAAATCAGATCAGATATTAAAGTTAAAACAGATAAGTAAACACATAATGAAGATAGTGTCAAATAATTAAAATGTCCGATTAAAAAATGAAAAAGCCAGTCATGAACATGGATCAATGTCATGAACTCATTAATAAATAAAATGTCGTAAAGATGTCAATCAAATCAAAATTGTTTTTTATCATGTTGGAAATATTCTTCTAAAGAATAGAAATTTTTTCCTTGCAGCCATTTTTTCAACTTTTGCGTAAATTGTTTTATTGGAAGTGATTTTATGTTTGATGGCAATTTATTAAAGATTTTAACTGCCATGGCGTAGCAGTTTTTGTTAAATAATATTGTCTTTGGTGCTCTTGTAAGAATTAGTTTATTAGGATATCTTAAAGATCGAGTTTGAGTTGTTTCGCACATGGTCTTGAAAATATGTTTGTTCAATTTGACAAATTTTGAAATTTCTAAAATGTACAAGCATGGCAGTGGCAATACTTTGAGCTTTAAAAATACCGGTTTGCATGAATCGTAGGGTGCCATGCTTAGAATTGCTCTAAGGCATTTTTTTTGGACAATGAATACCTTATTAACGTTTGGTGAATTTCCCCAAATAATAAGTCCATAGCGGAGTACAGAAGCTGCTTTGAATACTAGCTGTAAGACTTAATCTGCGTAGTACATACACGAATCTGTTTAATCTATTCTATTACATATGTTACTGACATGGCTTTTCCAAGAGCAATGTTGGTCAATTTGTATACCTAGAAATTTGCATTCTTCTACTTCATTGATCTTTTCCCCTTTGTAGTTAATATTAAGATTAGCACGTTTTTTATTATAATTCCTAAATTGAATGAAGTTTGTTTTATTAATATTGATATGTAAATTATTGCTTTCTAACCATTCTATTATTAATTTTATAGTATTGTTAATGTCAGATTCAAATGTACAAATGTCATTATTATTGCATGTCAAAATTATAGATATATCGTCAGCGAAAAGTGTCATATTATGATTGGTAATGTCAGGTAAATCGTTAATATAAAACAGGAAGAGTAAAGGCCCTAGTACCGTACCTTGTGGTACTCCGTATTTATTAGTTTCGAAAGTCGATTTAATATTAACTAGTCATTATTTTCATTTATATTTTCAATTGCAACACATTGTTTCCTGTCTGTTAAGAATGATTCAATCCATTTTAATGCTGGCCCTCTGATTCCAAAATTATCAAGTTTGTGTAATAGGATTTTGTGTGAGACGAAATCGAAAGCCTTAGTCATATCAATAAAAATGGCAACCGTAAGTTTCTTTGCGTCTATATTTTTAATTATTTGGTCAACTAAGTTAAAGCATGCTTGAGTTGTCGATTTTTTAGATTGAAAGCCGTATTGTTCTGTTCTAAAAATTTCTAATTTATTTGCAAACTCTGTTACGCGTTTGTACATGGCTTTTTCAAATATTTTAGACATAACTGACACCAGTGTTATGGGGCGATAGTTGCATATTTGGTCTCTATCACCTTTTTTATACAGTGGTTTAACAATAGATAGTTTTAACAAATTTGGAAAAGACCCTTGATAAAATGATTGATTTATTAGGTGTGTAAGTATTGGTGCTAGTTCCTGTTTGCAATATTTCAGTATTTTTGTTTTTATATCATCTGGCCCTACGGTATTAGTATTGTTTAGTGACGCTATGATTTGTTCAACTTCTTTCACCGCATAAGGCTTTAGAAATATGGTGCTGAGTATAGTTTTTTTGTTAGTATTGTTACATTTCGGATTTTCCTTGTTCGTAAGGTTTATATAGTAAGTATTGAAAATTTGAGCCATGTCGCGTGGATTAGTTATATTTTGCCCGTTAATAGTTATCTCTTTAATGTGATCTTTGGTTATATTTTTATTGGCACACTCTGCAATGATGTCCCATGATGCTTTACACTTGTTTTTAGCATTTGTTATATGTTTATAGTTATTTTTTTTTTCAGCCAATCTAAAACATCGTCTTAACATTTGTGAGTAATGTGAGTAACCGTCCCTAGTAGTCTTGGTTTTATTTTTGTAATATTTGTTCTGTAATATCCTTTTTGTTTTGCAGCTAATTTCAAGTCCTTTGGTTATCCATTTTGGACCAGATGATTCATTTGATATTTTTATTCGCATCACTGGGAAACATAAATAATATAGTAATGTAAACATACTATAGAAGTCATCAAAACCCGCGTTAAAGTTATCGTTGCTATATACTTCTGAAAAGGATATGCTTTGCAAATATTTGCGGAATTTTTCAATGTTATCCTTACTGTAATCCCTATTATATAAAAAGTAATGTTTTATAGAGTTTTCTTTATTATTTACTGGTACAGTAAGCATCTGTGCAGTGTCGTGATCAGATAGCCCTAAATGTAATAGTTCACCAAAGGCATTAGGTAAATTGCTTATTATGTTATCGATGCATGTATTTTTTCGCGTAGGTTTGTCAATGTGGACTGTTAGATTATAATTTTTTGTTATGTCGAGTAAGCGACTCGTATCCTTATTATTATTTAAGATATTTATGTTCAGGTCACCTGTAAGATTTATTTTCTTGTTCTTAATTTTTGTTACTAAAGTATGCAAGGCATTATCTAGAATATCTAAGAATGAGAAGACATTAGAGTTAGGTGTTCTGTACAAACAAATAATAGTCACGTTATAGCTAGGGAGATCGATACCGCAACATTCAAAAATTCCATCCGAAATATAATCTTTCAATATGTTTAATGGCTTAAAATGTATGCCTTTTTTTTGTCAAAATGCAGACACCGCCACGTTTTTGTTTTTTTGCTCTACAATATATAGACGCTAGGTTGTATTCACTTATACTTATGTTTAATTCGCTTCCTACCTCAACAAAAGTTTCGCTCAAACAAATTATATCAGGTTGTTTACTATCTTCCCGTAATTGAGTAATCGCAACTTCTAGAGCATTTTTTTTGCTACAAATACTTGCAATATTTTGATACATTGAACTCTAAAGTATTTGTTTTTTTTAGTCTCGAAAAAATTTTTTACCATTACCTGCATTGAGCTTTGAACTTGAAGGAGTGGAAGAAATATGTTTGTGTTGAATTTTAGGTTTATTTGTTTTGGCATCATTGCTCACAGTATTTTTTTTAACTATGGGGAAGTAATATGGTATTGTGCCAATTTTAGGGCCTAACTCCCGTTTTGACTGCGTTTCATAATTATTATTGCCATTAATTTTTTTTTGTCTAATCGTATGTGGGGATTGTTTCATGAAACTTAAGTATTTTGAGTCATAGTAGATCTGATCAAGAACAGAACTGACTTTTTTACATAATTGGTATACATTATTCTGAAACTGTTCATTGTAATCCACAAAATAACTCGTTTAAATAAATATTACTATATACACTTAGAATTATAATAGGACACTTAAATTGAGCAGATTTGAGAAAAGCAGACAACTCCGTCATTATTTTTATAGGGTTAGAATCATGTTGCCCGACACATAAGATTATTTTATCCTCCTGTGTAACTGGAAAAAGATTCAATGTTTTTATGATTTCTTCAGTGCTCGCACCTGGCTTAATAAATGAATTGATTTGAATTTGTTCATAGGTGTTATTTACTCTAATTTTCCTGAGTGCCTCCGACATACCTATGCATTGACTGCCACCCACAATATATGCAGTTTTTTTGGAGGGTACATTATAGTTCTCCTGATGAATAGTTGGCTCAATTTTGTCAATATTTGGGGTTTCTAACGGGTTTTGCAACTGTATATTCTCACATGCATTAGATTGGTAACTTTCTGCTTGTGCTTCCCTCTCCATAAAGCTAGATTTTTTATTTGATGAGTGCTGAGTACAAGATTTCACCTTCTTATGCTTCTTACCGCTAAGAGGAGTTTTTAGTTGCGGGGAAATTGGACTCTTACATAATGATTTTAGGCAGTTTACTTGTAGACATAAGTCAGAAATTTGTTTTTTTAAGTCCCCGTTAGTAGGGTAATATTGTGTGTTCTAGCTCAAGTCTCTAGATGACGCGGCGCGCCAGCGCGCGCCGGATCTATAAGACTTAAGCTAGAACACACAATATTTTCACAATAGATATCAGTTACAAGAGAATGATCAGGTTATTGTTACTAACTCATGTAGAAAGATGATTCAATGGTTGATTTAGCACATTCTCAAGTGATGCAACTAGTTACGATACTGAGTTGGAATATTTTATAGAAATTCTATTCTTAAGCATCGATTAGATTATTTAGAATAATTTATATTTTGTACTGGAACCCTTAAGAACCTACCTAATGCAATTAATGTAGCACTCATCTTAAATTTATGTTAAGCAGAGGTTCCGTTTAAGATGGGAGCATGTTAAAGCGGAACAGGTATGTCAGTTTATTAATATAAGTAATTAGTAACCACACTCCTTTATCGTAAAGTCAAAATTCAAGTGTTGCGGTATAAAGGTTCAAACACGATCGTTCAATTATTCAATCATTCATTTATTCATTTATTCAAGTATTCAATTCATGGTAAGTGGTGTGTCAGTTTAAGATGGAAGCATACTAAACCGGAACAGGTACGTTTGTCAGTTTATTAATATAAGTATAATTAGTGACCACACTCCCTTACCGAACATTCAAATGTTGCGGTATAAAGGTTCAAAGACAATCGTTCAATCATTCATTCATTCATTTATTCAAGTATTCAAAAATGGTAAGTGGTGTGTCAGTTTAGGATGGAAAGCATGCTATGCCGGAACAGGTAAGTATGTCGGTATATAAGTATCAATAATAATTACTAACCACACTCTTATAATAGAAGGTTAAAATTCAAGTGTTGTAGTATTAATTTTCATCCAATTCATTCATTCATTCATTCTAGTGTTATGGTATCCCACTAAAGCAAGTGTCCGAGTCAGAGGTGCATGCCTGGGATCGAACCCCTGCCCGACTTATAACCGGAGGCAGCGGGCGTCTTAATCACTATGCTATCATGACTCATAGAGTAGATCGAGTTCGGTTGATAGACCTACTATTCCATAAAATACTTACATTAACACTTTTCTACCTAACTATTTTTGTCGATAAAATCATATTTCATATAAGTAAGTATAAGTACTTTTTAGTCTCTAAATAGGCGATAATTTTTATAAAATTATTATTATTAATCGATCCGCTTTTGGTAAGTAACTAATTAAATACTATATTGTATTTTGGCATTACACTATTTCAACTGCTGTAAACATTACCTACATAGTGCATAATATGCATATACTTATCTAATGTAGAAATACAGAACAGACGCCATGAGTGTTAAAAAATAATATCAAAGTAGGTATAGTCGGGATACATCATGTGTTAACTAAAAAGTGATTCTTTTCGGTGTCTAATGACTCGTATTGCAGGATTGCATATTTGCAGTTTGCTTCCTAATAGGGAATCCTAAACATGCATGCGGCATCTTATGTATGTGTGTAATAATGAGATCTTTGAATGTCATTCTAATTACTTTTATGTTTAAGAGTCATTATTCTATGCAAATACTATGAACTTTTGACTTTATTGATTGACTATTAGAAGAACCTAAATTCTGTAAGCACTGTTTTCACTACGCATTTCTTTTGTGAGCACTTCAACGAGCAAACGTTTACTTAATTCACTTAAAAAATCATTTTTTAAATTTAAAAATAAGCAGTTGTTTAGCTTCAGTATGTATGTATTTTTTTATTTTTATTTTTTTACATATTTTAATGAAAGAGTTGTTGCATCTACAGAAAAATAATATATTTTTTAATATTAACTTCTTACCTAATAGTATTTTAAAAAGTTACATTAAGTACATGTCGGATCGAGCCGAGGATTGTTTAAGAATTGATGAAGGCAGGCGAAGATCCTTAGGGTCTGCTTCGATTACTAGGCGATCTTCAGACGTGTTAAGAACAATACTTCCGTTTACTGCATGTCACAACTACCAGCGTAACCAGGTAAACCTAACCTAACCTACCTAGACCGGCTCCTCCACCCCTTACACCGGTCCCAAACCAACCATCTAACCTAACCACCACAATAACAACTCGTTTAACCAACAGTACCACTTTAGGTAACCACTACTCTAAAACCTACAGCACGACAGACTATTCCTACTGAGAAGTGTTCTCGGCAGCAACCGGACGAATAATGCCTCGCTACGCACAGCGTGTCTGATTTTATAGTCCAACGACGACAGTGGGGAGATGACGTAATGCTCAGTGAGCAAAGTATTGACAGCTAAAAGTCGGTACCGCCGACACGGCCATTCTGACCTGCGTACGTCCTCGTACGCTAAATGTCACAAAGCATGTGAGGACAAAACCATAACCACAAAATCACTATACCGCTCGTCTATCCTGACTAGCAGTTAACTGTCAATGAACATCTTTCTCATTCTAAACCTGGACATCAATGTCCCCTCAACCACTCAACACTAGTGGACCGGACATCAGCGTCCCCTCAGTCAGTAAACCTCCGTAAACCAGAAACATTACAATAATTAACGTACAATGCTATTGGTTATGATTCTGACCACCACGGCTTTTTCTAGGGCTCTTTGGCTTGACTAATTCATCACATCTCAACACTTAGGAAGTTGACACAACCAACCTAGGTTAAGAAATCACTTTCAACTGATCATCTGTCTAAAACATAGGCTAACACTGCGAGAAGAACCAAAACCTAATTACAAGAACCTATCTACTGACATGTCGCGACGCGAAATTTAGTTGAAACGATTCTAAACTACAGTTCATATGATTAGAGCGCAATTGCTATTGCAACTCTTAATCAATCATGATCTAAACATTATTCAAAACGAATTTACCACTGGTTCGAAATGCCACAACCTAGCGAGAAGAACCAGCAAGAAACTCGGTGGCGTCTAACTGAGTCATTAATTTCTTGGCATCTAACTGAACTTAAAAACAAAATTTTTTTTTTTTTTTTTTTGGTTGTTGTTAAGGATATGTGGTTAACTGTAACTGTGCGGTGTCTATGACAGTAAAACTCTTTTAACATCGTCGCGTCACGGCCATTCTGACGCGCGACCGTCCTCGGGAGCTAGCTGGTGACCGGTCCGTCCCCATCGTCCCTGATTCATGGATTGTCCGATATTGTTCGTGCTCGCCTTCGTTAATCAGCGCCGACATGGCCATTCTGACCACAGGTCGCCCTCGATCTGCCAAAGAAAAAAAAAAGAACACAGTACCGTTGTACGAAACAGATTACGCACGGAAGCCCTCATCCTCGTTGGACACGACTAATAGTGAAAGTAAGGAGGCCCCTGTCCTCAACTTACGTCACAAAACACAGAAGTAAGGAGGCCCCTGTCCTCAACTTACGTCACAAAACACAGAAGTAAGGAGGCCCCTGTCCTCAACTTACGTCACAAAACACAGAAGTAAGGAGGCCCCTGTCCTCAACTTACAAAACACAGAAGTAAGGAGGCCCCTGTCCTCAACTTACGTCACAAAACACAAACGTCACAAAACACAGAAGTAAGGAGGCCCCTGTCCTCAACTTACGTCACAAAACACAAACGTCACAAAACACAAAAGTAAGGAGGCCCCTGTCCTCAACTTACGTCACAAAACACAAACGTCACAAAACACAGAAGTAAGGAGGCCCCTGTCCTCAACTTACGTCACACACACAAAGCGGCAATATTAAGATTTTGAAAAAGTGCAGATTACCTTTAGTACTGCGTAGCTTTCACCTCCTGGACTTGAATCGGATGTCCTTGTCTTTGTCACCATTAACCACTCGTTTCCAGATATTCCAAGCTTTGGTAATTGATTCACGTATCTCCAAGAGTTTTGGCTCGACCTTGCAACAAACCAGCTATTTTCTTCGATGTGGTTAGGTGGAGCTGAAGAGGCTCCACGGTTCATCCCGCTTCTGATGTCGGATCGAGCCGAGGATTGTTTAAGAATTGATGAAGGCAGGCGAAGATCCTTAGGGTCTGCTTCGATTACTAGGCGATCTTCAGACGTGTTAAGAACAATACTTCCGTTTACTGCATGTCACAACTACCAGCGTAACCAGGTAAACCTAACCTAACCTACCTAGACCGGCTCCTCCACCCCTTACACCGGTCCCAAACCAACCATCTAACCTAACCACCACAATAACAACTCGTTTAACCAACAGTACCACTTTAGGTAACCACTACTCTAAAACCTACAGCACGACAGACTATTCCTACTGAGAAGTGTTCTCGGCAACAACCGGACGAATAATGCCTCGCTACGCACAGCGTGTCTGATTTTATAGTCCAACGACGACAGTGGGGAGATGACGTAATGCTCAGTGAGCAAAGTATTGACAGCTAAAAGTCGGTACCGCCGACATACATACATGTTTAAATTTCATTTCACCAAAAAAATCTTTAATTGTTTCAGAACTAGTTAATAGTATGATGTAACAACATTAAAAAAAATGTTTTTTCTATAACAGGGCTTCGAGCTTTAGTAATAATCCTTTTGATTCGGATGACGAATTACCTATAGCTTCAAATTCAACTTCAAAGAGTAAATCACTCAATAAAACGAAGAAATCAAAAAGGCGGCAGTCAGATTCAGAATCTGAACCGGAACCACCTGTAAAGCGTAAGAAAGCGCTTCAAAAAAAGCCTGTCAAGGCTGTACGTCCTTCATGGGAGTCTGAGGTGAGTTATTACACTTTATTTTTACGGTAAATATAATATTATGTGTTCCGTTTGACGTCCGAAGTCCATTTAAGAAGAGTACATCGCTCCTTCCACGCGCTTTCGCTAGATCTCGTTGATTTCCGTCACGGAACCCGTGCCTTCAACGCCGCCAACAGCCGTTCTGTGAACTAACTAACACAAGCCACAACAAGCCACCATATTTCGTCATTGTTGCGTCGTCTTTCGACCACGCAAGTCGTTAGATTTTATATAAAACTTTTGAGATAGAAGTAAAAAGTTTTATGATTATTTAAGTAGAAAATTTTGGTTTTTTACTAAATATTTTTCCGTTACGTAAGTGAATTTGTGCATGCGATTCGTAGATTGAATCGTATATATATGTCGTAGAGTCAATATTAAAAAGAGGTTTTAATGTCATAGACTCCGTGAAAAGTAACGTTACGTGAAGAACGCAGCCATATTTGTTTTTAGCTGTCACTGTCAGAGTTGGATTTTGATCGGCACGCGTTGCTGTGTTCAGAATTCACTCTCGCATTTTATTATCAGAAATTGAGCATTTTATTATCAGAATATTAGCGTAGCGATTGGCGATTCATTATTATTCGTCCGGTTGTTGCCGAGGACACTTCTCAGTAGATACGGTGTGTGAGTGTCGTACTGTAGGTTTTAGAGTAGAGGTTACCTAAAGTGGTGCTGGTGGTTGAACGAGTTGTTATTGTGGTGATTAGGTTAGATGGTTGGTTTGGGACCGGTGTAGGGGTGGAAGGAGCCGGTCTAGGTAGGTTAGGTTAGGTTTACCTAGTTACGCTGGTAGTTGTGACATGCAGTAAGTGAGAGTTATCATGGTTGTAGTCGAAGGTAGTTCAATATCACTTGATAGTCCAAGAATATCGTTAGTACGCCCACGAAGGCTCGGTTAATCTAAAGGTTGCTATCCTGACATATCCGCTTAGTTATTATCCAGGTTTACTAGTGGTTAGATCATGCTTCAATCTTAATAATCATTAGAAGCGCCTACAAAGTAATAAAAAAGTGAAAATATGCCCACGATAACCTGATAACACCCTCGGCCTCCGTTATCAGAAGTGGGATGCCCTAGGGCTCCAGAGAAGTCTGATGATTAATTTAGTGAGTCACTAGTCTTAGAAAGCTAAAAGAATTTAATCAAGGTAATTAAAAGTACCCTCTGCATTGAAAATAATAATGAGAAGACAGCGGTGTGTCTTACGTGCTTGTTTATTTTAAAATGATTTGGTTATCGCTTGCAAAAACTGGCTCTTACTACCGATATTACCTCGCGGAACATGTTGCAACAGGAATTGAAGGTGTTTTTCTATTTTAAAACGTAAACAAAGCAATATCGAACCACCGTCGTTTTATGGGAATAACCGATTTAATTCTACAACGTTGAAAGTTTTTCAACCTAATTTAGACGAGAGTTTTCAATCAAGTAAATCAGTGACTCTGTTTTGTGATGTGATGTGATTGTGATGTGTTAATGCGAAATATCACATATCGAGTCAGTGTTCGTCATCGATTGATGGAGTTAGTTTAGAAATTTGGTTTCATGAACTCATCTGATACAATTAGTTTTGACATTTTGATATCGTGAAAGGTCGTGATATTTTACGTACGTAGTTTTTCAATTACGATAACTGCGGGTACATACTTTTTTATTTTAAATGCAAGATTGTTGGTGAATGTAGTATTTCTAATTCGAATATTGATTTTAAGAATTTTGACACGGATAGCTGAGTATAGATCGCGACTATTTCCATTGCTTGTTGAATAATCAGATACTTTTGTCAAAGGATTACCGCGTTCAAGGACGACCGAAAACTTAAGTTTCATTTAGTAGATCCTAGTAAAATGGTTTAACGTGGTCTCTGTCGCCTTTCACTTGACGAACGACAATTAAGTTCGTGAGAAAATTAATGAAATGATGTGATCGACAGTGGAATATGACTGTGGTAGATGATTCTAGTAGAGTCTGGCGATCTCTTGTTTGCAAACGCGTGGCGTAGTGTAGAGATCCGTTGTGGCAATGCGCAGTGTAGTGTAGCATGTTTATCGTCACTCGATGGAGGTGGCATGAGTTACTACTTCTAGTAACGACTATCGTCACTCGATATAGGTGGCATGATTACCGTCACTCGATGGAGGTGGCATGAGTTACTACTTCTAGTAACGACTACCGTCACTCGATGGAGGTGGCATGAGTTACTACTTCTAGTAACGACTACCGTCACTCGATGGAGGTGGCATGAGTTACTACTTCTAGTAACGACTACCGTCACTCGATGGAGGTGGCATGAGTTACTATTGCTCGATTTAGGTGATAGTAACGACAAGTTTATCGTCACTCGATTTAGGTGGCATGAGTTACTATTGCTCGATTTAGGTGATAGTAACGACAAGTTTATCGTCACTCGATTTAGGTGGCATGAGTTACTATTGCTCGATTTAGGTGATAGTAACGACAAGTTTATCGTCACTCGATTTAGGTGGCATGAATTACTGTTACTTGATTTAGGTAGCATGAGTTACTATTGCTCGATTTAGGTGATAGTAACGACTAGTTTATCGTCATTCGTCACTCGGTTTAGGTGACATGAGTTACTATGAACTTGTTGTTTAGCACTAGCGTTGTACTTTGTTACGTAATGAACTCTTTTACTAAAAGTTAATCAGGAAAAGCCGAGCCTTTGATTATAGCAAGTTTTCTCTTTTACACGAGCATCACACAGGGACGTGTGACATGTCAGTTCTGGCCGTATAGGAGACTAACATTAAAGTGGCCATTGTTTAAAGCACCGTCTGTTATGAAATGGTTGTACTGCTGAATTGTAGAGCGACATCTGTTTGCGAACTTAGGTTCGTTCAGCGTGTTACTAAGGACGACAGTTACAGTTCACCACATATCCTTAACAACAACAAAAAAAAAAAAAAATTTTGTTTTTAATGACTCAGTTAGACGCCACCGAGTTTCTTGCTGGTTCTTCTCGCTAGGTTGTGGCATTCCGAACCAGTGGTAAATTCGTTTTGAATAATGTTTAGATCATGATTGATTAAGAGTTGCAATAGCAATTGCGCTCTAATCATATGAACTGTAGTTTAGAATCGGTTCAACTAAATTTCGCGTCGCGACATGTCAGTAGATAGGTTCTTGTAATTAGGTTTTGGTTCTTCTCGCAGTGTTAGCCTATGTTTTAGACAGATGATCAGTTGAAAGTGATTCCTTAACCTAGGTTGGTTGTGTCAACTTCCTAAGTGTTGAGATGTGATGAATTAGTCAAGCCAAAGAGCCCTAGAAAAAGCCGTGATGGTCAGAATCATAACCAATAGCATTGTACGTTAATTATTGTAATGTTTCTGGTTTACGGAGGTTTAGTGACTGAGGGGACACTGATGTCCGGTCCACTAGAATTGAGTGGTTGAGGGGACATTGATGTCCAGGTTTAGAATGAGAAAGATGTTGATTGACAGTTAACTGCTAGTCAGGATGAACGAGCGGTATAATGATTTGTGGTTATGGTTTTGTCCTCACATGCTTTGTGACATTTAGCGTACGAGGACGTACGCCGGTCAGAATGGCCGTGTCGTAGAGTCAATATTAAAAAGAGGTTTTAATGTCATAGACTCCGTGAAAAGTAACGTTACGTGAAGAACGCAGCCATATTTGTTTTTAGCTGTCACTGTCAGAGTTGGATTTTGATCGGCACGCGTTGCTGTGTTCAGAATTCACTCTCGCATTTTATTATCAGAAATTGAGCATTTTATTATCAGAATATTAGCGTAGCGATTGGCGATTCATTATTATTCGTCCGGTTGTTGCCGAGGACACTTCTCAGTAGATACGGTGTGTGAGTGTCGTACTGTAGGTTTTAGAGTAGAGGTTACCTAAAGTGGTGCTGGTGGTTGAACGAGTTGTTATTGTGGTGATTAGGTTAGATGGTTGGTTTGGGACCGGTGTAGGGGTGGAAGGAGCCGGTCTAGGTAGGTTAGGTTAGGTTTACCTAGTTACGCTGGTAGTTGTGACATGCAGTAAGTGAGAGTTATCATGGTTGTAGTCGAAGGTAGTTCAATATCACTTGATAGTCCAAGAATATCGTTAGTACGCCCACGAAGGCTCGGTTAATCTAAAGGTTGCTATCCTGACATATCCGCTTAGTTATTATCCAGGTTTACTAGTGGTTAGATCATGCTTCAATCTTAATAATCATTAGAAGCGCCTACAAAGTAATAAAAAAGTGAAAATATGCCCACGATAACCTGATAACACCCTCGGCCTCCGTTATATATATATTTTTTTTTTTTGATCCCTTTCTCTCATCGAGAAGTAGTGATCTTTAAAAATGGTGAAATTTCCGTGCCGTCCGAGGCCGACAAAATAGTTCGGCCAGAAAACTCGTCATCGTGTGGTGTGTGAAGTGTGAAATGTGTGAGTGGGAAGTGAAAATTCGTCAAGAACGCCGTAGTGGCTCAGGTCACCGCAGCCGCTCGGAGCGCGGCAGCCGCCGCATCGCTCAAGGCACCGCAGCTGCGTGGGGCGCCGCAGTCAATCAGGGCGCCGTAGCAGCTCAGAGCACATTGTGCCTCGTAAAAGTTGAAACTAAGGTTTGAGTTACCTTCCAAAGGGTGAGTCAAATTGAAATATTTTGTGCTAAATTACCAATGCCCGAACCGAATTTACTAAATTCAACTACCTACTAGGCTTCATATTTTCTTACTGAAGCAACTACTAGTGTTTAACGGGTTCCCTTTTTTACGCCCCAGGCAAAATATTGGTAATATTTCGTGGTTTCAAAATATGTGACGTAGTGTGCGGCATTGTCAAATAAGTTCAATTCTTCAGATTATATGGACGAATCAATAACTTTTAAAGTGTCTAGCACTTTCGTAAGAATTTTAGAACTACTCTCTTCTTCGAAATACAATTTCACAATATTTAACAATAAGAATAATATTGAATGTAAGTTGTATAGAAAAATATCAAAAAATTGAGGGTAGGTATGTCCAAAGTTTTTCAACACTATCTATATCTTAGGAAATACCTTTTATCGTCAACAAAGTGACTTCTCTGATGGAAAGAAAAAGGGGGAGCCATATGAAAACAGTTTATAAAATAAAAATCATGAAAATTACTCTAAAAAGTTGTTTCGGGCGACTGTCTCAAACAGTATTAAGACAGGTAAGTATACACCTTTTACGAACTACCTACGTAACTAAGCCCGAATTCTTTTAAATCAATCTCCATTGGTTCCTTCAACTTTAAAAATTTCTAAAAGAGTATCAAAGTACCGTCCTTTCGCAGCATTACCTTACAAATTCGGGGTTTTGATAAAATCAGGTATCTACTAAAACCAGCCTTGCAAACTACATCGTCTATTTCATCGCTGTTCAAGATACTTGACTAAGGTTTGGAATACTTTTCCGCGATCTGTATTTCCTGCCAAATTGTAGTTCGGGTGTCCTTAGAATAAGAGTGAATGAGCATTTTCTATATGAACGCGTCCCATCTTGGACCGCATCATCTCTTTCCATCGGGTGTTATTGTGGTCAAGCGTGACAACATTTACTTAGTACCTTACAGAACGCTCACTCTGCAAATACGTTTTAATAATATTGGCGTCACTCAGAAAAGCGGGTATTATTTGAATGTTTTTATCGAATTATTGGAATGTCCTCCCAAAACCTTCGCATGGAACATTGGTTCAATGCGTGGAGGTTGTCAGAGAGTTTTAATTTAAAAAGACTAATTTAATTGGAGCGGAATTGCTGTCACAACATCTAGTTGTCCAGTTCGCAGTCCAAGTGCCGAGGGGGTGCGATGTCGCTCCGAGTCTCGGATGGAGACTGGACTGAAACCTTCTAAACACCCGTATTCATGCAGGTTCAGTCTTGTTGACCTTCTAGCAACGGATTGTAGGACGTTAAAGGAGCCAAATATAGATTTTATCAAACTGCCTTCATTGGATTAATTAATAGTTTTATATTATTGTTGACAGTTCAAATCAATTTAAAAAAAAATTAACCTTACAATAAATAATGACTCGTCACAATGCAAATAAAGTGCAATTTGGCTCGCGTAGCCCTACGGCCTAAAGTGTAATTCGCTCTTGTCCTTGATATTTCTCTCTCTCTCTCTCTCTCTCTCTCTTAAGAGATAAAATTGGTTCAGGTGGAGGCGCCGCCATAGATATGTGTACCAGGTCACGTAACCAACTAAACTGACTGAATGGACTGATACCCAAGAATATTGCAACCGATACATATTCATGCGTTTGGTTTTCTTGACCATTCAAATGCCAGTTTTTAAACGGACGACTCTATGCTCAAAAGTCTGGCTTATTATTGCGCCTAAAACATAAATCACCAAATCGGTATGTTGGTTTTGAAACATAACTTTCTTATCCTTATGTCTGGCGACCGCACCAAAAGTTGTTCGCCTTTGTGTCAAATTGGGTTGCTCAAGTATTGCGCGACAAATGCTTTCGCCTACTGGTGTATTTGGACGACTTCACATTGTCACCAGTCCATGAAAATTTTGAAAGCTCATAACCTTACTGGCTATCACTCTTAACCAGCCTAGGTTTCAATGTCGAATAATCGATCACGACGCAAAGGAGATCGCTTTCAACCGCGAGTATTGGGGAGTAAAATCGGACACCCACCTCAACAGGAGTCCCCACCCCCAGACGGGATAACAAAAGTTGGTCAGAGTCTGTGGTCTCTCTTAGAAACCGGCAGTGGGACCCTCAAACAGGCGCAACGCCTTTTAGGGTATCTCAACTTTGCGACCTTCATCACCCACCGGGGAAGGTTGCTTGCCGTACGTTTCTAAGTCACTGAAATTGTGTTCGGAAGCATGCTAGCAAAACCAAACATCATTTTCTGAAAGAGTGCGAGCCGAGCTTGTATAGTGGCTAGAGAATCTGTTTTCCGACGGTCTCAGTTCACCTCAATAGGTATCTTTTGGATTACGTTGTAACAGATAAAGAAATATATAAACGGCTAGTGTACATAATACCATACTTGTATAATATTATGAACCTAAATCAGCGATAGCTTCTATTTGTGAGACAGGTTCGAATGTTAAAATTTTATACGGTTATTCATACCATAAAAGCAGTGGCTTTAGCTGAACTGATTCCACCTAAACTTCTTATATGGGATGCAAGGATATTCTGTAGGTACATACTTGCAGGTAACAGGAATCAAATAAAAAAGTTGATATAAGAATCCTACTTTTGGTATTATAAATGGAGATAATTTTATAATAATTTTGAATCTGAGCTGACCTTCTCCTGATTAATCTTTTTATTTTAATATTTGTTTTTAACAAATTTAGATGATCTCCAACTAACTTATTAGCTTGAGAGACATACAGGCCAGATAGTTCAGCTATTATTTAGCTAAGTTATATATTATGCTAATATTTAACATAACTAAGTTGGGTTTAGAATCTATTTTCCGAAGCTGCTACAGACTAAATCAAATAGCTTTCAATCCACAATGCCCTCCTTTGGGCTTAAGTTTATTCTATTAATTATTCTAAAGCAAGTTGGTGGTAAAGAATACATTATCATAAAAAGACAGATTTCAAATCTAAGTTCCTTATTCAATGTTTTCTAATATCGAGTAAAGTTTTACTACCAATTTTCAGTTCTCTGTTATCATGAATTATAGGAGTGCGAAATCGAATAATAAGGCGAATAGTGTAGATATTCAATATTTTCCAGTATCAAGAAAATTTTACTGTCAATTTTCTGTTACTGTTATCATCCATTAACAGTTGTCGGTTAAGGATTACTTACATACCTATATGGTTATTTAAATATCTAATACTAACGTTTTTAATTTACATAACATAAAGTTATCACATTGTTGCGTTTTTCCTTTTCACAAGCCACCAGGAGATAACAAACAGGTCTCTTCATAAATGGACTTCGGACGTCAAACGGAACACATAATATTAAAATTTTACCTTGAAATAAAATTTCTATTATGTTTCCTAAGACGTCCGAAGTCCAGATGATGTCTTCCTGGTGCTACTATTATATCTTACCGTACACATCATTAATCATTATGAACCGAACAATGACGAAATATGGTGGCTTGTTGTGGCTTGTGTTAGTTAGTTCACAGAACGGCTGTTGGCGGCGTTGAAGGCACGGGTTCCGTGACGGAAATCAACGAGATCTAGCGAAAGCGCGTGGAAGGAGCGATGTACTCTTCTTAAATGGACTTCGGACGTCTTAGGAAACATAATAGAAATTTTATTTCAAGGTAAAATTTTAATATTATTACAATTGTTTTCAAGAAATATTAGAATTCTGACTGAATATAAGCATCAACTAAACTCTTTGAGAAGATATTAATGGTTTTTTACATCATTATATTTAATTATTAGTTAATATTAGTTTCGCACGTTTGAATATGGAGCCTAAGGTCTAAAGTTCGATTCTTGAGCTGGATCAAATAAATTGTTAGCTTTAGGAGAGGTTTCGCAACTCAACTCTGGGTTGTTGAATTTATTGATGGAAACCTATAAACATTTTATTAAGTGAGTTAATATTTTTTAATAACTAAAAATATTATTTTTGTCTTTTCAGTACGAAGAAGAAGTGGTGCAAAAGCTTGAACCACTTAAAAATTTTATCACCAAGAAAATAGCATCAGGGTATTCTACCCAGCGAAAACCAGAGAAATTAATAACGGAAGGCGATTATTACTTAGAACTCCGCATCTATAACGCTGCTGAAGCATCAAAGATAAGCCCGGGTAATCGATGGCGTCACGCCCTTTTTACTTATAAGTCATGTATGGATACCAACTCAGAAATTTGGCAGGCAACGAATCGCTTGGTCGCTGCTGCTAAGGAAGATTTTAAAGGGGTTAAACCTACACTATACCCAGCATGAAAATTTTAACTGTATTTTACTAACTTCAAATAATAAGTACTCTTACTTAGTATAATCTCATAATGACTTTTTGTGATATTTGTAATATAACAGTGCCAAAATACTTTTCACACAAAAAAAGTTATATTCATAAGTCTAATTGTTTACTTCGCACAGAATTCGATAATGTTCAAATAATTGGAACTGCTTTTAAGAACAGAATACTAAGCTATCGTGTATGTCCATCAAAAAAATTTTTGTTACCTGAGCAATTTTTATCTGAAGTTGTAAATACGATATGTAATTTAGTAAAAAGAAGTCTTGAGAAACATAATGCTCTTAAAATAAATTTTGAACTATTTGCGACTTTTACTTTGCCAAAAAATAATGAAAAATCTTTGAAGTCGTTTAATACTAAATATGTACAAATTTTTCAATCCACAAACATAAAAAATATATATATTTAGAGTGTGTAAAAAGCCTGCTTAACAAATTATCAGAGTTTGAACATTCAGAATCAGGCTGGTCTTTTGACTCTTTGAATAATTTAGAAGTAAACATTAATAAATACAATCCTTTAAGGACAGGCTCCTATATTCCACTACCAATAAAAATTCTGAAAACTAGATCTTGTGTAAATATTAAAAATAGTGATGATAAGTGTTTTCTGTGGAGTATATTAGCACATATGTATCCCACCAATAAAAACTGTAATAGAGTATCTTCATATCCTCATTATTCAAAAGTTTTAAAAATAGATGGTATGTCGTTTCCACCATCTTTTGAGGATATCACATTATTTGAAAATAATAATTCTGACATAAGTGTTAATATATACAGTTTAGAAAAAAATGGTGATATTAATGGACCTCTGTACAAAACCAGCAAGCGTAAACTTGCTCATGTTAATTTGCTTTACATTACTAAAAACAATAAAAGACATTTTTGTTTGATAAGAAACTTTGAACGGTTGGTTCATAGTCAACTTACTAAAAATAAGTCTAAAATTTTTTTATGTGAGGAGTGCTTCATTTATTTCAATTCAGAAGAAAAATTATGCAAACATAATTGTGCTAGAATTAAAACTGTTCTTCCAGAGAAAAATAGTAAATTATATTTTGATAATTATGAAAGAACTCAAAGAATACCAATTGTGATTTATGGTGATTTTGAAAGTTTATTAAGAGAATATTCTGATAAAAGTAAATCTGGGCATACTGAAACCATACAGGTTCATGAAGCCACATCTTTCGCGTACTATATTTGTTGTGAGTCTAAACCTGAACTTAATGAACTGGTTTCATACATAGGAGCTAACTGTGCTCAAAAATTTGTAGAAACAATTTCAAATGATGTCAAACGATTACATGCAATTTTGTTAGAAAATAATCCCATGAAACTACTTACTGAAACTGAAAAGAAATGTTTTCATAATGCAAAAGTTTGCTGTATATGTAAACAAAAATTTACATCCACAGATAAAATTGTAGCAGATCATGATCATTTTACAGGGGAATATAGAGGCGCGGCTCACAACATTTGCAACTTGAGTGCAAAGAAATGTCCTTTTATACCTATTATATTTCATAATTTAAGTAATTACGATTGCCATCTTTTTATTAAAGAGTTAGCGAGTATTAACGGTCGTATAAATATTATTCCAAAAAATAAAGAAAAATACATATCGTTCACAAAATTTATATCAGTTGATTCAAAAACTGCTGCTCAATTGAAATTCATCGATTCTTTTAATTTTCTCAGTTGTAGCTTAGATAAATTAGCTAGATCTTTACATCAAGACGACTTCGTAAACTTGCGTAGGTATTACAGTGATCAGTATTTATTTGATTTGATTTGCAGAAAGGGTGTCTACTGCTATGATTATATAGACTCTTTAAAACGTTACGATGAAACTGAGTTACCAAAACGAAAACATTTTTTTAATAAACTTACTGCAGAACTTATTTCGGAAGAAGATTATAAACATGCAATGAAAGTTTGGAAAACTTTTAAAATAAAAAATTTAGGCGAATATACAGATTTATATTTAAAATGTGATGTACTATTACTAGCAGATAGTTTCGAAAAATTCAGGAAAATTAGCTTAGCAACCTATTGCTTAGATCCGTGCTATTATGTTTCTTCACCTTCTTTAAGTTGGGATGCAATGCTTTTGCATACCAATGTAAAATTAGACCTTATAACTGATGTGGAGATGTATCAAATGATTGAAAAAGGTATACGAGGTGGTCTAGCTCAGTGTTCTTTAAGATATGCTAAAGCTAACAATAAATATATGTCTGACTATGATATCAACAAATCAAGTAGCTTTTTGGTATATTTAGACTGTGTGAACCTGTATGGTTATGCAATGATGATGAAACTTCCTACAAGTAATTTTAAATTTTTGAACAAAGACCAAATTGAGACATTTGAAATTGATTCTATTACTGTTGATAGTAACATTGGTTATATACTTGAAGTAGATCTTAGTTATCCATCTGAAATACATGACGCTCACTCAGATTTACCATTTGCTGCTGAAAAATTTACACCTTTTGGTCATAGAAATGCCAAGCTTATTGCAAATTTATACGACAAATGTTCCTATGTTATTCACTACATCCATTTAAAAGAATGTCTTAAAAACGGTCTAAAATTGTTAAAAATTCATAGAATTCTATCATTTGAACAAAAAGAATTTTTGAAACCATATATTGAATTGAATACCTCTTTGAGGCAAAAAGCAGAGTCTGAATTTGAAAAAGACTTTTTCAAAAAACAAAATAATGCTATTTTTGGTAAAACCATAGAAAATAAAAGAAAACAAGTAAATGTAAAACTTGTTAATACATGGACAGATAAGAATAATAAGACAAACAGGATTATTGGAGCAGAAAAGTATGTAAGTGCGCCTAACTTTAAATGTTTGTCGATATTTACAGATAATTTGGTGGCAATCCAATTAGAACAAACGAAATTAATTTTGGATAGACCAATTTATGTGGGGTTTACTGTTTTAGAGTTAGCTAAAACACATTTATATAACTTTCACTATTCTATAATGAAACCATTATATAAAGAAAATATTGAACTTTGTTATACTGATACTGATAGCTTACTATATCGCATATATACTGATGATTTTTATTCAGACATGAAAAAGAATATTAAGTTTTTCGATACCAGCAATTTTAGCGATAAAAATGTTTACAATATCCCTCAAGCAAATATGAAAATTCCGGGGTTTTTTAAAGATGAGATGGGTGGAGATGTTATTGTTGAATTTGTTGGCTTACGAGCAAAATTGTATTGTATTGAATCACAAATAATGTCTATTAAAAAGGCAAAAGGAGTGACAACATCTGTTACCAAAAGGTTGGATATAGATAAATACAAAAATGTGTTATACTACAATCAATCAGTCAGAAAGAATATGTGTGTTATTAGATCTAAAAATCATAATGTATATACCCAAAAAATTAATAAGTTAGTTTTAAATAGTGAAGATGATAAAAGACAAATTTTAAAGAAGCAATTTAAAACGTTGCCGTGGGGGCACTACAGTACAATTTTTTAGTTGTTAATTTGTACTAGATTTTATGTTATTCATTACTGTGCAATTTTGATTGTTCATGTATGCATGCAAATATTGAAATAAATATTTACTACTCATCATCACTTACATTTTATTATTTTACCTTTTAGTTTTTTATTTTTATATTTATCGAGATCAATAACTTGAGTTATAGTGATATCATAGCAGGTGATAATGTTTGCTTACTGACCTTTACGTTTGTTTATATAGACCTTCAATTTCAACATTATATCCTTATCACCTTGGTCAAGAAATGAAAATGCAGTAAGCAAACATTAAGCAAAATTAAAAACCTTTACATTTAAGGGAATCGAACCCTTGAAATATTTGAAAAAACTTGATTGTACTACCTAATATTTACATGGAATACGTTAATATTATTAGGTACTTAGTACAATCATAATGTTTTCAATTAATAATTTATAAATTAAAAAAAAAATCAATTTTATTCTTTAAACCACGTTTATTTCATAATATAATGAATTCATGCTAGTACAGCTCCTTACTCTAAAAAACACTATTTTTATAAACAAAAAATATGATGATATTTAAAAATAAGCAAATTACATTTCAACATTAGTTCACATTTATATGGAGTGAGTAATTTTTGACATTATTTTACCTATCAAATTTTCTGTAGCATCCATAACTTCATCGTAATTATCCTTGACTACATACTGTGCACTAACACTAGGAGTATCACCATTTATATTTTCATCTTGTTCTCCTCCATTTAGTCCATAAATATTTATTTTTATTAAATGAAGCCGTCTTCCAGTTGCTTTGCGAATAACATAGGATGTTGATGTAGAAGTCGGGGGTGAAACAGGCTTCAATAGTGATAAACTGCATTTTTTCCTTTTTTTCATCTCCTTACTAGATGCTTGAACTGGTTCTGCTGCTTGTTTTTGAGCTAAATCCTCGCAAAGTCTCTGAAATTCAGTTTCCGCGAACCCGTTTACATCTTGTGCGTAGTAAAAAGGATTTGTTAGATTTTCGTTGGGTAAGATAGGAGTCGACATAATTCTGAAACAAAAAGAAAAATAATTAATAAATAACGGTAAAAAAATACATGCTTTATTAAAAGTCAGCACATTGTTATAAAATAATTATAATAACTTACCAAGTAAAATACTCGATATTTATTATGATAAAATTATGAGCGCGGCTACTGTTTTCTTCGGGAGCTGTAGCAGGAATGAAGCTTTAATAAATAATAATTAATCTAATACTGTCTTGCGATCTAAAACGATGTAATTTGAGCAAAACGAAAACATAATGCTTTAGTGACACAGCATCACATTCCAAGTTTTTCCCGAGAGCTGTAACAGGAATGAACATGCATCGATAGTAAAATCTTATATAATCTTGTATTCTCAAATGGGTAATTTGAGCAAAGTGAAAACAAATCTTTAGTGACACAGCAACGCATTCCGAGTTTACACGTGTATGGTGTCATTTCTTTAAATTGGTTATTAACATTATGTTACATTTTAGTTATAAAATTATATAGAATATAATGTGAAGACTTTATAACAGGATTTTATCTTTTTTAACAGAAAACACAATGAAGTTGATCAAACAACCAGTAACATTGGAAATTAACAATTTAAATATAGAAGCGTCATCAATCCAAAAAAGGCATAGTTTGCTGTTGCCCGATACGATTCGCTGTATAATATGTGGACCGTCAAATTGTGGCAAAACAAACACAATGTTAAGCTTATTACTACATCAAAATGGACTCAAGTTTCAAAATGTTTACCTATATTCTAAAACAACATTTCAACCAAAATATTGTTTTTTAAATAAAGTTTTAAGCATGGTTCCAGCTGTTAAGCTCTTTACCTTCAAAGATGATAAAGAGGTTATTCCTCCTACTGAAGCCTTGAAAAATTCTGTATTTATTTTTGATGATGTTACTTGCGAGAACCAAGTAAATATCCGAGATTATTTTTCAATGGGTAGACATAAGAACATCGACTGTTTTTATTTGACTCAAACATATTCTAAGATACCAAAACAATTAATTCGAGATAACGTAAATTTTTTAATAATTTTTAAACAAGATGATATAAATTTGAAACACATCTATAACGAACATGTCAATTCTGACATGACTTGGTCAGACTTCAAAAAATTATGTTCAGATATATGGAAAGATCCATACACATGTTTAATAATTAACAAAGATTGTGAATTAAATAACGGTAGATATAGAAAATCTTTCGACGTTTTTGTAAAATTTTGAATGAAATGATTTAAACAGATTGTAATTTAAAATTAGTTTCATTTTAATTTTTACTACATAGTTCAATGGTTGTGTAAAATAATTAAAAAAAGAAATGGAAACAAGTTTGAAAAAAGAGTTAATTAAATCAGTAAAGGCTATTAAAAGTAAAGTAAAAAGATTACGTGATGAAGATGAAGAGTTAGAACTGAGGCGGAAAAAAATATTTAAACCACTGTCTGATCCTTTGAAAGCAATTGTTACACTAAGTAAATATGCTACAAACAAATCTTATCACGAAACTAATTGTAACAACGCAAGTGTTGGAAATAATCAATCGCCTGAAATTCCAAATATAAACTCAAAACAAGATGGTGATATTGAAATTAGTCACAACGATAATAACTTTGAAGAAAATCCGAAAAAACAAGAGGAAATGTCTGAACCTTTGGAATTTCTAAGTGATGAAGTCAACATTTCCGAAATACTGGCAGACAATGATCTGTTTGGCGAGCAAAGCAATGTATCTATACCATTTGGTATACGTCGCATTAACAAAAAATTGATGATAGGAAATACCCCCGTCAAATTTTCAACTGTAGATGATATGTCTTCAAACAAATTGACTTTTATTACTATTGATGATAAAAGTTATGAACTAACTGCTGGTTTAATAGAACTTTTATTAAGAAATAAACCAAACTTGAATAAAGTAACCGAAAGTGATAAAATCACATATAAAGATATCTTAATTAGTACTAGTGCTCATAAAAGGGATTACAATCCTGCTAATCAAATTAAAGGTGACAAAGGAAAAAAATATTCTCAAATCATCAAACCATTATTTTATGAAAAGGATATGTGTGAAACAAACAAATTAAAGTACGGTGGTAGGCTACCAGTTTTAAAGAAATACAAAACTGATACTGATCTCATCTATTGGGATGATCCTAATGAGTTAATTGAAAGATTAAGATTGATTATTGCGTCCAGAGACGCTGGCAACACTAATCATGATAATGAAATTCTTTCGATTATTGAAGAGTTAAAAGAAGCGGGTATAATAAAAGAATAAAAGAAAGCACATTTATGGAGCGTGTTCAGTATTGATAAGCAGGTTGAACATGAAAGTTGATAAGTTTGGACATCATGTTAATAAGATGCGAAGAATGAAAGGAGTGTTATTAGAATGCGCTTTGAAGTGTACAAACAATAATTTGGATGCTCAGCATAAAAGAGTAAAAAATCTTGCGCAACCGGTAGATTCTAACGATTGTGTAACAAAAGAATACGTTGATGTTTTGGCAGACAATCTTTCAAAAAAAAATATCATCAATTAATCAGTTTATTACAGAAATAAATATTAAAGTAAGTAATTTGATCGAAATCACCGAGGCTAGTAAAGTAAAACATGAGCAAAAACAGCGTCGTAAATGAAATACATAAAAATGCAAGAGTAAACTTTCCTCGTCGACATGTTGTCATGAGAGATATAGACGATTTATGGCAAGCTGACTTGATTGATATGAAATCTCTTTCGAAACAAAATTCAGGTTATAAATATATTTTAGTTATAATTGATACATTCTCAAAATATGCTTGGGCATTTCCACTAAAGTTTAAAAATAAAGATCAGGTCTCTAAAGCGTTTGAATCTATATTAAAGAAAGGACGTATTCCAAAAAACCTTCAAACAGATTTTGGAACTGAGTTTTACAACGAAAATTTTAAAAAGATAGTCAAAAAATTTAACATCAATCATTATTCTACATATTCCACTAAAAAAGCTTCTATAGTTGAAAGACTTATAAGAACTTTAAAAAATAAAATGTATAAACAATTCAGTTTCCAAGGAAACTACACTTGGACTAAAGGTGTGCTAGAAGAAATAGTTGAAAATTATAACACCTCTAAACACAGAACGATCGGTTTATCTCCTAACGAAGTTAATGAAAATAATAAGAAACTTATACTTCAAAGATTTAATGTAGGAAAACAGTTAAAAATCCTGAAGAAGAGAAATTTAAAAGTTGGAGATTTTGTGCGCATTAGTAAGTATAAAGGTGTTTTTGAAAAAGGTTATACTCCTAATTGGTCCACCGAAATATTCCAAATTAAAAAAGTACAGAAAACGAATCCTGTTACTTACCTTATAGAAGATGCTAAACATCAGCCAATTTTGGGCTCATTTTATGAAGAAGAACTTCAAAAAACAGAAAATCCTAATGTCTATCTTATTGAAAAAGTTTTAAAAAGAAAAGGAAACAAGATATTTGTAAAGTGGTTAGGATTTCCATCGAGTGAAAATAGTTGGATAGATAGAACGAATATTTTATAACTAACCAGTTCCCAATTTATTTATTGTTATTTAAGTGATAGTATAGTTATTTTTCATTCATTGTAATAAAAGTAATGAAAGAGAGCAGTATTCTGAATTGGTTTATAAATCATTTACCATTTGAACTTCATCTACCTGGATATAATTACTGTGGTGCTGGTACAAAATTGTATAAAAGGCTTGCACGGGGAGATCAAGGTGTAAATAAATTGGATGAATATTGTAAACAACACGATATTGCATACGACTTGTCAACTTCATTAAGTGATCGTCATAAGGCTGATAAAATATTGATGAAAAGGGCTAAGCAACGTGCTTTAGCATCTGATGCAACTTTGGGAGAAAAGATAGCAGCAAATTTAGTTAATAAAGCTATGATAGCTAAATTGTATACCGGGTCGGGACTGACTAGTAAAGCCAACAATTCTAAAACAGTGTCGCCAAAAAAATCCGCTTCAGGCACTGGTTTGAAAAAACACTTTAAACATGTTGTTGCTCATGCAAAAAAGCATGTGCAAAAAATGAAACCCAAATGTAAGAAAATGGCTATAGAATTAGCCATAGCAGCAGCTAAAGAATTGACTAAAGACTCGTCAATAAAACTTCCTCGAATTATACCAATTCCAAAAACTGGTGGAGTACTTCCTTTGATACCTATTTTTGCCGGATTATCTGCTGCGGGTAGCTTAGCTGGTGGTGCTGCAGGAATCGCTAAAGTTATAAATGATTTGAAAGACGCTAAAAAACGTTTTACAGAATTAAAGAGGCATCATGAAAAAATGGAAACCCTCCATATAGGCAAAGGTTTGCATATCAAACCGCATAGAGGTAGTTTAGGAATTTACATTTCAAATGAAAAAACTAAGAGAAAGGCTACCCAAACGAGCGCTCACCAATATTGACATCATCAACCATTCGCAAGACATTCCTTACTTTCGAGGGGTATTTATGAGAGATGAGATGCCAAAACATCCTTTTCGAAAAGAATGTGGTATAGTTAATTTGGATAGCTCCAATAATCCTGGCTCTCATTGGGTAGCCTATGCAAAAGTAAATAATGAAATTCAATACTTTGACAGCTATGGAAATTTAAAACCACCTAAAGAGTTAATTCAATATTTAGGAACTGGTATGAGTTATAATTACAAAAATTTTCAAGGTAGTCATCCTTATAACTGTGGTCATCTATGTATAAAGTTTTTAAGAAGTTTTTGGAATACACAAAATAAAATGTATAAATAGTTCAGTAAAATCAGTAAATATTTAGTTTACGATCATGTCTGTAACAATCACTATTACCGGGCACAAATCTGTGTTGGAATCATTTTTTCAACCTCCTCTTATTCTCGATGGTGAATATGAATGCGGTTTATTATATTTTTCTGCTCTGAACTCAATACCAAACATAAATCATAGCAATAACATATTTGCATATGGTGATGAATGTAAATATTTAAAAATTCCATATGGTACTTATGATTTATATGACATAAGAGAATATCTTGCGAGTAAGTTAGACAACTGTGAAATTGAAATAAAACCAAATAATAATACTTTAACATGCTCGCTTTTTTGTTCCAAAACTGTACATTTTGACGTAGAAAACAGTTTAGGACGCTTACTTGGTTTCCCAAATGTAAAACTTGAAGCAAATAAATGGCATGAGTCTGTTAATCCAGTTAACATTCTTCCCTTGTCTGTCATCAGGATCAAATGTGATCTTATATTCGGATCTGTGGGGGGTAGCTTTCCCCGGGTATCGAACCTCGCCCCCAACCCCGAGGTGCAATAAAAATGCGCTATGTCGTTCTGCAGTCTCCAGCCAGGCGTAGTGAGGCAGCGATTTTCCCAGTTTTCCGATTTTCTTGTCGCTGACTCTTGTTCGGTGATCAGTGGAATGTCCAGTCGAGACACCCCCGCGTTTATATATATTTTTGCCCAATTATCTAGAATATTCGCTGCCTCACCCCCTCTGTGGTTAAGCCTTTATTTTTCCCATTTTCTATTTACATATTATGTTGATTCCTTAACTAATACTTAGTCTAGTTTATTTACAATACCTAGAATCATGCATGCTTACTCTGCGACATCTATTTTCCGAATAACGGCGGAATTTCGGATTTTGCATATTTATATGACCCTGCCCCGCACCACCGAGGCTATAAATATCACCCGCGCCAGGTCCCCGCATTCATTTCGCGAGACGCGGTTGCAGCGAAAGTATGCATGTTACAAGTACAATTTGGTATGCTAGACGTCTAGATTTATCTAGACTACCTATAATAAATGTTCTACATATGTTACTTTACTAAATAATTACATAAATTAATTCTAGTGTTTGAATCTAGATTTCCTAGGTCTTTACTTCTTATATTTGCAGTCTTTGGTTTTAAAAGGCTAGATCTTGATCAAATGAATCGTTTACAACATATTATTTTCCTGTTTTCTATTTAATCTATGGGTAATGGATTAAAGAAATTATACAACCTTAAGTCCTAGGTTTTAGCCTTTTGCCTAAAACCTAGGTGTACTGTTTTTTCCCAGATTAGGGATCGCGCTAATCTTTATTCGTATAAACAAAAAACATTTACAATTATTCAATACTTTCTAAGTTATTTACATTTTTCCTTAATAACTATATCGAGTTATATTTCCGCAAATACTAGACCTAGATTCTATTTATTATTGGTTTTACATAGTTTTCTTAGTTATCTACCTATACTTATACTTTAAATCAATGTATTCTTTATTAATTTGCCAAATTCTTATAAGATAAAAACATAAGTTAAAACTAATTTTCACCCTAGAATGCTCGCTCCTGATTGGTCGAGAGCGCTTTTCTGCTCGCTCATGTAGTTACTTCGCCAGTCTTGCAGCGGAACGCGGCTCCGTCGTGCACATAATTTTCAATCTTAGAATGCTCGCTCCTGATTGGTCGAGAGCGCCTTTCTGCTCGCTCCTGTAGCTATTTCACCGGTTTTGCATCGGAGCGCGGTTCGTCGTGCACATTTCTCCCGCCGGTCGCAGCATGCGGCTCTAATACTGGTAGCACGACGATCCTCTTGCTTGGTCTTTTCAGCACGTGCCTGTTGCTCGTCGTCACGTCCACGACGCGTACTTCGTTGTCCGGCCCTGGATATACTCGAGATACTCGTCCTCGTGGCCATACGTTCCTGGGTAGATTTGGATCGCAGATGATGACTAGATCGCCGACTTTGGGGTGAGAGCCGGTATGGTAGGGCTCCCGCCGCTGTTGTAGCTGGGGAAGGTACTCCTTCACCCAACGTCTCCAAAACTCGTCCGCCAGATGCTGTGAGGCGCGCCGGTGGTAGGTCCCCCGTCGACGGTGTCATCGGCTTCGCTTTTTTTAATTTGCATATCGGACAGCTCCTTATAACACTTTTCACCGTAGGTCGTATTCGCGTGATCCAGTATCGTTGTCGTAACTCGTTCACAGTCAACTCGACGCCGCCGTGATGCATTTTTTCGTGTACATATTGAATATACATTTTTGTATATTTATGTTTTCCATCTAGCAGAGCAGGGTTGACCGTTTCCATGGTGATTTCCGTAGTCGCTTTGATTCTTCCCCGTAGACGAATTAGCCCATCATTTTCCAGGTAAACACTCAGACTTGCGAGCTTGTCACGTGGGCCGGGGGCGTTTCCCCGTATGATGCGTTCTCTTTCACTCGCGTATGATTGTGCTTGCACTTCTCGCACCCATAGTTTTTCCGCTTTTAGAATGTAATCTGATTCCAAATGCACGAATTTTCTTTTTTCTCTTCTTTTCACACTTGTACTTGAGTCCTTTTCAATTTTTCGGCCCCTTGTCCAGTTAGGATCTTCTGCGGGATTCGGTTTCGTACGTTTTCTTTTCGTTGCGTCGTATTTTTCCTTGAGAACCGGATCGCGGTCTAACTTTTTTTCTAAAGTCTTCAATTGCTTGAAGGCGTCATCGTAGTTGTTAGGTACAACGAAGTCATCTTGTTTCCATAGCAACGAAGTTTCGAAGCGGCCATCGGGCAATCTTCTACTATTTTCCTTTTGAATTTTCATCGCGCGTTCTTCTGGATCACTCTTCTGTCTTCTGGGACCGATACCGAGAGCTTCCATGTTGAAGAACTCCTTCCTCATATTTTCCATTTTGTTATCTTGTTCCTTGAGTATAATGTGACCACAGAAGGCGACATTCTCGTGATATGACGTGCGACATCCGTGTAAAACCCATCCTAGTCGTGTATTTGAAGCCACTGGTTGATCTCGACGACCGGTACGGATCTCCAATGCCAACAATAACTCCCAGTTATCTTGACCGATAAGTATCTTCGGGCTCGCGTTCTTGTATATCAATTTATCTTCAATTTCCTGTAGGTGGACGCAGTCCCTTAGTTCTCTTTGTTCGATATTCTGTTTCGTAAACATAAGGCGTTGTACTGTGCGGGCGTTTCGTAACGTAAACTCTTCTTCATTGAACCGTCCTCGTATCTTGACGTCGACGCGTCGGCTGTTTTCGTGCCTCACTGTTTCATTAAGGCCTTGTACCCACATAGGATCCCGCGGCCCATCGAGCTCCAATATTTCCGCCAGGTTTTCGTCGATCAACGTGATAGTGCTGCCGTCGTCCATAAGGGCGTAGGTATCGACGCGGGCACCGGTGGGTCCCGTCAGCGTGACCGGTGCAATCTTCAAGTATGCTTGTCGGCTTCTATTGCTGGCGTTTTTCACGATTTCCACCGTAGACGTTACTTCAGCGACGACCGGCGATGACGGCGACGGTGAAGCCTCTCTTTTCTTGTGATGGAGAAGTCGATGATGCGACATACTGCAGCCGTCGTGACCACACTTCTTGGCCCTGCACGTAGACCGACGATGCGGGCTTCTTAGACATAGGAAACAGATACGATGCTTCTTTACAATTTCCCAGCGTTCATTCGTGTTGACGTCACGGAAGCATTTGCACTCGGGTAACTGGTGGTCTAATTTGCAAACAGGACATTGTTCCTTCTTGGTATTCTGCTCTTTCGTGGAGTAGGTGTGCTCGATCCTCTTCTTCGTATACCTCTCATTATACCCTGAGATGTCTTCAGGTTGCGCGTACGCTCCGCACTCGTCCGCCTCTTCATTTAAAAATGTCGCGAGTTTCTTCAAATCAGGAATGTCCTCCTTTTCCTTCGCAGCATAGTCATACCACGCTTTTCGTAAAATCGGCGTTAATTTTTCTATCGTGGCCTTCACTAACTCTGGATTGTACATATATTGAATTTTCTTCAAGGCTTCCAATGTAGCTATTATATTCGATACTTTATTTGCAAATATACATAGGTCACGTGGGCTATCACTTAATTTTCCAAGCGATTTTATTTTCTGTATTTCGCTTATTGCCAATGCATCAGGTCTCCCAAATCTTCTTTCCAGAGCTTCCATGATATTCTTGGGATCTGGTGAGCTGATGAGTAGACTGCTGATAGCTTCATGCGCCGCCCCCTTGACGCTGCGGCGCAGTCTTGATACATTTTCCGTTTTTGAAAATAACCCCTTGGTTTCTTCATAAGCAGCGCGAAACGTTAGCCAACTACCGGATTGCCCATTGAACACCGGCAGCTCCTGGAGGTACTTCGGTGCGTCTCTCGTCGTCCGTACTGCTTGACTGAGAGCTGTTGCCAGTGAGGTAACATCCACGTTGAGTGGCTGACGCGCAGGCCGGTTTTCTTCTTCCCGGTGTTCGCATTTCCCGTCGTCGTGTCGACTGCGAGCGCCCTGTCCTCGTCCTTCATTGTTCACCTTTTCTGATTTTCCCTCCAGCCATTCTTGAACGTGGCTAGAACGTTCCTCTTTTCCTTCATCTTCATTTTCCGATGCTGACGCCAGGTCCTCTTCGTCCGTAGCGGCAGCGTGATGCTTTTCCAATTGTGCTTGAGCGAGAGCGATAGATGCTCGGATCTCTTCTAACTTCAGGGCGGCCAGTTTTTCCTTCAATTCAGCTTCTTTCAGCTTTCTTGATCCGGAGCGATGTGACTTCGTCGGCATGGCGCGCCCGGAGTCCCCTGTTGGTTTTGCCGTGACGTTAGAAGATGTCGTGTTTTCCGTGGAATTTTCCGTGGACGTGGTTGATCCACTTGTGGTGGTACGATCTGTACCCTCGGAGGTTGTGGTGCGTTCTGCACTCTCCGATGTGGCCGCTGACGTGTCGCGGCTTGATGCAGCAGTAGGTCTTGAGACGGAGTCCCTCACACCGCTGGTGGCAGTAGGTCTTGAAGTGGTACTTCTCACACCGCCGGGATGATTCTCACTGACTGGAACAATATTTTCCGACGCGTTGGCTTGAGACCGCTTTGTAGGCATTTTCTTGATTTTCGATGACCCGCACTTGGTTCTGTAGAATTTTCCTTGATCCGGCTCGAAGGACCAGAAAATGTGCGCGGGTGCATTGAAAATGCGTTATGTCGTTCTGCAGTCTCCAGCCAGGCGTAGTGAGGCAGCGATTTTCCCAGTTTTCCGATTTTCTTGTCGCTGACTCTTGTACGGTGATCAGTGGAATGTCCAGTCGAGACACCCCCGCGTTTATATATATTTTTGCCCAATTATCTGGAATATTCGCTGCCTCACCCCCTCTGTGGTTAAGCCTTTATTTTTCCCATTTTTTATTTACATATTATGTTGATTCCTTAACTAATACTTAGTCTAGTTTATTTACAATACCTAGAATCATGCATGCTTACTCTGCGACATCTATTTTCCGAATAACGGCGGAATTTCGGATTTTGCATATTTATATGACCCTGCCCCGCACCACCGAGGCTATAAATATCACCCGCGCCAGGTCCCCGCATTCATTTCGCGAGACGCGGTTGCAGCGAAAGTATGCATGTTACAAGTACAATTTGGTATGCTAGACGTCTAGATTTATCTAGACTACCTATAATAAATGTTCTACATATGTTACTTTACTAAATAATTACATAAATTAATTCTAGTGTTTGAATCTAGATTTCCTAGGTCTTTACTTCTTATATTTGCAGTCTTTGGTTTTAAAAGGCTAGATCTTGATCAAATGAATCGTTTACAACATATTATTTTCCTGTTTTCTATTTAATCTATGGGTAATGGATTAAAGAAATTATACAACCTTAAGTCCTAGGTTTTAGCCTTTTGCCTAAAACCTAGGTGTACTGTTTTTTCCCAGATTAGGGATCGCGCTAATCTTTATTCGTATAAACAAAAAACATTTACAATTATTCAATACTTTCTAAGTTATTTACATTTTTCCTTAATAACTATATCGAGTTATATTTCCGCAAATACTAGACCTAGATTCTATTTATTATTGGTTTTACATAGTTTTCTTAGTTATCTACCTATACTTATACTTTAAATCAATGTATTCTTTATTAATTTGCCAAATTCTTATAAGATAAAAACATAAGTTAAAACTAATTTTCACCCTAGAATGCTCGCTCTTGATTGGTCGAGAGCGCTTTTCTGCTCGCTCATGTAGTTACTTCGCCAGTCTTGCAGCGGAACGCGGCTCCGTCGTGCACATAATTTTTCAATCTGCCCGACGATGACGAGCCCGTCTGCCGTCGAGTGCGCTCGAATCGTTTGCGCACCGGCGTTCGGAGCCCGCTTACAGTCTTTCGGACCATTTTCGCGACTTGCCTGTCCGAAACTCACTGCGTCCAGCGGGGGTGGTTCGGAATCACGCGTTCGTGCTTCCCGGTCTAGTCTCCCGGTCTGCCACAAGCGGCAAGCCCCGGGAGCTGGGCCGGTGGGGTCGACGTGCCGACACCCTTGTCTCGGGCTCACGCCAGGCAAGGACCGCCACCGTTTCGTCCGCCAGCGCTCCGATAGCGCTCTCGCGTCCGCGACTCGCGCTGTGCGCATGCGTTCAAGAAGCCGGTGGTAACGCGCGGAAAGTGCTTCATGCCGCCACCGCCGCTTCCGCAGCGCCGCGCGACGCGCCCGCGCCCCATCCGCCGCAGGGTGTTCGTCCGATCATCGGACACCCTAGAGGCTATTATCGCGTCGGGCCAGGCGACTCTCGCCGCCCGCGCCGCAGCAGCCCTGCACAGCCCGGCAGTGGGCGCCGGCGAAGAGTCCTTCGCCGCGAGCCCACTCGCACTTTCGCCGGCTCCTTCCTCCCCGGCCTCATCGCTGCCGGCCATCTCCTGGCCGGCTAGCTCAGCCGACCCGCGCGCCGCCGATCCGCGCGCCGCCGACCCGCGCGCTTCCGCGCCCCGCGCCGATCTCCGCGCCGTGGCGCCTTGCCCCGACCCGCGCGCAGCCGCGCCGTCTGCCGAGTCCCGCACTGCGCCGTCCCGCGCCGACCCGGGAGCGGCCGCGTCCCGCGCTGACGCGAGCGCCGCCCCGCGCGCCGCACCCGCGCCCGCGCCCGCGACCACACCGACCGCCGCGCCGCGCGCATCGCTCCAACCCGCCGCGCCGGCGACTCTTTCTCCGTCGCCGCGCGCGCCGCGCTTCCCGGCCCCACAGCACAACATCGCTGTGGGCCGTTTTCCCTCTCCGCCGCAAAGGAGAGGAGAGAAAACACCGGCCTTCACTCCACCAAATATGCCGGCCCTGTCTCCGGAACCCATGGAGACCGCGCCGGCGAGTGAGCCCGGCCCCTCCTACGCAGCTGCTGCGGCCGCTGCAAAGAGGCCCAAGACAACCCCGTCGGGCGCCGCTCCAGTGCGCGCTGCGCCCGCGCCCGCCGCCGCCGCCACCGTCGACCCCAGCAAGGCGCCGAAGTCGAAGGCCGCCCGCTACCCTCCGCTGATCGTGGAGGTGCTGCCGGACTGGCCCACCCACTTCCGCGAGCTGAAGAGGCTCCTCGGCCACGCTCCCAACGGACGCCCATTTGGCAAGGGCGTCCGCTTCATACCTAAGTCGGACCAGGAGTTCCGCGCCATCCAGCGCTACCTTACGCAGCTGGAGAGCGCCAGCGGAATCTCCTGGTTCTGCTACTCGCTGCCGGCTGAAAGGAGCCTCAAAGTCGCGATCCGCGGTCTGCCGGCGAACACAGAGCCGGAGCTCGTCGAGGCAGAGCTGCGCGAACTTGGATACGTCCCCGAGCACGTGAGGACGATCCCCGCGCGTCCAGGCAGGCCTGGATGCCTCATGTTCGCGCAGCTGCAGCGAACTCCAGACATCACACCGGGCATATACGAGGTGCATGAGCTCCTCTGTATGCCCGGCATCATCATCGAGGCCTGGCGTGGCAGGAAGGGGCCCGCCCAATGCCACAGGTGCCAGCAGTGGCGGCACAGTTCGGTGAACTGTCACCGACCCCTAGTCTGCGTGGCCTGTGCGGGGAACCACGCGGCCAGGGACTGTCCGCGCCCCAAAGAGGAGCCGCCGACGTGCGCCAACTGTGGCGACGCGCACACGGCGAACAACGCCAACTGCCCCGTGTTCCGCAAGGAGCTGCGGAACCGTAGGGCGGGCACTGTCGCGCGCACCGCACCGGCGCGCGCCGCCGCCGCCGCCTCGACAACCGAGGCCGACGCACCCGGCTCGCTCATGGCTGCCGCCAACCAGCCACAACAGCAACCGGGCCGCAAGCGCCGCCGCAGACGTGGCAAGCGCGCGCAGCCGCGCCAAGACACGGCGCCGGCCGCGCCACAGCCCTCTGCCAAGCGCCCGACGGCGGCCGCATCCGCGGCTCCCGCCGCGCCACAGCCTCCCACCAAGCGCC
The DNA here is from genome assembly GCF_905333055.1 of Maniola jurtina. Lineage (NCBI taxonomy): Eukaryota > Metazoa > Arthropoda > Insecta > Lepidoptera > Nymphalidae > Maniola > Maniola jurtina. The sequence continues at coordinate 4,312,414 of NC_060057.1, forward strand.
CGACGGCGGCTGCACCCGCGCCGCCCGCCGCCCAGTCCAAGCCCACCGTGGTCGCCGCTCCCGCGAGGGAGACGAAGGCGAAGCGGAAGGGCGCGCCGCGCCCGGCACCTCAGCCGGCCCCCGGCCACTTGGACTCCAGACTTACCAAAGTCATCGGCACCCTACACCAGGTTCTGTTGGCAATCCAGGAGCAGCGGGATCCAGCCCCGCTGATCCTCGCCTGCATCATGGAGCTCTGCAGCTCTGAGTGAGCTCCGTGTGGCATTCTGGAATGCCGACGGGCTTTCGTCACAAAAAGCCCGTCTTTTCAAGAACCTGATGTCTCAGCGTCGAGTGGACATCGGCCTGATCAACGAGACTCACCTCAGACCAGTAGACCGGTTGAACTTTTCGGGATACCACGTCTACCGGGAGGACCACGCCTCGCCGATCGGGACTGCTTACCGGGGATTAGCAGTTTTGGTCCGTCGGAATGTCATCCACCAAGTGCTGCCAGTACCTCAGCTGCAGACGACCTACGCACTGGGCGTGGAGGTCTGCATTGACCGCCAACCCACCCGTGTGTTCGCCTTTTACAAGCCGCCGACGAATCGCCTCGCAGTGACTGATGTCCACACCTTGCTGGACTCGCCACTGCCCACGATTATCGCCGGGGACTTCAACGCGAAACACACGGCGTGGAATTCCAACCACGTGTGTCCGGACGGCAGACGCCTCCTGGACGATGCAGACCGCCACGGGTACGTGGTGCTGGGGCCAGAGGTCCCGACGCACTACCCGTACGCCGCAGCATATACGCCTGACGTCATCGACATAGCCGTCACCTGTGGCTTGTCCGCCACGCCGACGTTAGACGTACTGGATGACCACCTCATCTCCGACCACCAACCAGTCCTCTTGACGCTGAAGACAACGCCGATGACTTCTCTTCTCCCTCCGCCAAAGCATCGCCAGGACTGGCGAATCTTCGCCGAACACATGGCCAAGCATTCGCCGTCCTTTAGAGTGGAGAGCCCTGCAGACGTCGACCGACTCGCCGAGGACCTCAGCGCGACTATGTCCACCGCGCTTCGAGAGTCCAGACTCGACGCTGCAGCCATGCGAAAACCACGCCAGCTCCCATCCTACATCCAAGCGATGCTGGAGGAGAAGAGGAAACTGCGCCGGACATGGCAAAACCAGCGGTGCCCGACCATGAAGACGCGGCTCAACGCTCTGGCCGCCAAGATCTCGGAAGCGTTACAAACTATCGCTGACGAGTCTTGGCATATGACCATCGAGCGAGCCGGCGATGACTGGTCCGGCATCCACCGCCTTTGCCGCCGACTCTCCGGGAAACCGCCTCCGATTAGGCCCCTCCTGGCCGGTGACGGAACCCCACGTTACCGTGCCGAGGACCGAGCGGAGATCTTTGCGGACCACCTGGAGACGCAGTTCACACCGAACCCGACCACAGATGTGCAGCACGAAGAAGCCATCGAGCGACACTTGGAGGCATACTTCGAGTCGCCGATAGCGCCGACGAAAGACCCCGTCGTATTTTCCCCTGGACAAGTCCTTCGGATGATTCGACGAACTAAACTGCGCAAAGCGCCCGGCCCCGATCGAGTCACCAACGAAGCCCTGCGTCACCTACCCCCGCGAGCAATCGCGACGTTGACGCGGCTATTCAACGGGATACTCCGCACCGGGCACTTCCCATCGTCGTGGAAGCTCGGCCGAGTCATCATGATTCCGAAGCAGGGGAAAAACATCATGCAGCCTGGGAGCTACCGTCCCATCACGCTGCTGTCGACGATCTCGAAAGTCTTCGAGAAGTTGCTGTTGCTGCACATCACGCCTCACATTCAGCCACGCGACGAACAGTTCGGTTTCCGTGCCGAACACTCCACCACGCTCCAAGTCTCGAGGGTACTGCACCATCTCGCTGCCGCCATGAACAAGCGAGAGCGGTGCATTGCAGTATTCCTCGACATGGAGAAGGCGTTCGATCGCGTCTGGCACACCGGGCTCATCTACAAGCTGTCCACGTCTACTATTCCCCGTCGAGTAGTTAAGACTGTGGCCACCTTTTTGCGAGACAGACGTTTTCAAGTGGCGGTTGAAGACGCCCTGTCCACGGAGCGCCCCATCCGAGCCGGTGTGCCTCAGGGAAGCTGCCTGTCGCCCGTCTGCTATGGCAGATACACGGACGACATCCCAGTGGTCGGCGACGCCATGCTGGCGTTGTACGCCGACGACGCTGCATTCATAACAAAGTCGATCAAAGGACCGCATGCGGCGATCAAAATGCAGCGTGCACTGGATGCACTTCCCGCTTGGCTGAATGACTGGAGGCTGAAGGTCAACGTGGCGAAGACTCAGGCGGTATCCTTCGGGCGGACTGCCCCGCCGCCACGGGTATCGCTCTTAGGAGAGACCATCGAGTGGACGCCCTCGGCTAAATACCTGGGGGTGACCATCGATAGGGGACTCAAGATGCGATCCCACGTGAAGAACGTGGTCGCGCAGACGCGCGCCGCACGGGCTCTCTTGCGCCCAGTGCTGGCGTCCCACCTGCATCTCCGTACGAGGCTGTGCGTCTACAAGACGTACGTCCGCACGCGACTCACTTACGCGGCCCCAGCTTGGTACGCGTTACTAAGCGAAACGGACCGCAAGTCGCTGCGGGCGCAGCAGTCGCTAGCGCTCCGCACCATCGCCGGAGCTCCACGCTTCGTACGGAACGCGGTCATCTCCAGGGACCTGCGCATGGAGAGCCTCGACGACCACGTTCGCCGCCTGAGCACCTCGATGTTCGCGCGCGCCGATGGAGCGCAAGCCCAGCACCTGCGGGGCATCGCGCCATACCATCGGCGCCCGCCGGACAAGTTAGGTCTGCCACGTGACCTGACTACCTGAAAAGACACCACTGCTTCCCCGCCGCTGGCTGACGAGCGCTCGCCGGAACATCGCCGGCGGGCTCGACCTCGCCGAGCCGCGGGCGTTAGCCTCACGGACATCCCACGCCGCCGCAGTAGCCGATCGCTCGCGAACATCCGCGGGCTCGATCGCACTGCCGTGCGGCCACTACCGGACATGACAATCCGGAATTGACACCCAGACCAGTGGTCCAACCCCGTGCCCCGCCCGCAGTCGCAGGCGGCGTAGCCACCACTGAAGAGGGCCATCGCCCTGACCAGTCACCCCGGGACCCGAAAGGGTCCGCGTGGACGACCTCGAGAGAGATTTTTCAATCTTAGATGGGACTCGCCCGTCTGCCGACGAGTGCACACGCAACGAGTTGCACCGGCGTTCGGAGCCCGTTATTCACAGTTCGGTCTTTAATCGCGCGACTTGCCTGACCGAACCACTTGCGTCCAGCAGGAGGCGCTTCGGAACCACACGATCGTGCTTCCCGGTCTGGTTTCCCGGTCTGCCACAAGCGGCAAGCCCCGGGAGCCGGGCCGGCGGGGTCGACGTGCCGACGCCTTCAGCTCGGGCCACGCCAGGCAAGACCGCCGCCGTACCTTTCGTCGTCCCCAGCGCTCGACAGCGCTCCGCGTCCGCGACTCGCGCAGTGCGCATGCGTATAAGAAGCCGGTGGTAACGCGCGGAAAGTGCTTCATGCCGCCACCGCCGCTTCCGCAGCGCCGCGCGACGCGCCCGCGCCCCATCCGCCGCAGGGTGTTCGTCCGATCGGCGGACACCCTAGAGGCCATAATCGCGTCGGGCCAGGCGACTCTCGCCGCCCGCGCTGCAGCAGCCCTGCATAGCCCGGCAGTGGGCGCCGGCGAAGAGTCCTTCGCCGCGAGCCCACTCGCACTTTCGCCGGCTCCTTCCTCCCCGGCCTCATCGCTGCCGGCCATCGCCTGGCCGGCTAGCTCAGCCGACCCGCGCGCCGCAGATCCGCGCGCCGCCGACCCGCGCGCTCCCGCGCCCCGCGCCGATCTCCGCGCCATGGCGCCTTGCCCCGACCCGCGCGCAGCCGCGCCGTCTGCCGAGTCCCGCACTGCGCCGTCCCGCGCCGACCCGGGAGCGGCCGCGTCCCGCGCTGACGCGAGCGCCGCCCCGCGCGCCGCACCCGCGCCCGCGCCCGCGACCACACCGATCGCCGCGCCGCGCGCATCGCTCCAACCCGCCGCGCCGGCGACTCTCTCTCCGTCGCCGCGCGCGCCGCGCTTCCCGGCCCCACAGCACAACATCGCCGTGGGCCGTTTTCCCTCTCCGCCGCAAAGGAGAGGAGAGAAAACACCGGCCTTCACTCCACCAAA